>NC_092036.1:20774646-21374646 GCF_003086295.3 Arachis hypogaea
TGGTTACTTTTTTTTTACCCATTTGATGATATTGACTTGTGTAAATTACATCATTTTCTTTTTACTCGCAGTGAGTTTCATACAATCAAGACTCTGTGCATCTTAGCTCACCGAAGACAGAAACCTCATTCAGCACCGCCAAAACAGCAGTGGGGTTATGGAAAATTTGGATTTCTTCCTTATCGATTCTCAGGATCCATCAAACGATCACCGGTAAGCAACATAAATGGACGTTATGGTCTTTCTGTGTTGTTGTTGTTACCCCATTCATAGAAAATGAGTTTCATGTTGTGTGTTGTTTTTTTTGGGATGGGCTGTAGGTTCGAAGGGGGCCTCGACGGCCTTACCAATCCTCCACTTGAAAGCACTATGGAGAATGCCATGAACCTGGAGCTCAATATTGAAATGGTATGTGTTACAGCTCTGATATTTTTCAATCCGTTTATATTTTTCCTGGCTTGAATGTAGATGACAATCGAAATGTCATAGCAGTAGCCATAATTTTTTTGTGAATATACATGACTACAAAGGTTTTATGTCCTAATGAAAATCGTATACCGTGGACAGCCGCCACCAGAGCAGTTGTCACATCATGGTCATGGCGGTCGGGACGCTAAGGACAATGACGAGAAAGCCTTGCTTACCCGACTACTGAATTTGGCTGAGGTATGCATGGAGACTCTTCTTTGTTGGTTGTGTGGATTTATGTATCAAGTGTAGAGATATGGAATGAACACCAAGTACCGCTGCCATGCTAAGGCCATGAAGTGTTCAGTTCCGTTGACCTAACTTTTGTTTGTTGGTGGACCCCCTTTTGAGAACCATGTCTAGCCACCTTTTTTTCTACAAAAAAAACCCTAGGCACAAATCTGACACAGGTTTTCTATTACCTTACGATGGAATCATTCGAGTTGACATGGGCGTACCTTGTGATGGTCAAAAGTTGCTATTACCTTTTCGATTGAATAATACCACATAAGTGGCTACTTTACGAGGTCGTCCATAGGTAATGGTTATGTGACTTATTCTGCAGGGCATCGAGCATACGGTTGCTTAGGTGGATGATCGCATTGCAAAGCTGGAGACAAAGTCGGAGATGTCGGAGGGCATGCTCCTAAGGATCCTTGAAATGATTCAGAGACACTATGAAGACCACCATAAGATTGCAATGGTTCCCAGCCCAAGCGGGGAAATTGTTAGGGGAAAAGATCTGGATGTCGAACGATATTGTGGGTATGCAAATGAGCCAGACCAAAACACAAACTTGTCTGGCCATGCTGGGAAGCTTCTACAACAGGGCATCTCTGCTACTGTGAAATCCATAACAGAAAAAGGAAAGACCGTTCAGAAAGATTCATCGCATGACAACTACGTATTGGATATTTTTGTTCCCAATTCTCCCGCTGTAACACCCTACCATACAGAGTCTTATGCTTAAGTCATAATTCAAGGATGGCAAGGTATTACGACCTCTAAAATAAAAGTTTAGTACGTATAGTAGTATGAATAATTGATTATAACTAGGAGCCTTTGTAGAAAAAGGGGTAAACAAAAACCAATCGCAACTCAAAGCGCAACACTCCGATCGATAACGTAACGAACAAGGATAACCAACGCGAGAATTATATATATACAAAGGAGTGTCAAAAACAGGAATATCAAGACTCAAGATCCGGCTGCGAAGATAACCGATCCGAGCATAACAATATATACATATGATATGATAAGGAAAACCCCAAAGGAAACCCAAAAGGGACACAAATACATAAATCCTATTCTCCAAAATTCTCCCATAAGAGGAGTCATCACAGTTTGTATTATTTAATGGAGATAAAAGTATCTAAGCAAAACATATAAACCAAAACATAGCCCCGAGAACAAAGGATCTTCGCAAATCTAGAAGTCTCCAGCATGCCTCAACGGGAAACCTCACGTCCTGCATCTGAAACCCACAAAATCCGCATGGGTGAGAACCAGAGGTCCCCAGCATGGTAACAGCTTCCACATATATAATACATAATAATGGAGGAAAGCCGAAGGCAATCCTAGAACTTCCTCCAGATAATATCAAAGCTTATAAACAAGCTAAACCATAAAAGGGCATCTGACTAAAGATTCTTCAGTCTAACTAATACTTTCCTTTCCAATTCCTTCAGACCTCCCAACCACCAGCAGGAGTATAAAATAGCAAACACAGTTATATCAAGCAAGGAATATACAAATAGGAGCAGTTAAGGCATTTAGACAATTAGCAAGTAATATGCAGTCAAATAGGCAATCTCAAACAATTCACATAGTATGCATATGATGAATGCCTGTCCCTAGTGGCTGATGATATCATCTGTCGGTTATAGAGCCAACCCGACAAGTCCTGGTAGCTAACCATTGGACTGTCCCTCTGTCATGCATCCCCAACTCGAGTTATACTCGTCATAAACTTGATCATAATCATGATCTATATCCATCACCCTCACTGGTGAATATTTACGGGGGCGAGCTCATCCGGGTCTTTCACAGTGCCCGGCCACACTTATGACATAGGGTCAAAAGAGCTTCGAGTCTCAACCTGGAGCACGTGGTGGCTAGCCACTGCTACTACCCAGAGAAACTCGTATCTCCGATAGTGGAAGTGCAAATCACAATTATCAATAATTCAGCATAAACATGCATGAATTCTCATCCATGGATCAACATCCATATCAGCCATCCGGCTCACGGTTAAATCCATAACCAGCCAATGTTCATAGCATACACAGCTATTCCGGCTCACGGTTCAATCCAAAACCAGCCAATATTCATAGCATACACAGCTATTCCGGCTCATGGTTCAATCCAGAACCAGCCAATATATAAACAATTACGGCCCTTCGGCCAATGGCATAACCAGCACTTCCACCACCATCCTCCGCATCTCACATAATCATGCTTGATCCTCAATGATCATTCATTTTCCCTTGCTTCACTCGCAAGTTACCACATTCACTAGCCTTTCTTCTCATAGCTAGACATATCATAATGATTTAAGATATAAGTGGTGAGATCGGAGGCTTAGAAGTATGAAATTTGGCTTTTAAAACTCAAAAATCAACTTTGGGATGAAAACAGGTCCACGCGTACGCGCACTCCACGCGCACGCGTGAATGGCCTCAAAACTTCATCGACGCGCAAGCGTCATGCACGCTAACGCGTGGATTAAACATTTGCCAATCGACGCGTACGCGTCAACCACGCGTACGCGTGGGCGTCCTCGTGCCCCAGGCACAACACTGGCACAGTTCTGGCATAACTCTCTGGAAAATGGCTGGGCATTGGGTGCAGCACAATCGGCGCGCCCGCGCACATCACGCTCACGCGTGGATGGCATTTTCGGGAAGAACGGCGCGCACGCGCCAAGTGCGCCCACGCGCAAGGGGTCATTCTGCTAAAAATTTTCTAAGTTAAAAGCTGCAGAATTCACCAATTTAAACCCCAATCTTCCGACGGACATAACTTTCTCATTTTAAATCGTTTTTCACCCGTTCTTCGAACGGCATGGACATCCCGGATCCAATTTCATTTCTAAATAGATTTGGCACAAAACAGAGATCCGTAGTCCAAGTTATGTCCCACCAAAGTATGCCCAAAAACCATGTTTTTCATAAAAACCACAAAGTGCCATTTTCAAAACAAGCCATTTCCAACTCTTTTCTAAATCAATCAAAACATGCCATTTTCATCCCTTTTTCTTGAAATCAATCAAAATACATCAATTTCAACATCAAGCCTCCTCAACTCACACATTGACACTTTACCACAATTTACAAAATCACTATCTCATCATTTTAACCCACTTCACCCAAGTGGCTCAAACTCAAACATATTGACATATCATATACTCTTCCTCATGCCAAATCCAACAACACCAATCCCAATAATTCATTATTATACACAATCAACATCATGCTCACCATAAACATGGTTCAACCCACAATTCAACCATAACCAATCATCAAGCATATATCACAACATGCATATTTCTCATACATCATACCACCAAGGCATCATTAATCATCATCACATATATGACCACATCATATATATCAACAATTCAACAACACCAACCATTCAATGCCTATCTTAGGGCCTCTAGCCTAAGTATTTCCTACCACATTACATATTAGATACGGGAAACCGAAACCATACCTTAGCCGATTTTCCCAAGCTCCACCGGAGCACTTCCAAACCACTTATCCACAAGCTCTCAAGGCCTCAATACCTCCAAGAACAGATTTTTCACCACCAAACCCTTTCCAAGCTTTTCAAAATCACCAATCAAGCTCCAATATCCACACATACACAACCTAAGCCACAACCATCATACCCATACACAACATCTCAAAACCCAAGCATCATAAAACAACAAAATACACTAGGGTTGAGAATCTTACCACACCCAAGGTCCAAGGAGACAAGATTAACCTTCTCCTTCAAGAGAGTTGGGTCCTATAACATCAAAGAACCCAAAATCTCAACATTTCACCCATGAAACTCGAAAATAAGGGCTGAGATTTCGAACAGCAACACGTGGCTTACCTCAAGATTGGTTGTATGGGTTTTGTAGAGCTCTTCGTGGTGAACGCGTGGCCGCAAACGGAGCGGCAATCGGAGCTCTAGATCAAAAGTTATGGTGGTTTGAAGATCAACCAAGGGAGAGAACTTGAGAGAGTGTTCTTCCTCCCTTTCTCTCTAATTTCAGCTTGTGTGTGTAACAAATGAGGAGAGAGAGTGCTGAAAACTAGGGTTTTGGTTAAGTTATGTTGGGCCAAGGGCCCACTTTAGGTCCAATTGGCCCGGTTTGGCCCGTTCGGTCCAATCTTGGTCCGAATTCTATAAAATTGGTACCAAAATTCTCGTCTCAATCTCCTCTATCATATTTAGCCATAAAAATCACATTTTGGGCTTTCTAGAATAAATTCTCATTTATGGGTTAATTAGCCGTTAATTAACCGGGTTTTATAGAAAGCTTTGGAGAAGACTTCACAAAAATTTTTTGCAGGAGTTCCCCCTAAATATGTGCATTTGTTCCTTTAAAGGGCGTTTATCAAAGAAAACGATTTAGATATCAAAGTTTTTGCTTAGCGGAAGTCTTTTTGAAATCATTGTTTCGCAAACTTATTTCTTCTTTTCAAATCCTCAAACTTTTCTTCCTTTTTCAAAAGTTCAAAACTTCAAATATCCTCAAACTTTTCTTCCCCCTTTTGACATTATCAAAAAGAAGGGAGTTTGAAATGTGTCATAGAAGCATGCATAAAACAATGAATTTTTTTAAGTTCAATTTCTCTATTAATCTCAAGGATGAGATATTTCCCCTTTCAAAAAGAATTTGATTTCCTCTTTTTATATATAATAAGCATGCATAATTCCCCCTAAAGAAGTGAAATATATCAAGGCATGCACATTAACTTAAAATAGGGGTACCAAGCCTATTTTGAGTTATTTATGAAGGAAATATCAAAGTATTTAAACCATAATAGAAATCCTTAGCTTACTAGGAGTTAGTTTAACAATTCATATGATCAAATAAGCATAAAGCAATAAAAAATGATTTGATGAAGAGGAGACAATCAATCTTGGTCTTCATCATCATCAGTATCCTCTTCATATGGTAGGTGGATGCCGAAATGCTCATATAAGTCATCAATACGACGATCCAAGCGACCCGTGCGATGATCTACACGAGACACACGACGATTAAGTGCTTCAAGTTGCCTACCATGCTCTACTTCAATCCTTTGGATGTTTTGGTTGATGGATTGTAATTCTCTCATTACATCAACCAAGGAGGGTGGTTCTTGATCTTGAGGTGCTTGTGGAGGAGCTTGCTCTTGAGGATCTTGTTCATCAATATTTCTTCTTCCCATTTTGTTGAGAAGATGAGTGTTGATACAAGATTGAGGTGGTACTTCCTTGGCAATCTCATTTGATACATCAATACCAACATAATCAAAGACTTTAGACCATAGGCAAAGGAATCCTAATCCACCATTCCTATCCTTCATCTTGAGCCTAATCATATGTTGTACTATAAAGTATGGCCAATTAATCTTAATCCCATTTATCATAGCCCACATGACAATCAAATCTTCATCATTTACATTCGCATGCCCGGATATTCTAGGTTGCAATACATAGGTGACTAGATATAACAAAGTTCTATGTTCCGCACTCATTGAATTGCAACTAATTTTGGAGTGAGCTCCTTGTACAAGGTTGAACAAATGCATGGCATTTTCCTTTGAATAACCCCATTCATCAATTGGGGTTTTACCACCTTGAAACAAGTCACCTTGATTTGGCAACTCCCAAATGGTGGCTAACTCATCACCATCTAGCCTATAATCCTTTCTTCCTATCTTGAAGAATAATGTGAAATTTGATTCATCGTCCTCATCAATATCAATCATGAGTGTACTATAGGCTATGGCAACTAAATCCGGATAATATTTACTCTTAATTTGAACAAAATCCATGAGGCCTTGTTGAACTAGAATAGCCTTAAGAGTATCAAACTTATGAATGACAAGAAGGGTCGGATCCAAATACCTCGGAGGAATTTCCTTTCTTCCGGCGAGCCTTGCCTCATAGAATTGAAGATCTTCATTAGAAGCAAAGTACCTTGCCAAAGGATGATTATTTGGAGGTGGAACCACACTTGAAGAGCCTTTTGACTTCTTCATGGTTCTCTTGATTCTAGGCATTGTGGATGATTTTGTTTTATGGGTTTTGTAGAGGAGAATGTGGGGACTTCAAATATGTAGTTTGTTTGTAGTGGGTATCAAAGTTTTGTGAGTTGTATGAAGCTATATGTGAGCTTGTTTTGGAGGTTATAGAGGTTTGAATTTGGGGATATGAGTTGTGAGGTTGAAGATGATGAAAAAGTGGGGTTTTGTTGCTCAAAAATGCCAAATTCACGTGTTTTTGTGCAATTTGGTTGTGTTTGCATCGATGCAATAGGCTTTGCATCGATGCACATAGCACGTCGTGTGCTTTGCATCGATGCAAAGCTTGGTTGCATCGATGCAACATGCATCATTTTGCCCAAAATCACCAAATTTTCATCCTTTGGTGGTTCTTTCTTCAATCCTTTGAGTTCCATCATGTATATACTCACTTAAACCATTATAAACTTCAATTTGTTGATCCTCCATTGTTTATAATCTTCAAATTCTTCAATCTACCTCAAGATTAATCACTCATTCATCAACTCATAAATCTACAAAACAATGGCTAATTGGATATCTCCAATGCTTAAGTTAGTAAGAGATACAAAAATAGCAATATAAATACAATGAATTCAAACAAATCATATTAGATTAGAATTCAAGATACCAAGTTCATTTTGGATGTTAAAAAAACTTTCTTTGCATAAAGGTTTAGTGAAGATGTCCGCTAGTTGTTTACTAGTTTCGACAAATTCAATAACCACATCACCCTTTTGAACATGGTCTCTTATGAAGTGATGTCTAATCTCAATATGCTTGGTTCTTGAATGTTGAACCGGATTCTTGGTTAAATTTATTGCACTAGTATTATCACATTTGATAGGAATGTGATCAAGCATGAGTCCATAGTCCATAAGTTGTTGTTTCATCCATAAAATTTGGGCGCAACAACTACCGGCGGCTACATACTCGGCTTCGGCGGTAGACAAGGCTACACTTACTTGTTTCTTACTATGCCATGAAACAAGAGAGTTTCCTAGCAAGTGACAAGTGCCGCTAGTGCTTTTCCTATCCAATTTGCAACCGGCAAAATCGGAATCAGAATAACCAATCAAATCACAAGTGGATCCTTTCGGATACCACAATCCAACATTTAATGTTCCTATGAGATACTTCATAATCCTTTTCACCGCACTTAAGTGAGATTCCTTAGGATTAGCTTGGTATCTCGCACACATGCATACACTAAACATGATATCTGGCCTACTTGCTGTTAGATAAAGTAATGATCCTATCATACCTCTATACTTCTTTACATCTATGCTTTTACCTTGTTCATCTTTGTCAAGGTAGCAAGTAGTGCTCATTGGTGTGTCCATTGCCTTAGCATTGTCCATTCCAAATCTTTTGAGCAGTTCCTTGCAATATTTGGTTTGGCTAACGAAAGTTCCTTCTTTTCCTTGTTTGATTTGCAGACCAAGGAAGAAGTTGAGTTCGCCCATCATGGACATTTCAAATTCACTTTGCATGAGGTTTGAGAAAAACTTGCAAAGTGATTCGTTAGTTGAACCAAATATTATGTCATCGACATAAACTTGTACCAAAAGGATATTTTTGTTTTCAATCAAGATAAATAAAGTTGTATCAACCTTCCCTCTTCTAAAACCCTTTTCTATTAAAAACTTGCTCAAACGTTCATACCAAGCTCTTGGAGCTTGTTTAAGACCATAAAGAGCTTTTTTGAGTTTAAAAACATGATTAGGATTTTCATAATCCTCAAAACCGGGAGGTTGTTCAACATATACTTCTTCTTTAATGAAACCATTAAGAAAGGCACTCTTAACATCCATTTGATAAAGTTTGAAGTTATAAGAGGATGCAAAAGCAAGTAGCATCCTAATTGCTTCTAATCTAGCTACGGGAGCATAAGTTTCGTCATAATCAATGCCTTCCTCTTGATTATAACCTTTAGCTACTAATCTAGCTTTGTTTCTAACAATTGTACCATTTTCATCGAGTTTATTTCTAAAAACCCATTTTGTTCCTACAATTGTTTGATTACTTGGTTTAGGCACCAATTCCCAAACGTCATTTCGTTTGAATTGGTTAAGCTCTTCTTGCATTGCCATAGCCCAATGTTCATCATCAATTGCGGACTCAATGGTAGATGGTTCAATTTGAGAAACAAAAGCACTATATGCAAATAAATTTCTAAAAGTGGATCGAGTTGTTACCCCTTTCGAAACATCACCAATGACGTTGTCTAGAGGATGATCCTTTGAAGTACGCCAATCCTTTGGAAGTGCATTTATTTGTACTTGTGATGGTTCAATTTCTTCAACTTGAACGCTATCCTTTGTTGAGCTTGTAGAGGCTTCATTTAAATCTTTTTCTTTGTCTTCACCATTCAAATTTAGTGAATCAAAGTTTTCTACATTTTCATCAAAATCTTTTCTAGCACAACAACGGTTAGTTTCATCAAAAGCGACATGAATACTTTCTTCCATAGTCATGATGCGTTTATTATATACTCTAAAAGCTTTGCTAGTTAAAGAGTAGCCTAAGAAGATTCCTTCATCAGCCTTAGCATCAAATTTGCCTAAGTTATCTTTTCCATTATTTAGAATAAAGCATTTACAACCAAAGACGTGAAGGTGGGAAATATTTGGCTTTCTTCCTTTGTACAATTCGTACGGTGTTTTCTTAAGAATAGGTCGAATGATAATCCTATTCATAACATAACACGCGGTACTAACCGCATCCGCCCAAAAGTACTTAGGAATATTAGCCTCATTGAGCATAGTTCTCGCCATTTCTTCTAAATGACGATTTTTCCTTTCAACCACACCATTTTGTTGTGGTGTTCTAGGAGAGGAAAAATTATGCTCAATGCCATTTTCTTCACAAAAAGTTTCAAAAAGATTGTTTTCAAATTCTCCACCATGATCACTTCTAATAGATGATATATGCAAATTCTTTTCATTTTGAATAACTTTGGCTAATCTTTTGAATGCTCGAAATGCATCACTCTTGTTTGCTAGGAACAAGGTCCATGTAAATCGAGAGTAATCATCAACAATAACTAAAGCATAGTAATTGCCACCAAAGCTCATAGTCCTAGAAGGACCAAATAGATCCATGTGCAAAAGTTGTAATGGCCTTGTTGTTGAAACAATGTTTTTGGATTTAAAAGAGGCCTTTACTTGTTTTCCCTTTTGACATGCGTCGCAAAGGACGTCTTTTTCAAAACGTAGCTTTGGTAAGCCAATTACTAACTCTTTAGAGACCAACTTGTTAAGATGGTCCATGTTAGCATGAGCTACTCTACGATGCCATAACCAAATTTCATCATTTTTACTAACAAGGCATTTCACATCATTTGAGGAAACTTCATTTAGATTAATCATGTATACATTGTCAACACGGTGCCCAATTAGCACAATTTCATTAGTGTCTTGCCTTTTTATCAAACAACATTTTGAATCAAAGGTGACTAAGTTTCCTTTGTCACAAAGTTGGCTAACACTAATGAGATTATGTTTGAGACCTTTGACAAATATAACATTATCTATGGAGGTAGAAGGATTTTTACCAACTTTTCCAACGCCGATTACTTTGCCGGTGTTGTTGTCTCCATAGATCACGTTTCCTCCGTTTGTAGGCTCTATTGTGGTGAACTTTGATTCATCGCCGGTCATGTGTTTGGAGCATCCACTATCAACATACCAATTTGTATCCTTAGCTCCAACACGTACCTACAAAATAATTAAAATTGGGATTTAGGTACCCAAGTGAATTTGGGTCCTTGATGGTTAGTATGAGCATAATGCCCATAAGGTGCCCATCTCGTATCTTGACTACGAAAGTTTATATGTTTAATTCTAGTAAAGCATACGGGTGCTATATGACCTACTTTGTTACAATAATGACATATGACATTTGGATTATGCATCCTATGCATGTTTCTAAATGGTTGCCTAGGTTGTTTCCTAAATGCAACATCTTTTGATCTATATGCATTGTGATTATAATTTCTAAATGAAGCATGTTGAGGAGGATGTTTAAAGGCTTCATTCCTTTTAGGCATGCTTGCCTTTTGGGCTTGCGGTTGCCTAATAGGAGTTTTAGCATTTTTAAATTTTCCTTTTTCAAAACCCAAACCTTCCTTATTATGAACATGCTTTTGGTTTTTCAACATTTTATCTAAGTTCTTTGAAGATTCATTGAACTTAGCTAAAGTGTTCTTAAGATTTGTAATTTCATTTTCATGCATTTTACAAGATTTGTATGGATCACTACTTGTGCTACACTTATCTTTTCCAAGATTGATATTCTCGTTTTTCAACATCTCATTTTGTTTTAAAAGTTCCATATTCTTTTTCTTTAGGAGAGAATAATCTTGGGTAAGTTTTGTGTACACCTCAAGTAAGGCATCATATTCATCTTGTAAATTAAAAGAAGTGGAGTTGTCATCACTAACCTTTTCTTCGCTTGCCATTAAGCAAAGATTTGCAACCTCGTCGTCATCGGAGTCGGATTCATCCTCGTTCTCCCATGATATGTATGCTTTCTCCTTCTTCTTAAATTTCTTGTTTTTGTTCTCCTTTTGAAGTTTTGGACAATTGGGTTTGATGTGTCCAACTTCTCCACACTCATAGCATTTTGGTACCTTTGTTTTGCTCTTGAAGTTTTTCTTCATTGCAAACTTATTGAATCTTTTTAATAAGAGTGCAAATTCTTCATCTCCTTCTTCTTCATTATCATCACTCTCTTCTTGCAGTGATGTTGTTTTAAGGGCGAGACTTTTCTTCTTGCTTTCTTCACCTTTTTGTCTATTTAGCATAGTCATTTCATAGGTGAGTAGATTACCTCGTAGTTGATCAAATGTAAGTTGATCATAGAGCCTTCCTTCCACAATGGCGTTCACTTTGGAGTTCCATTTTGGTGTAAGGCTTGTAAGCACCTTGGTCACAATTTGTTTATCATTGTATTTTGTGCCAAGCATGCTTAGATTGTTGAAGATCTTGGAGAGTCTTTCAAGAGCTTCTTCAATGCTCTCTTCATCTTTCATTTTAAAATTTTCCCATTCATGAACCAACATAAATACCTTTGATTCTTTAACGTGGTCGGTTCCTTCGTAAGTGATTTGGAGTTTATCCCAAATCTCTTTAGCGGTTTCACATGTAGAGATCTTCATATAATCATGCTCGTTAAGTGCACAATGAATGAAGTTGATGGCTTTATCATTCATTGCCACTTTCTTCCAATCATCGTCACTATATTCATCTTCTCCTTTCGGTACTTGCTTTGAGACGGAGACTTCTCCTTCTTTAGCGCTTGTTGTCTTTGTTGGAATGTGATTTCCATTCTCAATCACTTTCCAAATTCTCACATCTTGAGAACGGATCCAAATTCTCATCTTATTTTTCCAATAAGAGTAATTTGTTCCGCTGAAAAGAGGAGGTCTAGCGGTTGAGTTACCTTCGCTAGTGTTGTTGTTGTTAAAGCCTGTGCTTGCCATGATCTTTTCCCTTAAACGGTTAAGTCTTTCAAAGGGTTAAGCTCTGATGCCACTTGTAGAACCTATGCACAATTACTCAAGAGGGGGGGTGAATTGAGTATTGCAACAATAATGAATCTTTTTTTTTTTCGAAAGTTAAAGACAATATGCAAAAGTGTTATTGTACTAGTATTTTTCCAAGAGCTTAACTCAATTGCTAAGCATTTATAAGGAGCTTTTACTTTCCAATAGACACCAACTCAAATAAATTGATCAAGCTTTTCACCAATCGGACTTAAGCCACTCCTTAAGTACTTACGAAGCTACTTTTCGATCACAATTTATTTGCTCAAAGGTAAAAGACAATAATATTGAAGAGATGAGTTTGGAGAGATGCAAACGCTATTTAGAGTGGTTCGGCGCAATCCTTGTCCTACGTCCACTTTCTTTCTCAATCGCAATTGAGAAGTTCCACTATTGCCAAGCTTCAAGGTGCTCGCACAAAACCTTTTACAATCCGAGTCCTTAGTTTCTAACACCTCACGGTATATGATCACCACTCGTATACTAACCCACTCCACTTAGAGATACCTTCTCTAAGATTTGCCTTGAGTACTTAGTATACCTCTTTGGTATCCTCACCGACTATAGTGTTTATAACTCTTGACTCAACCTTGGAGATCACACTCCAATTTACAAGGTGTACAAGAAAACAATTCTCAAGGAATTGTTGAGATGAAATGAGTACTCTCTAGAAGAGTGTATGATTACAAGTTTAGCACTATTGAACCAATTGATATTGCTCTCTCAAATTGTGTATTATATCACTTTAAAAATGTGTAGAATGAAAGAATATGAACAAGATAGTTTCCAAATACTCAAAATTTGTGAAATAAGGCTTCAATCCATCCATTTATAGATTCCCCAAACCTTAGAAACGTTGGGGAATTAATGGGATGGAGCCTTTATGTCAAAACTAGCCGTTTTTTATGTTTTTGAATTATTTGCATCGATGCATAACACTTTGCATCGATGCAAATGTGTCTTTGACGCTGAAATTTGAATTTTCAGCTAGGTTGCATCGATGCAAACATCTTTGCATCGATGCAACAAGTCGTTGCATGCTTTGCATCGATGCAAGATGAGTGTGCATCGATGCAATCCTTAAAGAATGGCTTAAAATCACTTCAAAATGCTTAGGATTGATCTCAAACTTGTTGGAGTCAATTCCTATGCTTTTGTACCTTTGAAAACAAGTTTTTAAACCATTTGGCTAGGATCGAATTGCAAGATGTGCATCAAAACATTTTGTGAGTGTGTGTTGAGAGATTTAGCAATTGGTTCTTAACAAGAAGTTACCTAAGTCCTAAGACACTATACTTGTCTTCAAATGTTGTGGACTTGAGTTTCTTGTTGTTGTTGTGTTGCTTTCAACTCTTCATTCCTCAACGTTGAATGTTGGTTGATCTTTCAATCATGCTTGTTCATTCAAGTTGTTTGTTGGTTTGTCTTTCATGTCGTTTGTTGGTTTGTCATTCATCAAAACCTACGAATACAAACTTCGCATACAAGCAACATGATTTACAAATCCAACAACACCAATCCCAATAATTCATTATTATACACAATCAACATCATGCTCACCATAAACATGGTTCAACCCACAATTCAACCATAACCAATCATCAAGCATATATCACAACATGCATATTTCTCATACATCATACCACCAAGGCATCATTAATCATCATCACATATATGACCACATCATATATATCAACAATTCAACAACACCAACCATTCAATGCCTATCTTAGGGCCTCTAGCCTAAGTATTTCCTACCACATTACATATTAGATACGGGAAACCGAAACCATACCTTAGCCGATTTTCCCAAGCTCCACCGGAGCACTTCCAAACCACTTATCCACAAGCTCTCAAGGCCTCAATACCTCCAAGAACAGATTTTTCACCACCAAACCATTTCCAAACTTTTCAAAATCACCAATCAAGCTCCAATATCCACACATACACAACCTAAGCCACAACCATCATACCCATACACAACATCTCAAAACCCAAGCATCATAAAACAAAAAAATACACTAGGGTTGAGAATCTTACCACACCCAAGGTCCAAGGAGACAAGATTAACCTTCTCCTTCAAGAGAGTTGGGTCCTATAACATCAAAGAACCCAAAATCTCAACATTTCACCCATGAAACTCGAAAATAAGGGCTGAGATTTCGAACAGCAACACGTGGCTTACCTCAAGATTGGTTGTATGGGTTTTGTAGAGCTCTTCGCGGTGAACGCGTGGCCGCAAACGGAGCGGCAATCGGAGCTCTAGATCAAAAGTTATGGTGGTTTGAAGATCAACCAAGGGAGAGAACTTGAGAGAGTGTTCTTCCTCCCTTTCTCTCTAATTTCAGCTTGTGTGTGTAACAAATGAGGAGAGAGAGTGCTGAAAACTAGGGTTTTGGTTAAGTTATGTTGGGCCAAGGGCCCACTTTGGGTCCAATTGGCCCGGTTTGGCCCGTTCGGTCCAATCTTGGTCCGAATTCTATAAAATTGGTACCAAAATTCTCGTCTCAATCTCCTCTATCATATTTAGCCATAAAAATCACATTTTGGGCTTTCTAGAATAAATTCTCATTTATGGGTTAATTAGCCGTTAATTAACCGGGTTTTACACCCGCTGAGGATGATGTCGTTGTGATCGAAAAGTTACCTTCTAACCAGGGGAAGTGCAGTGGTGGAATCTCCATTATTGCATCTGCAGCGAAGTCATCCTCCCCGCATTGGTCTGTTGGCACCCCGAAGACATCCTCCAACAACACTGTACTCAAAAGACATGTACCTGGTGGTTTGCAGGAAAAGGTAAAAGTGTAGGCCATGCTCCTAAATTGGTAAATCCTGCTACTGTGCCTAACATTGACCAAGGAACTTTTTGCAGGATGATTTAAGTCTACCTTTATGGAGCCAGTTTGAAACAACCACACAGGTAGCTGGTCTATATGATTCCGCACCATCGACTCCGAAGGCGTAGAAGCTCCCCAGGCTTGAGCATGTGGAAATCACGCCAATGCCTAGCAGGCCTCTTTTGAACCTTAGCCGCCTTCCCCCCACAACCCCCACAACTGGGGTCCAACGGCGCCCAATGATCCGCAGAGTTGCAAGCAGCAAGAATGCCGGTCATCCATCAATGTTGATCCAAGCCTCCCAGCTGTTCCTCTGGTAAGAAGCATGCTAATGCTTTACCCAACGCATAAAAGGTGATTTACGTGAAATGAAACACATCTCACCATCTTCACATCTATGGACATTTATTTGCAGAGCTTTAACATGTACTTTCGACCGTCACTTGGGATGGCATTATCCACAGACGACCTCAAGGTGGCAGCCTATATTTTCCAACTCAAGGACGCAGATCCCGTTCGGAACCTTGAGTAAGCACCGTTGACACTACCTGCGTCATTAATGTGAACAATGACACATACATGCACGTTGGTTAAGCCATAGGCGTAAGGGCATGCTCTTGCCAATGAGACAATGGTTCTGTTTGTATATAAGCCACTTCCCAACTTTCAAAGACTCCGTTTTCCTCTTAGTTGAGCCGCACCCTTTGGGCAAACCATGAGAATGTCCCCCGCAAAGCCAACAAAATTTCACTCTTATTATTACTATTGCTCAAATTATTATTAATGTTATTGTGAATTTTATTATTATTATCAATATTGTTATTATTATTAAAATACAAGTAAATAAATTTTACCTTATTGAATTTCTAAGATTTAGAAAATAATATAAAATATGCCGTATTTTTTATTGGTGACATATAATATAC
Organism: Arachis hypogaea; assembly: GCF_003086295.3. NCBI lineage: Eukaryota > Viridiplantae > Streptophyta > Magnoliopsida > Fabales > Fabaceae > Arachis > Arachis hypogaea. The sequence continues at coordinate 20,790,695 of NC_092036.1, forward strand.
CATATGAGTACGTTATATTATTAAGTAAAAATCCATTTAAATTCAATTTTTAAATATATAAAGCCTAAATTATCAACACCGCATTTGGTATATTTGTAAAGTAAGTGGATACTGAGTTTTTACATTTATTTTGTAAATTACTAAGACAAATGATAAAAGTTACCGTGTGAGTACATATGCAAATTAATTATTCAAATTATTATTATTATTATTTTTATTGTTATTATTATTAATATTATTATTGTTGTTGTTGGTTAAATTATTAGTAAGTGTAATTATTATTGGCCTCCATGTAATTGTTCTCAACTTTAATATTATTGTTATTCTTATTGTTATTGTTCTTGTTATTCTTATTAGCGTTATTAGACCTCATTGTTCTGTTGATTGCTATGCAATCTAATAAAATATTTAGATGCTGTGGTGATTATCACTATTATTGTTATTGTGATCATTATGAATAGTAAACTCGGAAAAACTGGTTCGAACCGACCCATTTTTTAACTTCTGCAAAAACGCCATCCTTTTGGATCCTGGGATACCCTATCAAATTACCCAACCTAGCAGCCCTACATCCACACAACTGCTAACCGCGAACCATCCCTCCCATTACCCTCAAGCTCCTCCTTCCTCTCACCGTCACCGATCTCACGCCCTCAGGTCCGTCCAACTCCGGCGGCCGTAGAGGGAACGAGCATGGAAGACACATCGTTATGGTGCAGCTCTATCCCACCATCCTGCAGCACATGTTTCAGCTTTGAATGCAAGGTCGTGCTGCTCTGTTTCATGGTGCTTTGAAAGCTCCTTCTCCCCCTTTTGCTTAGGATCTACTCTGCTTTGCTGTGTGAATGCCTCCTGTGTAAATGATTCTGATAATTCATCCGTAGAAGGTGATGGGGACTTCAGGATTGAATCCTTTGAAACTAAGTGTTGCATGTGGGGTATGCCTCTTTTGTGTCTTACTGGGTACTGTGCTTTGTTGACCGTTGTGCTCTGTTTTTGTCTTCAATTAAAGTTTTCCTTTGAGAATTTTTGATTTGCCATGCTTTGATAAATTGTGCCAAGTATGCATTGATTGAAATCGGTATGCTTTTCTGGTTTCTAAATAGTGTTTCATGTCCCTGATTTTCATAATTTGAGTAGTTTATGTAGCATAGTTCAGTGTTATTATAAATCATTTGGGACTGCTTTTGATATTTGTATGAGGCAGATTAGTTGCTGTGTTTGAAGTTGTGTAGTAATTAAATTGGTAAATCTGTTATTTGAGCCATGTTACAGCTTCTTGTTAAATAAAGTTTAAAGCTTCAATATCCACTTATTAGTAGGCTATGTTAATATTATTAATATAGATGAATTGGAGGGGGATTGTAGAATTTCTCACACAGGTTTGGAGTGTGATAGTTCTGAGTTTAGTGTTCCAATTGAATTGGGTTGGGCTTGGTAAGATGATTTTGTTGCTGCTCACAATGTATGTGCCGAGACATGGTTTAAAGATTAAGGGGAATTTGAGTACAACTCCCAACTATAATTTATTCTGCTTAACTGCAAAATCTGTTTTTTGATATTTTTGACTGCTGAATTTTATTGATTCCGTCCATATTTTAGACACCTTTTTGTTTATGGTTCTTGGAATTGAGAATTGGATTGTTTGGTATTGCTCTATATGTATACTGGTTCTATGTCTTGCTGCTGAGTTTGACAAATATTCTCAATTACTTACAGCTATGGTTTCCTTGTTGAATGGAATTTTATTTTTCAAAATGTCATAGAAAATTAGGGTCGTGATTTGTTTAACTGACTGACGAGTGTAAGGCTAAATATGATGACGAGAAAAGTGTTGGGAAACATTAAACATATGTTAGAAGAGTTTTTAGAAAAGACTTGAGTGTCTATTTCACCGTGTGTCCCCCATTCCCCCGTCCCTTTAGAGGTCAGAGATCATCACAGAGTCTACCCATCCTTATGTCATTCACCCCCACTCTCTTAGGACATAGCTTTCATTTCCCAGCCTTGGGGGTGTGCTCCACCGCTCCTTTTCCCCAACACCTTGCCTCCCGTTAGGAAATATTTATCATTGCCCACCCTTCATTTCTCGAATTATGTGGTGTTATTGGGGTCAATTACTCAATTTTGTTGCGTATTGGTTTACGACCACGTAAGGACCTGATTCGTTAGCTGAAATGTTAACTCGGTGTTAACTGGCTGCATGTTTTGAATTCGTTTTCTGTTTGCCTTGAATAAAAAATGTCACACTTCTACTGAGCTTCAAATTTTCATGACTGGCCATAATTTCATGTGCTGTTTGTTGATTCCGAAAGGTCATAGGCGGAGGAGGTACTTAAATATAAACATGGGAATGGTTGATGTCGTTTATTGAGTTGCTTTTCAATTTCAGCATTCTTTTTAAATAGCAGTAGGTTCCGTTAAAATTAATTTATCCACTTTGATGTGGTCTGTTAAATTGCTATGGAATTTCTGATACTGAAATATTCGTTTCTAACATTAGTTAGTTCTATTGCAGGGAGGTGTTGTTTGAGCTAGGAGGCTTTGAGATTGTGAGAGGGGTATTCATCTCCTTGGCCCCCCATACACACCCCACCCAGATGTGAGTTCCACTAGTAGTTGCACACATCTTCGCGCACACACACGTCTGACGCAGCCAAAGAACATGCAGTTTTATTCTCAGAAAACTAACAACGTTATTAATTCTGATATCTCTTCATTTTGTATAGCTCGTCAATACCTCCTCCATGATTGCATCACTGAGAGCTGTGGGAAACAAAGCCCCTAGGAGTTAGTACTTTCCATATGACTTTGCCACTGCTGTCCTATGCGATGCTCCAATAGAAGAAATACAGCAGAAGTACAAAGGGCGCTGGATGCCCAAGACGAGAGACTTGGAACATGTAAGCGTCTTGTTTATTATGTTAGTCATCTCATCACCACTAGAGAGAAGAAATGTCTGTATTACTGGCTAACCGATGCTGCCTGTTGTTTCGCTGCCTTTCACACATGTTTGTTACAGGTATTTGTCCCAATTTGGGAACCCGCAGACGCCTGGTACTTGATGCTGTTGGATGTTAAGGCCTCAAAAATATATGCTTTGGACGTCAGCAGGTCTCCGGAATCCATTGTGCGAAGGGAATCAAACATGAACAAAATTGTGAGAAATGTTAAACCTACTCATGTTTTAGTTGTCACATTTTTCGTTTCATCCAACAGCCTTGACGACTTAACATTTTTTCTTTCAAGCGGCTTGCTTTGGGGAAGATGTTCATCCAGAGTCAGAATATCGTTAACTTTCGCCACACATCACCTGACCCCTCAAATTGGGGGAACTTCATCTACCCGGACGGTCTGCCGAAAGACCTGCAGAGGTTCGTCCTTTGTAGTTATTTTTAAATACTGAATATTTTTTTCAGTTGAAATTTATATAGTTTCCTCAAAATCCATCATGCTAACCCCAATTTATGTAGTGCTGAGTCCGGCCTATGGTGCTTATCATGGCTGCAACACAAAGGGGGCTTCTCGACAAAAATATTCCGCCACATCGTATGTTACCCACGATCCTCTTGGACTTACTTATTTGCTTAATCCATGTTCTTACATGACTGCCTTCATATTACCTTTGCCAGCACATTCTTGCCAATACTTGTTCCCTGGTATTGTATTTGTAACCAACGTCTTTTATGAAACTGTTACAGGAAAACTCTGATGAAGTGCGAATGAGAGCTGCGTTACACGTGGTGCAGTCTGACATCAACCGGCATCGTGCTTTCGTTCAGAGCAAGGCAGAAGTTGTTTGGCAAGGAATCACAACTTCCCATCAGAAGGAGACCTTCAACAATGAAGGCATGTGATGGATTCATGTCCCCTAAAATCCTTTTGAACTAAATGCCTTGCGCTGCTTTTGTCAGTCAGTGGTTTGTCGTTGTCTAGGTTATTGGCAGTAGTGCTTATAATTTTTTTGGGTAACATATGTAGTAGTAAGTTAGCATGCATGCAATGACAACTTATTCTGGTGCATTTTAACTAGTCATGACAACTTGAATATGCCTTTTTGGAGCAACTAAACCATGGCCACCCATGTATCCAGTGAGTGGCCTAATTTTAGTTGCCTTAGCTAGGGAGCACAGACATCCCCTCCCCTTTGTTGAATATTTCTGTTTGATATGTATAATGCTACATCTATTTACACGTTTTGGAGATACAACACCGAAGATTTCTTCATGTTTTACTGATCTGTCTATCCAATCTTCCTATGTACTACTTTCCCATGAATTCATTTTTATAATAGTAATTTGAAATGCAGGTAGATGGGCTCAAACCCCATACCCTCATCTAAATCGTTACACGTCTAATCCCTGAATGTCTCTTTCATAGATGCAACGTGATTCACCTTTCGAGTAAATTAAATGTTGAACACTTACCCCAGATTCAAAACAATACATGCTTTTGAAGGTCTTGAAACTACACTTGCGTATACAATAAAGATGCTAGGAGATTGATTCCTGTGTTTTATCTACAACCCCTCCAATTGGTGGGTCAAATTCGTTTAAGCCATAGAGGCTGTCTCTTAAAGAAATAGAAATGTAGAACAAGTTTCATCCATACGACATTAACCATGATGGATTTCTACTAGTTTAGTTGCTGCGAATAGTACAGAATATCAGTCCATCTCCACAATCCCTCACTTTACTCATCATGCACCTAACAACAAATACAAACAAAATGACAAATACTGTTCCCGACTCAACTAGTTGCTGGCCACACAGACTATAGTGGCCTAACTTGCAACCACACGAACTTGTCATGCAACACATCATGCATCGTGCAAAGGGGTTGAAGTTACATGCACGGTCCTCCTTCGACTCTTACTTTGCTTGTCGTTGCCGGACACCTATGAAAGACATGCAAATGAAAGACACTCCATCAATAAATCTCAACATTAGTACATGCATGTCATACGTGTAAATATGGTTTCATGTGAAGATAATATCTAAAATGCATTATGCGAAGTGATATATTTGACTAAATTAATAAAAATCACAGTGTTACTATCATCACTAACATGAAAAAACTTACGCTGCCAACCAAATTTTTCATTCCCACACAACTTCATCTGGTACAAGTCAAATTTAGAATAACTTCTTCTCTTACTAAAAAAAGGCATTTCACCTTTTAAACAACATTTTCTGATTTTGACATGTACAGATTTTTGTGACAACCATTCATTGGAGTAAATTGCTGACTTTTGTTTATGGTCTTAATTGTTGAAAAGCAAAACCTGCAGTAGTTCAAAACCAAACTAACTCTCACCTTCGATAGAATGATACACTCAAAATTGATCTATTCCACCAACTCATTCCCTTGGCTTTATTTTCATAATGTAACAGAATAGGTACAAAGGAATTTCATTAAAGGACAATTTCAAAGATGAGAAAGTACACAAAATAGCTAATTACCTCTATTTCACTCAATTCTTAATTAATCTAACGAATACAACGCCACGAGGAAGCATAACTGAAACTTTTCAAATCAGTTTAAGTTAATGCATACATTGCACACTATGTGGAACATACAGGTTTAGGGTAGGAGACCCTAACCTGTTGCTGCCTACATACAAGCCTGTATTAAAGAGCAGGTTTATTCTACGTACTATCTCATATCACCTCCTATGTGGATTTTGCAAACATTTTGCAAACTTCATTAATAAATCTCAACATTAGTACAACCATGTTAAACGAGTCAGTTTCATTTAGTTATTTGATAAACCCACTGCCTAATTCATCAAGAAAGTCAGATTTGCCAGGTGAACACAAACCTTTTCAACTGATTTCGTAATTTAATCACACAAATAACTCAACTAAGTCTTCTGCAACTAATTATTAAATCAGAGGCTATACCACAATGGCACCCATGTAAATTTCCTGTTACACCCCTACACATGACTAACCCGCTTCATAGAGCCAAAACCCCTTTCACTTGCATACAGCACAACTTAACACACAAAATTTTGCAAAAAAAATATTCATTTACACGTACGTACCGTGCCATGGCTCTGTGAATCATCCCGCCCTAAAGCACCTTCAGCGAGGTCCTGGGTACACACCGGCTGGCTACATGGACCACTCGGGCAACGGGTTCGACGATGGCCCACTACTCCACAGTTGCTGCACTTATGCCTCTTTATGCCCCTACAAACAAAAGGCTCTTGCGCACACCCTGTTCCCTTAGTCCGAACTGCAATAGGATCACGCACTCCATCTTGGCCACCGGCGGCAGTCCCTTGGGCAGCGGTCCCAACACCATTCTTCATCTCTAACACATAAGTTTCCTCAACTATCCTATCCAAGCAGCTCTTGAAATCACTCTCTCGCATACACGCAACTCTTGCCAACCGCTTACAATGCTGCAGGAAAGCACCCATGCGGCTCCTATATACCTCATTCGCTTCACCCGGTTCATTCATGATGGAAGGGCCCTCGATCTCAACTTTGGCCGTCTTCGACCAGCGTTGCAACACCAGGCTTTTTGGAAGATAACCTATGTCTAACTGGACCAACACTGCAAGTATGTGAATGCAAGGTAGTCCGAACGACTCCATCCTCATACAACTACAAAAAAAAGGAATCCGTCCCAAAGTGGTGGGCAACAGTCCACCTGGATTGCGGCCTGCGATACTTTTGTGTCACATAAACTGTCCGATCCTCCAATTTCTTGCACTCCACGATAGTAACCCGAACACTACTTTTTAGGGCCTCTCTAAAACGCAAGAATATTTCCCTCGTGTAGTTCACTGCACCAGACTTCTCTAGCTCCGGAAACTGAGTTTGAAGAACCGGGCTCCCGTACAACGACCTAAAGTCAAGCTCTTCCTCATTATCTCTCAAGAATTCAACACACCGTTGGAAGTTCGTCACGAAATCCAATATTCCATATCGCCTCTCCACAAACCTCCCCATCTTTGCATGCAGTGACTCACATCGTGATGTCGTCCTCAAGCCAGCATAAAAGCAACCGCTTATGTAAGCGGTAGCCCATGCCATCTTCTTCGTGTATAAATCCTTTACCCACTCTACTTCCCTAACAAGACACTCATCCATCATTGCCTCCCATTGCCTTTCAAACTCCTCCACCTCCACGTCGGCAAGCATGCAATTTCTAAGCAGAGTTGTGAATCGAGGCTTGCACACATTCACAGTTGCATTTTTTAGTAGGTGCCACGCACAGAGCCTGTGATGAGCTTCTGGAAACACTTCCTGAATGGCAAATCGCATTGACTTGTCCCCATCAGTGATGACTGCCTTCGGTGCTTTCCCCCCCATGCACTCTAAAAACTTGCTCAACACCCACACATACGATGCTTGTGTTTCAGAAGACACCATGGCTGCGCCAAAGACACATGTTTGGTTATGGTGGTTCACCCCGGAGAACACTATCACTGGCAAATTGTACTTGTTTCGCCCGTAAGTCGCATCAAATGCCAAAACATCACCAAATAACTTATAATCATCCTGACTACGCCCGTCGCTCCAAAACAGATCACACATATTTTGCTCAGCCCCAACCTGGTACCGCCAATACATATTATCATCTCTCCTTACACAAACATTGAAATACTGTAACGCGGTATTCACATCGCCGCTTTGCATTGCTCGTTGCCGCCTAACGACATTATACATATCTCTCTTTGTGAACGGAACTAGGTTAAAACCCCAGCCTGGGCGGCAATAGACTCGTAAATTTTGGGAATTGAAATTCCAACCTGCCTCAAACTCTCCATGTGGGCTCTATCAACATCGGATATTTTCCTATATGCTGGCAGGTATGACACAAACTTTGCCGGGAGAAGGTCGTGGTTATGCTCATCAACAAAACGAGACACATACCAATTGTTGCTCTCGGCTTTTTGCTTTATCTTCATCTCTGCCTGACATCCACATCGAGTAACAACCTTGTGCTCCCTCTTTCGATCCTGCATCTCAAGCCATTTTCTATCTCTGAATCCTTCTCTGTTGCACAAATACGTGTATCGCACGATTTCACCCTTCCTATTCTTTAGTTTCTTTCCTTGACGCATCGCAAAACCCTTTGCTCGACTATATTGCTCATAAAAACGACACGCCTCATCCGGGTTTGCGAACTCCATCTCTAATATCTGTGCACGACCAAACACTACATGTTCAGCACTGCCGTTCTGTTCACCGTCCTCTTCATTGGGTGATTCTTCCCCCAACTCTTCTTCCTCTGTTTCCATCCCAATGTCCAGTAGTGATTCCTGCACAGATAAAGGCTCATCGGTTACGGTTACCGCTCACAGTGTTAAATTACAACTCAAGAAAAATCCAGCAAAATATAAACCAATCCCATTCTTACCGTTGCATCGATATCTCCGGTATCGCCGAATCCATCAAAATTCTCTTCCCCAGAAGCATCCAGTCCAGGGATCGTTCTGCTACAAGAAGACATTGCAGCATAAAACGCTCTGCCTCTGCTAATACAACTTCCCCAAGAAATCTATTACTCGTAAAACCCTTCACCAAAACTACAGCAAACCAAGAAAGCATATTGTTAGTATCCAACCGCAAAGAAGAACAACCACATACCACGTAACTAACACCACTGCCAACACTCCCAACTTAAACGTGCGAAACATAAACTAACAAACACTCTCTTCCACACTCACACTACAAAGAACCTTACATAAGCAACATCCATCCCAACCCAATAATCCATAAACAAAACTAACCCCAACTACCGCCACCTAAGGCTACGCAACACAGTTACTAAGAAACATCACATGCTGCCATTATCATTATGACAAAATTACATTGTCAAACAATCAACCTCATCTTTATTCTTAAACAAAGACTTCATGCTTCCAAAGATAAACCCACCAACCAAAACACCAAACCCAGACCATTCACACTACTCACACTCGTGCGCCCATCCCCCCATACATTTGCCCAGCAAGTCCCGACATATACAACATAAATTCTCAAACTTGGTGAGCAGACTCTAGGCAACAGATTAATTACCTCCACTTTAACCAGCAACCTAATGTCAACTTCCCTCAGATCTGCCATTCCTTCTTCAACACATCTTCCTCGTTGTTCCAATTTCTCAAACTTTGGCCTGCACACCGCTGCCCGCTAACACGCACCGTATGGAGTCCTTCACGCATCAACAACCCACCTCTGGTCCAGCATAACCCCCTCTCACTCTATTTCACCATCTCTAACTTTAGTGCTACACAAGTATTCAAAAAACTTTTTGTTACTGGGCATAAAAAGGGTTAGGGCCCAAGCCCCCAAAGCTGTTCTACGAGTACCCTTTAAGAAGCCACAGACCTTTTGTACATTTACAGCTGGTCATTATTGTCATTCCATATTCAATTTCAAGGTTATTTTCGACTTTTTGCTTTTCACTAACAAACAAAATTCAAAAGGACTACTTGATTGTACCCTGAATTTCATGTTCCCCACTTTTGAACCGGAACATGGGATAACTTTCCTAAAGTATGATGTAATAGATTCTTTGACAGAGCAACAATACTAGAAAAATCACACAAGTAGAAGAGTTTAAAATTGCTTCCAATATGGGCCACTGGCATCATATTTAATTTGCTACTGTCTATATACTCTATAGTCAAATGACTGAAATGAGCTTCTACTTTGTGATACAAGGTCAAACCATGGGGATGCCACATGGAAAATTAAAAACAAAGAATTATAAAGATTAAAAAAATAGAATTATAAAATAAGTATTTTTTATATTATTTAATGATAAATTAAATATAAAAAAATAAATTATAAAAATATAATTATTTTAATTTTTTTACATAAAAATTAAAAAAATAATAATAAAAAATATAATTATAAAAATTAATAAAAATATAAGTTTTATTTTTTATTAATATCTCGACATTTTTTGTCAAAAAAACATAAAATATATATTATTAATTTAATATTTCAGAATGTAATATATTTACCTAATCTTATCTATCAAACATAATTTTCTATTTCTCTATCCCTATCTTAATGCCCAGTTCTCAAAATCAATCGGTCCTGCCATTACAAAAATTAAATCACATAAAAATAGGACATGTTACACTTACTCGCATGATAGGATATGATACTAGATGATATTACACATAACACAACTTTTGATTTTGTTATTTAGTTTCTATACATGGAGTGCCATAATTTTAAAGGATAATATTATCATAATTTTCAAAAGTGAATAGTACAAATGTCTATAAACTATTTTTTAGGATGATGACTATATATATATATATATATATATATATATATATATATATATATATATATATAAATAAAGGATATTGTGTATAATGTCACCTAATACTAAAAATATTAAACCCAGTATAATTCAACAGTTGTATGTGTTATATATCTTTTTTGTAAAAAAATAAAATTTTTATTTTGTAGAACATATTTAGATCAATATATTTAGATACAAATAGAGACATACATTAATTTAAAAATATAATAAAAAACAATATTGCATTCGAAAAAAGAAAGGAGTAATATTTTTGTTTTCCCTTATTTTTGTTTTTTAAATTAATGTCTGGCCTATATCTTTTGTATTTGATGTATGTACCATAGTTATCAGAATCGAATCAGTAATCGAACCGATTAAGTTATTGGGTCACTAGATTATTAGTTCAACCGGTGGATCACTGGTTGAACCGATTGATCCGATCCTATGTAAATAAAAAATAAAATATAGTAAAAAATTTAGAATTAAAAATTTAAAATACATATTTTTACTAATATTTTAAAAATATCTAGCTATTCTAAACAATATGGAACAGAAACAATAAGTATTTTGTTAATTTTACTCTATCACAAATATTTTTATTTTGTTTTTATATGAAAATAAGTATTATTTTCGAATTTTAATAATTTATTAATTAGTTTATATCTATTATACTATTATATACTATAAGTATTTATTGAAAAATAATATTAATAGATATTATATAATTATGAAAAAAATAATAAGTGAGTTTATAATTACTGTTAAATAAAAATATAATTAATTTAAAAATAAGCAAACTTATAACTAAAATTAAAATAAATTAAATAGAAGTAAAAATTATTTGTTGAAAGATATTAATATATATTTTAATTTGCACATAAAATAATGATAGACATGTTAGCCTGGTGGTTGTGGTTATCTTTTATTTCCTTGAGGGAGGGGTTGTTATCAATTTTGACTGATTTTTATCGATTCACTCCGAATTTAACCAGTTTGCATCGGTTTCTGACTTTTTGCAGTCTAATCATCGGATTGAATCGATATAAGATTTGGTTTATCGATTTTTTTATCGTACCGACCAGTTCGATTCGGTTTATCAATTTTTCAGTCGTACCGGTCAGTCCGATCCGATTTTAATAATAATGGTATGTACACCATGTTTAATTTTTTTTTTTTGGCCTGAAATCAATATACCATTAATCATTCTATATATAGAAAACATTGCACGAGGAATGCATATCTTGATACACTACCGCAGAGGCGGAGAGTAGTGGCAGGGGGTTGGCGGCCATGACCATAATCGCCGCTAATCAAGAAGGATCCTGGCAGAGATGTGTGGCGGTCAGGTAAAAGCCACAAAACTCCCCTGGATAGCGGCTGGGGAGTGAACACCGCTGCTAAATTAGGAAGTATATCTTTGGGCTTACTCGTTTCACTTCCTGGTGCGAACAAAGCGGGAAAAGAGGCGCCAAACAAAACCACTCCACTCGGCGACTTCTTCAATAAACGCCACTAGGTGAGTTTCAAATCAGTGTTTCAATTCCATTTTTATTTTATAACTCGAAATTACTTCCCCCCAATTCTGCAGAAATCCGCGAGTTGAGTTTGGTAGCGCGCCAACCAAGAGCGGGAGCACAGCCGAGAAATATCAAGGAAGAACCCACCCAGGTGAGGATTTTATCATGATTCAACTTGTCAATTCCCCCTTTTCATGTTACAACCATTAATCGGAACCCCAATTTTGCAGAAACCCCCAATTTTTCAAGCTTTCCTCTATCATCCACAATTCCTGAAGCTCATACCCTCCCCTGTCGAGTTGCGCAGCTGCCTTCGCGACCAGTCCCCTGGCACTGGTCAGTCCTAACACTCTGATATTTTCTTATTGATTTCTTTGTTGGTTAGAATTTTGTAAAAATATTTATCTATATCTGTCTTTAACTGGGGTTAATTGCCGCTGTTCATAGACTGGAATTTGAAGGTTCACCTTTTTTTGATTTAATGGGTGCTCTGTATTGAAAGTGATAGTTAGAGTATAAAGCTTTAACAAAGGCTCATTATCAATGTTAGAGGGTTGAGTTTCTTTGGTTTGCATCTCTCTTGCATCTACTTCCTGTTTATTTAATTACCCAAGAATGTGTTTCTTTGGTTTGCATCTCCCTTGCACAGGAGAAATTGAGAAACTTTGCACGCACTAATCTGAAAAATTTGTTTGTTGATAAATTTATCATGTAAAGTACAAGACATTAGTAACTGCTGTTTCATAGCTGTTTGTGTTCTTTGCCACTTCCCATTGGTTCAGCTCTGTTATCATTTTCCCTTGTTTTTTATGACAAAAGCTTGATATTTATCATCTGTGTATTGTTTATAATAGTATTCTGAGTCAGGTTGGTTGTTGGTGTGTTGGGGTGTGTGTTTGCACAGTTGGGCTTGTTGGTTTTGGCTTAGTTTCCTTTATCTTCATTATGATTCTTCCATTCTCGTCTCCCAAATCTGTCATTTTCATGCCTATTTGAGTGTTTTAAAAAAGTAACTTTTGTCTTTATTTTCATTCTATTTTTTACTTCTTTGTTTTACAACACTTGAGTTGTACATTGTATCCTCTTTCAATTTCATACTTTTTTATTTAAATGCTTTACTTCCTTTTGATGTTTTGGTGATACATTGCATGTAGATCTGGGATTTTAGTTTTCATATTCAGACATGGGGTGCTTAAAGTTTGTGTCTTTCCCCTATTCTTCAAATGAGCTAATTTTTCACTTTCCACATGTGTAGAGAGTAATGGCTAAAACTTGAAAGGGACCATTGCCACTTCATTGAGCTTCACTTAAGTTATACTATTCTCAGGAAAAAAAATAAAATAAAATAATAAAATAAAAGGAGCACACTTTAATCTTGAACATTAATGAGTTTGGAATTATGGTTGTTAGCAATTCTGTACAGCATAGCACACTCAATCATTTCTAGTTATAATATGCTTTCGTTGACCACATCATGGGCTTAAAAGATTACATTAAGTGGGATGCTAATGTAGCTGTCATTGTAGTTTATTGATGGTCCATGGAGGGCTCAAGTGCTCCTTGGTGCTATGGAGAAAAAGGGAGGACTTGTCATTAAAGAAAATTTTGAAAAAAGGTGGAAGATAGTTACTGAGATGTTGTTTTATTCTTATTTTATGTTCTTTTTCAGTCCCTAACTAATGCATTTTTAATTATGACATTGCTAGCTTCTTGTATGCATCATCATCATCGTGTTCACTTTTATTTTGCAATTTATCTCAATTTAATTAAGCCATATTATTGCGGGGCAAACACATTTTCTGCGAGGAGTGTGTGTCAGAATGGTTGGTTCATGCTTATATTCCTTATTTAGATATTCTGTTGTTTTTTAGCGTTAATTTATAGCCTTTTTTGGGTAGTTTTGTTAATAGTTGCTTTAATAGTTACTGATCTAGTTATCTGTGTTAGGGAAATTATCCTGGTCATTTTGACGCTGAATGCCCCCATTTTCTGATCTTTATGCTTATTATACTATTGCTTATTTGCTATTGCTATTGGACTACTTCTCATGGTGCTGATTTCTTATCTATGGTGTTCATATATTAAGTGCAAAACTATGTTTCTGCTACCATTATGGTTTTACACTTCTCTTTACCAATTTTTGGTGCAATTCATGCTAAGTCCTGCTGTTTGGTTGCTACTATACTTACTGTGACACTGGACTAGTTGATCATGATTCTCTTGATGTCATTCATGCTACTCGAGTCCTGAATTGCTATTTGATTTTTTCAGACCCTTTTCTTGTTTGTCACTCTTTCTGAGCTACTCGTGTTGTTATTATTTTTTATGTTCTTTTTTGCTGAACTAATTATTTGTACCTCTACGGTAGACGACAAGATAGAGAAACTATACTCAAATATTTTGCATAAACATACCTACGAAATTTATGTCTACAATTTCAAGATTTTATTCTCTATCCATTATGACTGTTTAGTTATATTTTTTTATTATTTTTTACATCTAACTTTCAGTCCTATTTTCTTTTTCTTTTTTTAAGGAAGCTTTTATTTTCTTTTCACTTTTTGGACTTGGAACCAGCAAATCTTTCACCAAGTAATTATTTAGAAAGCACAGAATTTTGCAATGAGTAAGCCTCCTCCCCAATACCTTTCATGTGCTACATGTTACCTGGGAAGCAAGTAACTTTTATAAATTTATTTCCGTTTTGATTTATTCCATCGCTCTCTACATGGTTTTGCTTGTAATATATTGTCAAGTTTATTACGTATGGCACTCTCCCATCTCATAATTGTGATAAAGTGTTGTTGGTTCTCTTGACACACTCCCCATTTTTTCTTTTATTTTATTACAAGTGCTATGTATTTTGATACTCTTTTTTTTATTTATTTCTACTATTTCATTCATTTAAACATTAATAAGAGTTGGATTACAAAGCCTAGAGGGAGTGTAGAATATAGGGATGGTCTGAATAAATTCCTTGATTTCGCATTTGCCAATGCATCATCCGATGGGATGATACATTGCCCATGCCCTTTGTGTGGGTTCCGATGTTAACAAACTAGAGAGGACGCATACGCTCACCTTCTGATGAAACCCTTCCCCCTAACTATACCTTTTGGTTACATCACGGTGAGAAGATCGTAGACGAGAGATCCAGCGCTAGGGAAGAACTAGAACCTAATGTAAATTTAGGAGATCAAATGCGGGACATGGTCCAGGACGCATTCAACTTCCTGGGACTGCAGAGTGACGATGAAGACTCGATGAATGGGCATGTCGGAGACGTTGCGGAGGGGTTGCTGTACTTATCTGATGAACCTAGTCGCGAGGCTCGTGCCTTTCACGACTTGCTTGAGGACGGCGAGCAGGGATTATATCCGGGATGCTCAAGATTCTCGAAGTTGTCTTTCTTGGTTAGGCTATACCATATAAAGTGCATGTGCGGAGTGAGCGACAAGGCTTTCGGATTGATTCTAGAGCTATTGGGGGATGCCTTTGAGCATGCAAGGATTCCGAAGACCTTGCACGATGCCAAGAGGATCATAAGGAAGCTCGGCATTGGGTACAAGAAGATAGATGCATGTCCAAATGACTGCATGCTATAGCAGGGTACAGACCAAGACTTGTCTAGATGCAAACGGTGTGGGGCATCCAGGTGGAAGCAAAAGACCAGGAAGAATTCTTTAGTCAGAATCAACACCATTGTCAAGAAGAATGGGAAACCTCTACCGGCGAAGATTCTCCGTTACTTTCCTCTAATTCCACGGTTGCAGCGATTATTCATGTCCAGTAAGACATCCGTTGACATGTTGTGGCACAAGAGAGGAACCAACTCTGACGGTTCCTTGAGGCATCCCAGGGACGGCGAGGGTTGGAAAGCATTTGACAGGAGATATACTAACTTTTCTGGCGATCCGCGCAATGTTCGCTTAGCCCTGGCTTGTGATGGCTTCAATCCTTATGGAAATCTCAGTTCAAAGTATTCAATATGGCCAGTGATTCTTATTCCGTACAACCTACCCCCATGGATTTGCATGAATCAAACCAACTTTATTCTCTCTATGATTATTCCCGGTCCTGGCAATGACATAGATGTCTACCTACAGCCCCTGATTGATGAGCTGAAGGAGTTGTGGGCTGATGTTGATACCTACGACGCCAGTGAGAAGAAAATGTTCAAGATGCGAGCTGCACTGATGTGGACTATCAGTGATTTTCCTGGCTAGGACAACTTATCTGGCTGGAATACTTACGGCGGGAGAGCTTGCCCCACGTGCAATTTGGATGCCGAGACTATGCGACTCACCTTCAGTCAGAAATGGTGTTATATGGGTCATCGTCGCTTCTTGAATCGCGATCACAAATATAGACAGGACCGGAGTAGATTTGATGGCAAGGTAGATGATAGATCCCCACCTACCAAATTGACTGGGAGGGATGTCTTGAGACAATTGGAGGGTGTTCTTGTCTCACAAGGCAAGGTGCAAGCGGTGGGTGGTAAAAGAAGGCGCGGACAGCAGACCGTGGTGCAAGACGAGTCTCCCTGGAAAAAGAGGAGTGTATTCTTTGATTTGCCGTACTGGGAGAACAACGAGTTACGTCACAACCTTGATGTGATGCACATAGAGAAGAATGTATGCGACAACATTGTTTTCACCATGTTGAACGAGAGCGGTAAGTCCAAAGACCACCTAAAAGCTCGAAAAGATCTCCAGTTGATGGGCATCCGACATGATATGTGGCCAGTTGAAGGTGGAAAGTATCCCGCTGCAGTCTTTACCATGTGAAATCCAGAGAAAGATGTCTTTCTTAGGACAATTAAGAATGTGGTCTTTCCAGACGGGTACTCTAGCAACATCTCTCGCTGTGTTGATTTAAAACAGCGAAAGTTATTCGGCTTTAAGAGTCATGACTGTCATATTCTAATGGAACATCTACTGCCAATTGCGTCAAAACACGTGTTACCCACCCCAGTGTCTGCCATCTTGGCTGAGTTATCATCCTTTTTCCGAATAATATGCAATAAATCCATAGATCCTCAACAACTTCCTCTCCTTCAAGATCGTGTAGTCCATACCTTGTGCCACATGGAGATGATATTTTCACCTTCCTTCTTCACAGTTATAGTTCATCTAACAGTGCATTTGGTCGAGGAGGTCCGTCTCGGTGGCCCAGTGCATTACCGGTGGATGTACCCAATTGAAAGGTATTAATTCGCTTAATATAACTCGACCTGTTTATAAACGGATAGCTGTCATCTAGTAATTTGTACGTTATGTTCTCAAAGGTACCTATGTCGTCTCAAGCAGTACGTGCGTAACAGGGCACAACTGGAAGGATCGATTGCAGATGGCTACTTATCCGAGGAGATTCTCACATTCTGTTCTAGATATCTAGATAATGTCGAGACTAGGATCTACCGACCGACGCGCGTTGACGACCAGTCGATCGATGCTCCACCGAGCGAGATTGCCAACATGTTCCCAGTGGTTGGAAAGGCGGTCGGGGCAAGTTCATTTTTTACTATAACAGCAACCGAAAAGCTTCAAGCACATCGTCATGTACTGGTCAATTGCATTGCAGTAGAGAAATTCTTAGAGTAAGTACATAGCCTGAGCTATAAAATTATATAGTGAGCCAATTTGGTACTGACTGTACTAAACTTGAACAAACCTTTTGTATGCACAGTGAGTACAGAGCCATCACAAAGAGAAAACTGCGGAGTAGAACAAGGTTCCCGTCTCAAATAGATAGCGTTGTACACAGAGAATTTGCCAGTTGGTTCAGGCATAAGGTAATCTTTAATATCTCAGGATCCTACTACCCTTTGATGCCCTCTTGTCTCTAACGGTTCAATGCCATGTCCCATTTGGAAGCACCAATCATTCGAACGAGTTGTAGTGGCTCGCCTACGGTCCCCTCGCTCAGGCCAAACGCTATCCAGCTTACAACGTCAATGGATTTAAATTTAGGACCATGTCGAGGGAGGAAGGGATGAAAACACAGAATAGCGGGGTTTATGTCACTTCGGATACTAGAAGTTATGCAAGTAAACGGGATGCCAATGTTGCTGTCGGCGGCGTCTCGTATTACGGGAAATTATTAGACATCATCGAGCTAAATTACAGTGGTCAATTCAATGTAGTCTTATTCAAGTGTATTTAGGCAGACACCACGTCGGGCAGAGGCATCCGGCAAGACGTTCTTGGCCACACCTGTGTTAATTTTGCCACTCCGATTCACACCGGTGATCGAGAAGATGATGAGCCGTATATATTGGCATCTGAGGCTCGTCTTGTGTTCTACGTAGAGGATGAGGTGGAGAGTGGATGGAGTGTAGTAGTCCACGTGAAGCCAAGAGATTTGTTTGACATGGGCGAAGATTATGAATATTGTGAGGTCGACCTTAATCCACAGGCCTGTATGACTAGCTTGCCTGAATTTGATGTCGAAGGGTTGCGGTTGACAAGAGACGGTGATTTAGAGGAGTCCACTGGTGAAAGGGTTGAAGATTGTGACAAGGCTGCTGATTCCTAAAAAACTGTTCTCCACCATGCATGTAGCTCATATTCATGGCAGTTCTGGATATATGATACTGGATTTTATTTTAGTCATATCACTAGATAATATGTTGATTATAGTGACTTATTTGAGATTTTTTAAAACTTATCCTCTCATATAAAGCTCTTTTATTCAACTATGTCGTCACAATGCTGTTACCTCTCCAACTAGAATTCTTACAATCACATGTTTATATTGTCCTTGTACATTCTTCCTATTTTTGGTGGACTATCAGAGAAATTGGAGAGCAGAGACTTCTTTCTCATTACCAGAAGCCGTTGGTTCGCAGAGAAGATGATAGCTGAGTCTCCATTCTCTTCCTTGGACCACGCAACGTCCTTTGCAAGACAGTTGTGGTTTAAAGAGTCCCGCATACAATCATGGTTGGATGCCTTCTCTGGACAAAGTCACCTCTATCGAGCCATATCTCATGCGCCGGGACCAATGATGAGGGTTTGTTTCATGCTGCCCAATTTATTTTTGTACTGCATCTTCTTATTCGTGGAAAGCAACCATATTCATGTGATTATTTTAAAACTTTAGGAAATGCTTCACTGGGATTGAAAGTACCGGGCTAAATTTAGGTTTGAGTTTGTAACAAGTACGGAGACGTGGTTCTCACAGAAGATACTCGACGAGGTGAAGGTAAATGTTCACGTATTACCTTGCTATTTATCTAATGTATCACAATTTTACTCACCCTAGTTTAATTAATTGCCAACTTAGATGAAATTCGATGCTTACATGTGATTTTCTGGTTGACATTATTGTTGAGATGCATAGAAACTTGCTACTTGTGTAGTTGAAGCTAAACAATGTTAGTTAACTCAAATAAGTATCAAGATATATAGGTGTTGAAACTTGAGAAGTGCATAGTGCAGTATAAAGAGAGTATTGCCTCATGACACAAGTATAACTTTCTATTAATTGATATCTTTTCTTTCTCCAATATCCTCTCTACTTACTTATTTCTATCGTAATATGCATATCAAGTTATTATCTGGCATATCACTTCGTGTACTTGTGAATGGATAAAAAGGAAAATGGGTATAATGTAATACTATCAAGTAAATCCACCTAACTGTATATTGTATTAAGCAGAAAGCAACTCCGCAAACCTGCAATGATTGGGTATCAAAAACTTTAAACCCATTATGGTCCTAGTTTAGTACACTCTTATCGGATATTACTTATGTATTTCAATAGGTTCTAGTGCTGCAATTATAACTTGGCATGATTTGATTCACTAGAAAAACCACACTACTCCACATACTAATTTTTAGGTTCAAAAATTGAACCAAACCAGTTGAAAATAAATGTAGCCCGCAACAATTCAGGAGTCACTTATATCTTGTATCAATTTGAGACCTTAATCTGTGTGCATGAGGCATATTCTTTGTTCTGATTTGAGCAGAAAGAGCACTCCAAAAGATTCATTCTGTTTCTGGTGTTACTGGTGTTCTCTTTATTTGATGCCATAGTCTTCTTGCTCTCTAATCTGAAATGCTATCTCAAGTAATAAAATGTAATGATTCTACTACTGAGTCACCTGATTTTTTATGTTTTAGGTTCCGAATCATTTGAATGTTTTTAGATTGTCCCAGGTTTTTATAAACAGTATTTCTACATTATTTTTGTGATGTGTTGTGCAGGCACGATATGAAAATACTCTTGTTGTTGAACTGGATATTGCAGCACAAGATGAATTCAAACTCATAGAACACAGACTTGAACGTCTATGGGAACGTAAGATAGACAACTTTACTTCTTGACGATGTAATTTGATTATGTTCATACACTAATTCTTGAAATTCTGCGCCTATTTTGTGCTATGATGTACCTCTCAGGGTTAACATTTTCCCAGATTCAGGAGGCATCCGAAGCTGCTGGAGAGGTGGTTCCGGATTCAGAGGAGAAAGAGGACGTTGTCCCCTCCGGTGGCTCTGAAGAGGCTGATTCTGCTGGTCAAAATGCCTCGATGCTGTCGTATGACCTCAATAAAACGCCGAAAGAGAATGATTATCCTTATAGTGGAATGTCACCTGAGGAGAAAAATGCCTGGCACCTAGCTATGTGGGCGACTAGATACTTGAACCCTTGAGGATATTGCAGTAGTTTAATTGAAGAATTAGGATGTTGATTTATAGGATGTCCAAGACTTGTTTTTTGAAGTTGTCGTGACTTTATAATTCTTCAGATTGTTATTAGGGATCGTTAGTATGCTGCATTGAAGGTCCTTGGTCTACTGCTTTATGTATTTCTGCACTTTATTGAAAGACTATCGTAAGACTATCGCAAGATTCTGATTAACAAAAAATTTTTGGCACAATGATAAAATGTTTTGCTATGATATTTTCCTTACAAACTAACAAATAACAATCTATCTATTTTTTTTTACAAACTAACAAATAACAATCTATCTATTTTTTTTTACTTTCTTTTGACGTCTGAAAAAGTACCTAGAAATATGCTAGTAATTATTATTATTATTGTTATTAATAATATTATTAATATTATTATTATTATTGATAGTTATTATTATTTTTATAACTACTCACATTATTATTATATTCACGTCCTTCTTATTTTATTAATTATTAATATTATTTAATATTGGTATTTATTATTGTTATTATTATTATAATTATTGTTATTATTATTATTATTATAGCTTTTTTTGGTCTCATATATTTTTTATTTTTCAACTTAACATTCACAAATATCAACACAAATACATCTCTATCATATATTAGGTATGACCTTCTATCTATTTATATTATTTTTCATAAGCTATTTTAAAAAAGTAAGATTTTACAAAACCAAGCCTATTCTTATCACAACTTAATATTATTACCCAGTTATTATTGTTTATTTTACCCTATTATTATTATTATTATTATTATTATTATTATTATTATTATTATTATTATTATAAAATGTTAAAATGAAAACATAGATTGCTAATCTTAAAGAAATCAATAGCTAGTGAGGGCTAAATTTAAATGTTAAATTTAAAGTTAATTGAAAAACAAAAATGAAAAAACTGTTGATAACATGTAAAATTTTATATTATAATTATTATTATGTTTAACCCACATACCGTATTATTATTATTACTATTATTGTTATTATGTTAAAATTTAAAATATCAACAGCAAATTTACGTTGTGCAATATTTATTGGTTTTAAGATTTCTCAAATTATATTCCTCCCGATTAGTGTTCTGTTTCCTTGGCGAAATATTTTCATGGTTCAAATTATTATTATTAGAATTAATATTGTTAATTCCCTCTAACAATCAAAATTAGGGATTTCGTTTAATATCAAATATTTCAAACACCCGCCAAATTTGATTACTCCCCATATGAAATACCAATCGGCCGTGACCCACCTCTTCTTCTTAATCCTAATACACCCCAGCTCTACCTCACACTTAGTCCTGAATACAGTGAACGAAGCCCCACCCCCAACGAGGAGCTCTCAACTCTCGCGCTCTGACACCTCATTGTCTTTGACTGCGTAGTTAGGTCGTCCTCTCTGCTGTTAGCTCGTCCGTTTGGCCCAGCTGTTACATCGTCCCCTCACTGCTGCGGTAATCACCAGTTATCTATCAATTTATGATGGTCTAATATTTACGAGGGGCATTCTTCCAAGCCCACTTGGTTATCCTGTTAACTAATTCATGTGTTATGGTCCAGGACTATATTTATTATTTTTTGGGTGTTTGTTGGCGTAAGGAGTTTATGATGGCTCGGAAAGGTCGATTCACGAAAAAATCTAAATTGGGACCAGGATCTCACCAACCTCAAACGGGAGCGAATGCGACTTTGGACTCCCACCATGATGGCTCTCAAATTCTTCCGACCAATGACGAAAGTGTCCCCGCAAGTGGTGATAGTGTCCCCGCTACTTCACGTCCTTTCCGTCCCCCGCGAAGTGAACCAAGGCCTGTTCCACAGATGAGCACAAATAGTACCCAAAACTCGCTGACAGGCCATCTAAACTTGGAAACTAATGCTAATGAGGAACCTCTTGTTGAAGAAGAAGTTGACGAGCTCCATGATGCTCCTGTGATTCAGAGTCGCAGAGGATGCAAGACTACAGAATTTTGGACTGTTAAGATCATAGGTATTTTTTCAAATTATTTTTCTTCCATCAACATCATTTAAGCTCCACCTATTATTAATTTACACAATACTTTAATTCGTTCATCCTAAATGCTTTCAGTTGCAAAACAGGTCAATGACATTTGACCTTCTCCATTTGTTTGCAAAGTGGTTTTTTAATCTTTAATTAAATAAAATATATTCTGTGACCTGTCAAAATAATTATAAAAGATTCTGATTTATTATATTTATTTTATTTTTTCCTACATTTCAAATAAAGCGGTAAATTTGTTCTTGTTATTAGTTTTTTAAATTAAAAGTCGGTAATTTTTTTAAAAAAAATTTTCAAGTGTTGCAAATCTACACCATTTTATGCATGTTATATGCTGAATTGATCCATCGTAATTCTTTTGTTAGGTGTATACTAAGGTAGTATTTTAATATTATTATGTTATATATAAATTTTATCGCATGATGTGCACAACGCAAATGTTATATTTGGCTTATAGATTCTGAGGGCACAATCAGGCCGGCAAAACTAAGCGTGAGGGATGCTATGGCACGACCTAACGTTAGGAAGATCGTGCTCAGATTCAACAACGCAAAGCAAGCAATTGGAGACGAAGCTGAACTGTTGAGTGGCGTGCTTGGTCTGCTGGGATCTGATTATGGAAAATTTCCCATCTGTAGGAAAAGTTGGCATCAGATTACCACTAAAGACAAAGTTTATAACGAATGTGTCAAGGTAAAAGTTTATATCCCGAGTAAATTAAATTTGCTTATTTTTACAATTATTGACAACTCGTATTATCTGTGTAGCAAATTTTCCACTTCGATGAGGATAGCGAAGGAATTATTAAGAAAAATATGTTGAAAAGTATGGGGAAGGCTTGGAAGGAAACAAGGCTGAGGTTGTATGATCGTTTTTATGAGCCAACATTCACTACTGATCAAAATCTTGAGAATCGACCACCGGGAATTGATCGAGAGCATTGAAGATGGTTCCTTGACTATCGCGCCGAACCTGAGACGAAGGTAATATACTGTATCGTTGTTACACAGGAATACCAATTATGCATGCATTGAGAGGTTTTCTATTAGATTCTAATCGCCCTTTGTCTCTGATGGACCAATAGGAGAAGTGCAGAAAAAACGCGGAGAATCGATCAAAACAAAAATATACCCACACTGGCGGCTCGAAAAGCTTCGCACGGCGGATGGAAGAGGAGGTAATTTACTTGTTTTATTTAGTTATGCTAGTATCTCTGTGACTAAATTTTCATTGATTTTGTGGAAAACATTAATGCAAAAACTTTGTTGTTACAGTCGGAAGAACAAGGAAGGATAGTCGGTAGAGGAGAGTTATGGATTAAGGTGCACAAAAAGAAGGATGGCTCATATATGAATGATGAAGCAAGAGCAATTGGTGTAAGTAGTACTTGTTAATTGATAAAGGTTAACACAAGTCAGTTTAGGAGAATTACCCCTATTTTTTTGGGTTTTGGTTGATAATGCATATCTTTCCATGTTACTTTGATATTGCATGCTCCAAGCTTAAAAAATGCTACACCATGCGTTGCGTATATGGAGTTTATGTTTAATATTAACTTTTATGCTTCTATATTTGTGTGTTTCTTATTGTGATGTAAGTGATACAGTTAATTGAGGAGATTACTAATTTGTGTATGTAGGAAAGAATTGAGGAAATTGAACAACAAGATGAGTCTGCCAGAATGTTGTCTCAAAATGACTCCATCGCTCAGGTTTTCGGAAAAGAAAAACCGAGTAGAGTACGTGGTATGGGTTTTGGACCGACTCCTAGTCAACTATTCGGTCCGAATTCACATGCGCCTATCAACGGAGTCCAACTAGAAGAGACCCAGAGGAGGCTGTTTGAACTGCAGGCAGAGCTGGAAGGTGAGAAGTTGAAGAGGAAGGCGATGGAGGACGAGGCAGCAGCAGAGAAGAAAAAGATGAAAGTAATGGAGGACGAGGCAGCAGCAGAGAAGAAAAAGATGAAGGCAATGGAGAGTGCTCTGGTTTATCTGTTTCAAAGGCAGGGTGTGGAGCTACCACCAGACATCGCTGCAGGGATGAGTTTCATGGAATGATAGAGTGAAAATAGAATATTAGGATTGGAGTTATTTTACATTGAAGTAAACATTTTATTGAATTAGACTGAGCAACTCTACGAAATCGTTTTATTTACTTCGTATTTTGATGGATATATTAATTTGTTTTGATTATATTTCAATTTTGTTTTTGCTACAAGTTTAGATTCTATTTTTGTTGAAAATTTTCACTCTTATAATAATGGAAAATAAAAAAATAGTTAAAAAGAATAATTCAATAATATTTTAAATAAATTACGAGTGTTTTATTTAAAAAACGAAAATTTCTTTTTTTTTTATTTTTATTAAATTAAAACCGCCGCTATTTGGGTTCAGATATAACAAAAAATGTTACATATGGCGGCGGTTGCAAACCGCCGGTAACTTTTAACATAAACTGATGTCCCATTTGGCGGCGGTTTAAAACCGCCGCTAAACTTGTCGAAACTTGGACTCATCATGCCAACTTGTGGCGGTTAGAAAACCGCCGGTAAATATGAAGGAAACCGTGAAAGACTCATTGGGCGGCGATTTTCAATTTTGTGCCTCAAAATTTTGATTTAGCGGCGACTATACCAGCGGTTTATGAAAAGCGCCGCCAAACCCAATTCCGGCGCCCATATCCATGGTGTTTCTATCAACCGCCGGCATTTAATTTTGCGGCGGTTTAAAACCGCCGCTAATCAAGAAAAAAACCGCCACCAATTGGCGACTACCTTGTAGTGATACATTAATATTAACGAAAATGTTTGATAAAAAAATTAATTAAAAATAATTAAATTTATTTTATTATTTAATATTTATTAATTATTGTTAGAATTAATAAATATTAAAATAACTAAAATTTATCTTATTTAATATTTATTATTAATAATGTTAAATATCCTGTAATTTACATATAAAATTCTTGGGAAGTCTCTGACAGCAAATTTAATTTTTCTTTGTCCAGTTATGTATATATCGTGTTCTTTAAACAAAGTTTGGAAAGGAAGCCGCTTTAGACCAGTCTAGAGTGATGAAGCTAGAATGTTTCTCTTGTATATATTCTTAACTGAATGTTAACTTGTTAAGAAAGGGATATGGAAAAGGAATGTTTTTAGACATGCCGATGCACTCACCTTTAATCGAATACATTTTACGTCTAATCCACTCCATATGAATGTTATTCCATAATTCTACCGTTGATGATAGAAAAAATATAGGTAGACAATAAAAATATTAAATAATATATAAATAATAGATATATTAGATATTTAATTTATTATATGTGCGAATAATTATTCTAATATTAAGATGTAGATAAGTAATTTAGAATGTAGTGTGTTTTATTTGAATTAGACAAATTTTAAGATCTATTGTTTATATTAATTCAAAAAAATCATTGATTATCTAACATAATCTTAAATGAAAATATCTATAATGACTAGATAACTCAACTTGACCGAGGTTAAGGTTAATTGCTCGTGGGATTTTCAAAAGTAGACATGATTTGTTCAATTTCACATAAAAAATTACACGGACTTTTTTTATATAAAACTCAATAATATCAAAATGGAGCAGACAATAAGAAAGAAAAAAAAGGATTAGAAGGTGTAAATTTAATTAACGCATAGGGCTTATTTAAGTTTGAAAAAGAAAAATTAAGGTTAACTTGAAAATATACAACAAACGTAATTCATAAATAACGTATTAATGAATTAGTATTATAAAATAAATAAATAAATAAATAAGAAAAAAGTGATAAGTATAAAATAAAAAAATATAATTAGATACGTCTAATAATAAATTCATCATAATTATTATTTTAATATATAATAAAAATTATATATTTATTAATATTATAAAGTGTGAGAGAGAAGATTATTCAAAATAATTGTAACATAAAAAAAGAGAAAAAATTATTTTATTATTATGTGTATCTTTTGAGGCTTTAGCCTCTTATTTATATACGTATAACATATTTATATTTTTAATTTTTTTTAATGCTTTCTTAATGTGCTTAATCTATGAGAATATGAACTGCTCATCGTAAATAAGTAAATAAGCATCTATATCCCATTTTTATCACAACAATTAGTTAATTATAGCCGTTATTAATTTAAAACTCTTAGAATTTGAGTTATATTTTTCAAATTAAATAATATTTTGGCCTTTTTTTTATATGAGTAATTTTCACAATACTATTATATGAATAATTGCTATTGTTTGATTATATTAGAATTTGAACATTTAAATTTTATTTTTTGATACTAAAATAGCATATTAGTTTATTTTAGAATACAAATATACTCTTTTTAAATTTTGACCAAAAATACTTTTATAATGAATTTTAAAAAGAGTGGAACAACCTCTAGATTTAAGGTCGATTAATCATAGGGGTGCAATTGAGAGCAAAATTCATTATGTATTGTTGATTGTGAAAAATTTGGTTATAAAATTACATTGATATCTATTTCATTGCTCCGTTGTCAAATTTAAATTAGTATTGCAATTTTAGTGAAACATTTTTTTTAATTATAGAAAAAAATTCATAACTGCCCACTTTAAAAAAAGAAACATGAGATATTTTAAGTCTATTATCTCAAAATTAAAATATTTAATTACTAATAAAGCCAAACTAATATATCGGATTTCTGTTACATATATTACAATTACTATAAATTAAAATTCTTAACAAAATGATAAATTAAAATTTTGTTAAATACATTTGAGTTAATTAAAAAGATAAAATTTATTTAACTAAAATGATATAGTTCGGTAATATAATGAGTAAAAAATTCACTTAAAATTAAACATACTAATTCTATTAATCATTTATAAACTTTTGTTCCTTTAATTTATCTATCTTGTATAACTTTTGAAAAAAAATAATTATTTAAATAAATATTAAAAAATTAATTATTTAAATAAATATTAAAAAAATTATACCTAAAATAGTAGAAAAGTCGTTAATAACTATCAACGAGCCGCTAATATTATTTAAAAGTAATGCTTATAATGTGTTCTAACTTTTTTGAAATGTAATATGCCAGTATTTTAATATCTGTTAAATTAAATTTTAATTTTAATTTGTAGTCCAACATTTTTTATCACGTCTATTTAATTCGAAAATAATAACTCAAATTCTAAGAGTTTTAAATTAATAAAGACTATAATTAACTAATCTATTAATATGTTAATTATGAATTGGGTTTGTTGTATTTTTTAACTTAATCTTATTTTTGTCTTTTAATCAAACTTAAATAAGCCCTATACACGTTAATTAAATTTACACTTGCTAACTTTTTTTTTCCTTATTCTCTGCTCCATTTTGATATTATTGAGTTTTATATAAAAAAGTCTGTATAAATTTTTTGGAAATCTAAAGTTTTTTTTTTCATACCAAAACCTAAACTCATGTTATAAACAATAATTATTAAATGGCAAATTTCCTATGTTGGAATTTTCTCAACCCAAAAATTATCTATGTTAAATTATTAAGAAAGGAAATACTTGAATGCGGAAGCGTACCTGAATTTATAAACATGAATCATACGATCGGAAGAGTTTGGATTTTGTGGTTCTTTCGATTTTCCTCAACCAAAATCTTCTGTATTTCTAGACGGCTGAATTGTGACTCTTCTGATGGGAAAAGAGCAACAAAGGCGGCTTTGGTATATTAGGGACCCAAACCCTAAAGGCCTATTTATATTTGAGCATGGCACTCATTAAACTCTAAAACCCAAATAAAAATTGTATCTAAAGTCCAAAAGACAATATATCTAAAATCCAAAAGATAATTATCTAAAGAACAAAAGATAATATCTGGTTTTATTCTCATTTAATTCCAAATCAAAAGTAATAATGACTTATTCAATTTAGCATTTAAAACAATAAGTGAGATCACCATTATATAAGTCATTTAATTTGAAATAGCATAATTTGTGATTATAATTAATATATGTATTGCCCACATACAGATTAGAAAATTAAAATAATTTTCTAACAATCTCCCAGTTGGGCTATACATATCTTGTTCCTTGACATAATCACATCTTTATGAACTTTATGCGCGCATCTGAATGCTATTTCTCTCATTACTTTAACAATCTGGTCCGTCTCATATATTAGATATGAAATCACCGCAGCTTTTATCACATTAATGTCGTGACTAAACCACGACAATCACCGTCCTACCATACTTAACGACATAGATCAAATTTGGATGAGTAATATGAAAATTACATGCCAAGTGATCTCATGCATGTCTATTTTCAACTGGTCCAACTTTAAAACTTTATTAAGACCAAACACAAAAAAAAATGTTGTAAAATGAAAATTTTACATAACATGAAACAAACCATCAACTTAATTCTGCAAAAAAATAATTCAATTATCTGTCATAGGACATATAGCATAAAATAAATTCTCACTAAACCAATACATCACAAATATTGACACTCATCCGAACAGTATGCTCATGAAAGACTTTAGGAATCAATTCCTTGGTTAATGAGTCTGCTAGCATATACTCTGTTCTTATATGTTCTATGAAAATTTATTTTTCTTAACATTTCTCTTTGACAACTAAGAACTTGATGCCTATATGCTTCGATTTTGTCAAGCTCTTATTGTTGTTGGAGTATAATACTGCTGACTTATTGTCACAAAATATCTTTAATGATCTTTCAATGCCATTTACTATATAAAGCTCAATGACAAAGTTTTGCAACCATATGTCATGAAATCGGAATCAGAGTACCTAATGATCTCCAAATTTTCTGATCTCCGATAAATAAGCATGTAATCATTTGTTCTCTTTAAATAACACATTATGCGTTTAACAGCTATCCAATGATTTATGCCCGGATTGCTCAAGTATCTACCCAACACTCCCACTATAAATGATATATTGAGCATACATTAAATTCCCTAGTGCTGATGCATAAGGTTTATCATGCATTGGTGTCTTCTCAAGATCATTTTGAGGCATTACTTGAGACTAAACTTGTCTCCTTTAGCTACGGGTGTGTCCATTGGTCTACAACTTTCCATGACATATCTACTTAAAATCTTTTTTTATATAGTTCTTTTGTGATAATCCAAGAATACCTTGAGAGAGATCTCTTAGTATCTTGATTCCTAATACAAAAGAGGCATCACCAAAATCTTTCATTTCGAATTTGTTCAATAGAAATTTCTTAGTTTCATGCGACAAGCTTATATCGTTACTGGCAAGTAGAATTTCATCAACATATAAGACCAAAAATATGTATTTACTCCCACTGAACTTGCGGTATACACATTTATCTATAATATTTACCTCAAAACTAGATGAGATAATGACTTAATTAAACTTGTGATACCATTTACGGGAAGCTTGTTTGAGACCATAGATGAATTTTCTCCTTTCTCTGTCGGATCTCCTTAATGACACTTCTTGAGGTTGTTGAGCTTGCTGTATGGGTTAGGATTGAGGAAGATTCTCATTATTTTCCTATACTATAATAGTATCTAGAGCAACAACAATATTTTCATTGCTCTCTTGTACTGTAACTGAATCTACAGTAGGATTCTCATTGTACTCTTGTACTATAACTATATCTTGAACAATAATAGGCACAAGAACCTGATCATTGTCAGTTACAGAATCCTCATCAAAAGTAACATTCCTAATATTTTCTTTCCCCTAAACTCAACATCCTCAAGAAATCTCGCATTTTTCATTTCAAAAATAAACCCTGATGCAAGATTGTAAAACTTGTACCGCCGTAAACGCTCAGCATAACTAACAAAGTAGCAACTAATTGTCCTTAAGTCCAATTTTTTTCATACGGCCTATAAGGTCGCGCCTCAGCTGGACATTCCCAAATATACAAATGCTTTATACTGGGTTTTTTTCACAGTCTAAATTTCATATGGGTTTTGTTAGCTGCTTTGCTTGGCACCTTATTAAGGATGTACATTGTGGTCTTTAAAGCTTCTCCCCAGAGTGATTCAGGCAAGGAAGAATTACTAATCATACTTCTCACCAAGTCCTTAAGAGTTCGGCTCCTTCGCTCTGCAACACCATTCACGCTAGGTTTACCTGGCATGGTATATTGCGGAACAATACCACACTCCTTTAGGAAAAGAGCAAAAGGCCTAGGACGTTGCTCACCTGAACCGTCATATCTTTCGTAGTATTCTCCACCACAATCAGATTTGATAGCTTTAATTTTCTTTCCAAGTTGAAGTTCAACTTCAACTTTGAAAGACTTGAAAACATCCAAGGTTTGGGACTTTTCATGAATTAAATATAGATTCCCGTAACGAGAGTAATCATCTATGAACGTAACAAAGTACCGTTGTCCATTCCAAGAGACAGTAGGGAATGGGCTACATATATCGGTATGTATCAGTTCTAAGACATCTTTAGCTCTATCGGCACCTAATTTCCTTTCATTTGTCCTTTTTCCCTTTATGCACTCAATGTAGACTTCAAAGTCCGCCAAATTTAGGGGTTCAAGAATTCCATCCGACACGAGCCTCTGAATTCTCTATTTAGAGATGTGACCTAGGCGTTTGTGCCATAATGATGCCAAATTCTCATTTAGTTTTCGTTTTGTACCCGTTTGCAGTATTTTATTATTATAGGAATTTAAGTCAAGCTTATATAGATTATCCACTAAATAACCAGAGAAAATATTATTCGAATTATAGAAGAGGCAGACTTTATTATCTCCAAACGAACAAAAATAACCTAATTTGTCCAAACGAGAAACAGAAACCAAATTTCATCTAAATGACGGTACATAAAATGTCTCTAATAAATCCAAGTAAAATTCACTCGTGAAACATAATCTAAAGATTCCTATAGCTTCGACTACAACTATATTGCTGTCTGCCACATAGATGTATCTTTCAGCATCATTTGGCGGTCGGCTCCACAGACAATTCTGCATAGTAACACTTACATGAGTAGTAGCAGCAGAATCTACCCACCAAGTATCAACAGGTGCATAACTTAAACTAGCCTCAGAACAAACGAAAGTAAGAATTATACCTTTCTTTATACGCCAGGTGGCATATTTGGTACAATCCTTCTTCATGTATCCCACCTTTTTACAGAAGAAATAGGTTGAAACTTGATCCTGTTTCTTAGCCTTTTTCTGCTGAGAAGGCGCATCTGCAGTAGTATCACACTTTCTTTTATACTAAGAAGATGAAGCCATGTGAGCACTTTCAGTCTTATCTTGCTGTAGCCTCTCTTCTTCTTGCACACAATGAGATATAAGCTCATTTAAGAACCAAGTGTCATTTAGAGTGTTATAACTCACTTTGAATTGCCCAAAGTGTGCATGAAGGGAAATCAAAATGAAATACACGAGTAAATCTTCAGACAACTCTAACTTTAGTGCTTTCAATTTTTAAGCAAGATGAGACATTTTCATAATGTACTCCCTTATGTTCCCTTTACCTTTATACCTCATGGAGACAAATTTGCTCAAAAGACTACTTGCCTCCACCTTTTCATTCTTAGTAAAGAATTTTTCAACATCCTTTAGAAACTATTTTGGCATCTTTATCCTCAGTAATTGAGCCCCGAAATGCCTCAAGAATTGAGCGTTTCATTATCATAATGCTCATTCGATTGGATCTCTCCCACTTCTCTATTTTAATTTCATTGAGATTTTCTGGAGTGAAAGTGGGTTTCTCCTCTCGAAGAATTATATCTAGATCCATACAACCGAGGACAATCTCCATGGTATCCTTCCAAACTTTAAAGTTTGAACCATTCAGCATAGGAATACTGCTAATTTGTGCATAAATATTGGTAGCTAAAGCCATAGTTTCTGGATTAGAACAAAAAGAACATGCAGTAAACATTAGTTAAATAATGGGAAAAAAATCTATATTGAGATATCTAGAACAACATTAATTTTTAATCTTTGGATAGAAAAATTAACTGTAAGTGATACTCTCATTGCAGTAATCAAATATTGTCAAAATTCTTGTCACACATTAAGCCTTTCTTTGGACCAACTTAATGCGCACATGGAGACTTAAACTTCGCAACCTATTTATTACTACATATATTTTTTATTAATTGGCCAAACAATAATATTCCTTTGGGCTGATCATTGACCACTTAATTAATAGAAAATAAACAAAAATGTGCAATACTTATTATTTGGCCAAACAATAAACTACCCTTGGGCCAATTATTATCTGCATAAATAATAAGTATTACTTTTTTCTTAGTTAGTTACCCAAATATATATTTACTATCAATATGTGTATATAATTCGGCCAAATATAGGCATTCCTTTGGGCTAACCAATATTCGCATGAATTATATATCACCATATTCCTTATGTTTTGAATAAATCAATTTTCACAAAAGAGGCTACTTTGGCAGCATAATATTCAATCAATTTATTCCAAAACCAAATTTTTATAATAGATGGGTATAATAATCCAAATTGTTACTATGTAACAATTAAAAAAATATTTAAATTTCAAAAGAAATTAAATTTTAATGGTGTCTTTTTCAGACTAAAAAAAACATAATTATAACTGAATTCAACAAATTCATATGGCAAAAATTTTTTTGATCCATTATGATTTAATCCATGCAAAACAAAAAAATAACAAATTTGCCAAAAGAATGAATTCATATAAAATGGTATAAAAAAAAGATAAACAAACGAAGAACCTTTTTTTATTTAAGAAAAAAACCAGATTCATTGATTAAATCATAGTGCATTCAAAAATTTTTATGATAAATATGCTAATTTTATGGATGTACAGTGTCCATAATCAAAAAATTAATTAAATTCTTTTAATTTTATGAATTAACCGCTCCAATATTTGGAATTGAGACACAGACAAAAAAATAGTTTCTACATATATAAAAGAATGCAATATTTTTTTTAATATACCTTTTGTATTCTTTATGTGCTCTTCATGTACTATTTGGTTTCATTAACATGTACTACGCAATCCAAAAGTAGCACATATTTGAATTTAATTTCATAACCTCGAATTCAGATTCAAATTAAAATAAAATAAATTTATAATTTTTTTAATGATTTAATCATAGATGGCTCTTGTTCATACCCTGGGTCGAGTTGTCCGACCCGGGATGTTCTACAGACAAAGCGACCGACCTCTTCAGGTCAAGATAACCCGACCTCTTCTCAAAGAGCTCGGCCAAGACACAGGAAAGCCCAAACAAAGGGCCCAAATAGAGGAACACGTCCCAAATCCAAGGGCAGCCCAAGCCCATAGAGATAAAGGCGGTTCCCTTAAAGATGACCTCACTTAAAGATAAGATAAAGATAAGATAAGATAACTAACTTATCTTATCCACAGGAGGCCACATTTCACCATTATAAATACACTGGAGCACCCAGGTATAACTCATACTCTGATTCTACTCAATACCTTCTTAATACCCTTGCTAACTTAAGCATCGGAGTCCCTTGCAGGTACCCCCACCCTCTGGGGACGAAGGATCAGCACCACCACCAAGTCCAACAAGTCGGACACACCAGCTCCAGCCGCCGTGCACCTGTCGGACACGTCGGCTCCGACCAACACAGAAGATCTCATCCGAGATCGACCTACAGTTTCAGATAACCCTCAGAACATTGGCGCCGTTGCCGGGGAACCTGGAAGTCATCCCATTAACATGGCGGATGACCATGACAATGACCACGATTCAGGTTTAGAAGACAGAACGCCGCATAAAAACGCGGACACAATACTCAAAGATACTCCGGAAACCAACGGAGACAAAAATTCATCAAATCCAGGAGTAATAGAAGCACTTCAAAATCGATTGGAGCAACTTGAGAAAGAAGCCCAACATCGACGTGAAAAAGAAGAAGATCTACACCGAGAGATAAGGCGGCGCCGAGAATTAGAAGATAAGCTTATAAAACTCGAAGCTGATCTTAAAACTAAAGCTACTCGACCATCCACAGAGGATAGCTCTCAGAAAGATCAAGATCTATTCACCAGAGAAATTATGAAGACCAAAATTCCAAAATATTTCAAGCTTCCAGATATGACTCTATATGACGGCACCTCGGACCCCAACCATCATCTCAGCAACTTCAGAAGTAGAATGTACCTCACTGATGCCTCAGATGCAGTTCGCTGCAAAGCCTTTCCAACAACTCTCACCAAGACAGCCATTAAATGGTTCGACAACCTACCTCCAAAATCCATCTCGAGTTTCGACGACCTGGCCAAAAAGTTCCTGGCCCGATTCTCCATACAAAAAGACAAAGCCAAACACGCACCTAGCCTGCTAGGGATCAAGCAAGGAGATCGGGAGAGCCTTCGCAACTACATGAAAAGATTCAACAAAACATGTATGGACATACAAAGTCTTCCAACAGAAGCTGCCATTATGGGCCTCATAAATGGCCTACGAGAAGGACCATTCAGCCAATCTATATCAAAGAGATACCCGACATCCTTAGACGAAGTACAAGAACGGGCACAGAAATACATCAACATGGAGGAAAATTCTCGACTTAGCGAAGCCTCAAGGCTCGGTTCTGCCTACCGAGATAAAGAATCCAAGAAAAAGGAGGATCGCTCCGGAGAGAAAATCAAAAAATATCATAACTATACTCCTCTTAGGGTATCCTTGGTAGATGTTTACAAAGAAGTCTGCCATACAGAGAAAATCCCTCCAGCTCGGCCACTTAAAGGCAAAAGAGGAGGAGGAAATCGGAATGAATACTGTGAATATCACCGACTTCGAGGGCATTCCACCAATGAATGCTTCGACTTGAAAAACGTCATAGAAAAACTAGTAAGAGAAGGAAAACTAGATCGGTTTTTGGCTAATCGGGATGACGAACCAAGAAAGAGAAGAAGGGATGAGGATGCTGGACGATCTGAACGATCACCTCGCACACCGGAAAGACACGTTCACGTAATACACGGCGGATTTGCTGGAGGAAGAATCTCCAAATCATCTCGCAAGCGACACCTCAAAGAGGTGTACCACGTCGAAGGAAAAAAGGAAGCCCCAGACATCCCAGCAATCACGTTTACCAAGGAAGACGCATCCAGAATCATCTCGGGACATGACGACCCCATGGTCATTACGATCATACTGGCAAACGCCAACCTTCACTGTACACTAATTGACCAGGGAAGCTCTGCTAACATCTTATTCAAAACTGCCTTCGACAAACTCGGTCTAGAAGAAAAAGAGCTAAGAGCGTACCCGAACAGCCTGTTCGAACTAGGAGATGCCCCAGTTCAACCGCTGGGATACGTATCGCTGCATATAACCTTCGGAAAGGGGAACCAATGCAGAACACTCAAGATAGACTACATCGTGGTCGACGTAAGCTCAGCCTACAATGCCTTAATAGGTCGGACAACGTTAAATCAACTCGGCGCAATAGTTTCAACTCCACATCTATGTATGAAATTTCCAACTGCGGAAGGGATAGCTACAATAAAGGCAGATCAAAAGATGGCACGTCGCTGTTATAACGAAAGCCTAAACCTCCGAGGAGAAGGAGGAGAGTTCCACACAATCGAGCTCGGTGGAGTTCAGAGGCGAGAAGAATTCCGACCATGACCCGAAGGAGAAGTAGAAAGAGTCCAGATCGGATACACCTCGGATAAAACAACTAATATTGGCACGATCCTGAAAGGAGACACAAAGGAATCACTAATACGGTTCCTACGAGATAATGTTGATCTCTTTGCATGGAAAGCTGCCGACATGCCAGGCATTGATCCTAAACTAATGAGCCACAAATTGGCAGTCTACCCGGGATCCCAGCCGGTACAACAAAGACGAAGAAAACTCGGACCAGAACAAGCTCAAGCTGTGGAAGAACAAGTACAGGCGCTATTAGAGACCGGGTTTATAAGGGAAGTCAAATACCCACTATGGCTAGAAAACGTCGTCTTGGTGAAAAAGTCAAATGGGAAGTGGCGAATGTGCACCGACTACATTGACCTCAACAAAGCTTGCCCAAAAGACCCTTACCCACTCCCAAGCATCGACGCTCTAGTAGATGCTTCATCAGGATATAAGTATCTCTCGTTCATGGACGCGTATTCAGGGTACAACCAAATCCCCATGTATCCGCCAGATCAAGAAAAGACCTCGTTCCTAACGCCGAAAGCAAACTACTGTTACATCGTGATGCCTTTCGGTCTCAAGAACGCAGGAGCTACTTATCAAAGGCTAATGAATAAAGTCTTCTCAGAACACATCAGGAAAACCATGGAAGTTTATGTAGACGACATGTTGATAAAGACACAAAGCGAAGATACATTATTATCCGACCTGGCTCAAGTGTTTTACACTATCAGGAAACACGACATGCGGCTCAATCCCGCAAAATGCACCTTCGTAGTAGAAGCAGGCAAATTCTTGGGCTTCATGCTCACACAAAGGGGGATTGAAGTAAATCCAGACAAGTGTCAAGCCATACTCAACATGAAGAGCCCAACTTGTGCCAAAGAAGTATAATAACTCAACGGGAGGCTGGCTGCTCTATCCCGATTCTTAGCAGGAGCCGCAATAAGATCTCTTCCCTTCTATGCTACTTTAAGAAAGGGAAAACAGTTCAAATGGACGACGGAATGTGAGCAGCCTTCCGAGAATTCAAAGAGTTCTTAGGACGGCCACCTATCCTATCTCGGCCACAAGAAAGAGAACCGCTCATATTATATCTCGTAGTAGAGAGCCGGGCAATAGCCTCAGCACTAGTCAGAGAAGACGAACATGGGCAAAAACCCGTCTACTTCATTAGCAAAGCACTACAGGGATCTGAGCTGAACTACCAGAAAATAGAAAATTTTGCCTACGCTCTGATCCTCACATCACGGCGGCTCCGCCCATATTTCCAAGCGCATACCATTAAAGTTCGGACCAACCAACCCATAAAAGGGATATTGCAGAAAACAGATCTAGCAGGAAGAATCCTACAATGGGCAATCGAGTTGTCTGAGTTCGACCTCCAATACGAGGTGCGGACAGCCATCAAATCACAACACCTGGCCGACTTCATCGCAGAATTCACAGACACCCCGAAAATCCCCATAGAGTGGAACATATACGTAGACGGATCCTCGAATAAAACAGGAAGCGGTGCGGGTGTGATAATCGAAAGCAACCAAGGAACTCAACTTGAGCTCTCCCTTAAATTCGAATTCCCGGCCTCAAACAACCAGGCAGAATACGAAGCACTATTAGCTGGTTTGAAGCTGGTTAGGGAGGTTGGAGCTCAGAAACTCAACATCTACAGTGACTCACAAGTCATAACCTCACAAATAACAGGAAGCTACCAAGCCAAAGATCCGACCATGAAAAAATATTTGGATAAAACCAAAGAACAGCTCGGACAACTCGGGGAATATAGAATTTACCACATACCTCGTGAGCAAAATGCCCGAGCTGACGCCCTTTCAAAATTAGCCAGCACCAAACCAGGGGGCAACAACAGAAGCCTCATCCAGGAGATACTACAGAACCCGTCAATAGCAGAAGAAGAAAAAGTCCTAGCCATAATAGGTCGGGATCAAGGATGGATGACCCCATAATAAATTACCTCAAAACAGAAGCACTCCCTACAGATAAAAAGGAGGCAAAGAGGCTGAAAAGGGAGGCACAATACTACACTATCATAAACAACACACTATACAAAAGAGGGATATCAACACCTTTACTAAAATGTGTACCGACTTCTAACACAAAGGAAGTCTTGGAGGAAGTACACAGCGGCATTTGTGGTAATCATCTCGGAGCGCAAGCTCTCACCAAAAAGATACTCCGAGCGGGATTCTATTGGCCAACTCTACAAAAAGAGGCTACAGAATTTGTGAGGACATGCCCACCATGCCAGAAGCATGCCAACTTTCACATTGCCCCACCAGAAAATCTCATCAGCGTAACCTCACCTTGGCCATTTGCGAAATGGGGACTCGACCTTCTCGGACCCTTCCCACAGGGATCGGGACAAGTAAAATTCCTTATAGTAGGAGTAGACTATTTCACAAAATGGATCGAGGCAGAACCCCTAGCCAACGCCACCACTCAAAGAAGCCGAAAATTCCTATATAGGAACATTATTACGAGGTTCGGAATACCATACTCCATCACCACGGACAACGGTACCCAATTTACAGATGCAGGCTTCAGAAAACTGGCGGCCGACTTGAACATAAAACACCAGTTCACCTCCGTTGAACATCCCCAAGCCAATGGACAAGCCGAAGCGGCCAACAAATTCATACTGGCCGGACTAAAGCAGAGGCTACAAGAAGCAAAGGGAGCTTGGACCGAGGAACTACCACAAGTTCTATGGGCGTATCGAACAACCCCCCATTCTACTACAAACGAATCACCATTCCGACTAGCATATGGAGTGGAGGCAATGATTCCAATAGAAATTGAGGAAGAATCTCCCTGAGTAGTCCACTACAATGAACGAGTAAACTCCCAACTTCAGAGAGAAGAGCTCGACTTGTTACCCGAAATCCAAGAAAGAGCTCGGATCAGGGAAGAAGCTCTAAAACACCGAATGGCTTCCAAATATAATCAAAAGGTAGTGCCGAGAAGTTTTGCAGAGAATGATCTCATCCTAATCTGGAATGACATTGGAACAACTCGACCCGGAGAAGGGAAGCTGGCAGCAAACTGGAAAGGACCCTATCGAGTCATAGAAGTACTTGGGAAGGGCTACTACAGACTGTCCGATCTTGATGGACGAGAGCTTCCCCGATCATGGAACGCCTGCAACCTACGAAGGTACTACAGTTAGAAAAGGTAAAAGGTCTCACTAAATGGATGCACTCTTTTTCCTGAAAAGGTTTTTTAATGAGACACCAGGTCGAGACCTAGACCAGAAAAATCCCACATGTATATATTCGCATTTTCCTTTAAATAAAATATATTTTAGATATTCTACAAGAGTCCAAGACGCATTAATCTGAAGTATTCATCGTCCGATTATAAAGCAACAGGTCGGCAGAAAGTGAAAAACAAATTCACTGCCCGACCACGATAAAGATAATCGTCTGATAAAGGTGAAAACGCGATTCACCCAAAGGACGATCTAAAGATGCCAACCATTTTCTACAAATCGGCAAAGATGAACACAGAATAATGTAAGAAGTTATCGAAAGCAATCCAAAAAAAGAACCTGATGAGGTCTTACATATAGCTAAAATAATAACTTAAAGACTGGCCGACGTGCGGAAGTCGGACCAAGTCAACCCAAGTTATAAGTAAACCTCGGAAAGAGGTCTGGCCAACCCTATTAAAGAGGATTACTTTAACTTAGAAGGGCCCGACATAATAAAGTCTTCCTAAAATGAAAAGTTATGCAAGTAGTCCCTGAAAGAGATCTGACAAAGGTCCAAAAAAGAGGATTACAGAAATAACTTAAAGGAGACCGATATAACCAAGTCAGACTCCTACCATTAAAAAGTTATCAAAGTAATCCCTGGAAGAGACCTGACAAAGGTCCAAAAAAGAGGATTACAGAAATAATTTAAAAGGAGACCGACATAACCAAATCGGACTCCTGCCACTAAAAAGTTATCAAAGTAATCCCTGGAAGAGACCTGAAAAAGGTCCAAAAAAGAGGATTACAGAAATAACTTAAAGAGGGACCAGCGCAAAAGAACCACCAAGAAACAAGTTGGACCCATAAGTCACAAACCTCAAAGGATCCAAGCTACAAACAATAAAACAAAGCAATCCGAAGAGGTCGAAATGCAAGATTTCAAACATCAGTAGAAAACTGAAAAGATACCAAGTCAAAAAAGCTACCTCTACAAAAGTTATAAGGCCCGGAAGGCCACCAAAACCTACCGTGAAGGGAAAGCGAGCTACTTTTTATTTTTCAAAATAAAAAGTTGCTAAACAAAGCAACTAGAAAATGTCAATGAAAAGTTTTAAAAGCCCACAAGCCGGGCCAACTATACATCCAGAAAGAGATCAGCAAACATCTGGAGCCTTCTTGGCAGCGTCAGGACAAGGGGAAAAAGGGCGAGTCTGAAGGGGCACGGCATCCACGGTTCCATCATCCCGGTTTAGAATCTGGCAATCCAGATCAGATGTAACGGAAGGAACAGAGGAGGTCGACACCTTAAGAGAAGGCACGGGGGGAGGATCAGCCTCATCATCATCCTGGTCATCAGGGACAATCTTACCATCCCTCACGACATTGTCCAGGCTGATGAGAGTCAAGTCGGCATCAAGAGCAACAACCCGGAACTGTTCCATCAGGTTCTCGGAGGCAGCAGTTATGCTACCCACAAGGTGACCTTGAAGCTCACCATAATTAACCCGAGCTGTTTCCAAATCCTCCCGAAGATGCATCAATTCCCTATAAGCCGAGACATAGCTATCCTTATGTTTCAACGCCATGTCTTCGGCCAGCTTCAAAGAAGCAGTAATGGCAATAGAGCTGGCCTTCTCACTCTCCAGCTCCTTCTCCACCTTCGCTAACTTCACCTCCAACTCCTCCTTCAAACCCTTGATTCGATCAAATTCCGACTTGGCCTCTTCCATAAAGGATTTTGTGGCATGAATCAGAATCCCCTGAATTGTTCGGAATATAGCGGCACCCATATGAGCCATCTTCACACTACTTTTAGTGATAAAATCCAGATGCTGAAGAAGAGAAACATCGTCCATAGAAAGCCCACCATAGGGGGCAATTTGCTGGTCGACAAACTCGATAGCATCAAAATCTGGGGCATCCAGGTTAAAGGGCTCGGATGACTTTTGCTTCTTACAAGGAGGGGCACCAGGAGCTGCAGCAGAAGATTGCGGAGGATCGACCAAGCGAACCCGAGGAATAGGAATTGCTTTCC
Source organism: Arachis hypogaea (assembly GCF_003086295.3). NCBI lineage: Eukaryota > Viridiplantae > Streptophyta > Magnoliopsida > Fabales > Fabaceae > Arachis > Arachis hypogaea. The sequence goes on from NC_092036.1 coordinate 20,832,110, forward strand.
TCGGCCCGGGAGAACTAGGTACAGGAGGTTTAACTAGAACCTGGGAAGATCCCTCTCCGGCCGCCTTGGCCAAAATGTTTAAAGCCGCAGTTGCCTTCTTCGCCTTCTTGAAGGCCTTCATAGAGTCATTGTTCTTTGACATCTCTGATGAACACAAAATCAACCACAAAGGACAAATTACAAACATAGAAGAAGAAAAAAGCTCGGAACAGAAAGCAAGTATAAAAATAAAAGCAGACAGTACCCAAAGTAGCCCGAACCAAAGATGGATCACTCAAAAATCTCTTCGTATCCAGATGGGGAGGCTTCCCCCATAAATCTTCAAGAACAACTACAAAGGCCCGCTCAACCTCACTAAGCATTTCCCATGTGTAACGTGGCACTCTTACATTCTTTTGCCACTCTAGAGGAAAAACAGGCTCGTCATTCTCATCAAGAAAAAAGGGGCGGGCCCCCTCGACTGCTCGAACTTTAAAGAAGTAGTTCTTGAAGTCCTTAAAGGACTCGTCATACATCGCAAACACTTTATGGCCCTGGGCGGACTGGAAAGAAACCCAAGAAGCTTTCTTTTTTGAAGAACCGCCAGGCTTGGCGGAAACAAACAAGTAAAGAAAAAGAGTCCGAGAAGGTGTTACATCTAGTTCACAACAGAGAAGTTGGAAAATTTTAATAAAACCCCAGGAATTTGGGTGAAGTTGGGATGGAGCAATATTACACGACCACAACAGGTCGGTTTCAAAAGCAGTAAAAGGAAAAGTAACATTCAATTGGCTGAAAAAGTATTCATAGGCATAGAAGAAAGGACGCTCCCTCTCGATGGAAGTCGGAAAGCAAACCCTCTCATCAGAATCAGGAGAAACAAGCTCGTAATCCCCCTCACGAGCATTGTTCCCACAAATCCTATGGCGCTTCCTCAGCTCTGTGCAAAATTTAGCATCCACAACAGAAACACACAACAAAACAAGGGAGTCCAGCCAATCGGACACCCCCTCGGAAATTCTGGAAGACATCTCTACAATGTTATTGCGAGAAGACATGAGGCCAACTAATCCTACAAGTAAGAAAAGAAAATGAGGTTACTACAAACATCTCGGATAAAGGGGAAAATAACTCGGTCAATACTTCTGAGGCAATGAAAAGCAAGAAAAGGAAAACCCCAGGACTCAAACCAAAGCCCTGGGGCATCCTTTGGAGGCAACAATAAAGTAAGGTTTCCAGAAATACCCTACAGATCGCATCCCAGCATTTCTCAAAAAGGATTCAAAACAACAAAGCGCTTTTTCATCAAAGAAAAACACAGCAAATGATTACAAAGCCTACCAAACAAAAACATTCCCAAAGCAACAAAGCATTGGACGATTAAAGATGCAACCTTTTTGAAAAAGATCAAACAGGAAGCAATCTCCAAAAGTAAGAAACAGATACGGATCTTCTACCAGCACCAAAAGCAACCAGAAAGCAACAGTAAAATCCCAGAAAGTCTCAACAGAAATTCTAAGAAAAAACCACAAGAAGGAAGCACATCACAAGCAACAAGTAAAAGATTGCAAAAAAGATCCAAACTTTCAAACATTCAAAACCAGAACACTCACCAAAGTTAAAAACGAAGCTACGGAAAAAGCAAGAAAAGCTAGTACCAACCTGGAAAAGAGCAGCAAGCTTCAAAGAGGGAAGACGAAATCTGGAAATACCTCACCACAAAAAATGCGAACAAAAGTAAATGTCGCAGGAACCAGTGCAAAATCCCAAGCGCCAGAGAACACCAAATGACGCCGCAACGAAATAAAAACAGAAAGTACAAAAGCAGAGAGTGGAGAGAACTGAGAAAAGAAGTTACGAAAGAGCAAAAGAAGAGAAACTGTTTTCAGGTTTTCAAAATCCAAAGTAAAAGAGCCTAAGGGAAACGGGGCAATTAATGCTCAAAATTAAAAGCATTAAACCCTCGCACGTTCCCAAAAAAGCACCGGTATAAAAGCGCGCGTCTTTTAGAGTAAACGTTCTACATTCAAAAGCTGATACAAAGGAATCAACAAAATGCTTGAGTTCGGCTTCACCAAAGAAGGACCGAAGTAAAAGACTCGGCCTCAAAAAAAAAAAAAAAAGAAGACCGAACTCAAGCAGGGGCACTGTTCATACCCTGGGTCGAGTTGTCCGACCCGGGATGTTCTACAGACAAAGCGACCAACCTCGGTCTTCTCAAAGAGCTCGGCCAAGACACAAAAAAGCCCAAACAAAGGGCCCAAATAGAGGAACACATCCCAAATCCAAGGGCAGTCCAAGCCCAAAGAGATAAAGGCGGTTCCCTTAAAGATGACCTCACTTAAAGATAAGATAAAGATAAGATAAGATAACTAACTTATCTTATCCACAGGAGGCCACATTTCACCATTATAAATACACTGGAGCACCCAGGTATAACTCATACTCTGATTCTACTCAATACCTGCTTAATACCCTTGCTAACTTAAGCATCGGAGTCCCTTGCAGGTACCCCCCACCCTCCGGGGACGAAGGATCAGCACCACCACCAAGTCCAACAAGTCGGACACACCAGCTCCGGCCGTCGTGCACCTGCCGGACACGTCGGCTCCGACCAACACAGAAGACCTCATCCGAGATCGACCTACAGTTTTAGGTAACCCTCGAAACAACTCTTATATCACTTGTTGAAATTTTTTCAGCCCAAAGATTATCTATGTTAAATCATTACGAAAGGAAATACTTGAATGCGGAAGTGTACCTGAATTCATAAACATGAATCATACGATCAGAAGAGTTTGGATCTTGTGGTTCTTTCGATCTTCCTCAACCAAAGTCTTCTGTATTCTTAGGTGGCTGAATTGTGACTCTTTTAATGGGAAAGAGCAACAAAGGCGGCTTTGGTATATTGGAGACCGAAACTCTGAAGGCCTATTTATATTTGAACATCGCACCCATTAAACTCTAAAACCCAAATAAAAATAGTATCTAAAGTCCAAAAGACAATATATCTAAAATCCAAAAGATAATTATATAAAGAACAAAAGATAATATCTAGTTTTATTCTCATTTAATTCCAAATAAAAAGTAATAATGAATTATTCAATTTAGTATTTAAAACAATAAATGAGATCACCATTATATAAGTAATTTAATTTGAAATAGCATAATTTGTGATTATAATTAATATATGTATTGTCCATAAACAGATTAGAAAATTAAAATAATTTTTTAACATCCTAAAATACCATTGCCTCAAGAAGTGTAAGTTACCGCGTTTTACATTAATATACCACCTTCCTTCACTATAAGAAATATTGTTAAAATCGATGGCCAAATCGACGGCAAAGATGGTCGCTATTACACTTGTCGATTTTTCAAAATTCTATTAAAATCGACGGCTTGCTTGGCTGTCGATAATAACTTAATAAAATCGACGGTTTCTCTGTCTATAATATGAGTTTGAGAATTCTATATTGTTACTAAAATTGACAGCTTTGCCGTCGATATTATTATATAAAATCGACAGCATTTTTGTCGATATTTGATTCAATAAAATTGACAAAAGGGCCGTTGATTTAATTATTTAGATACCGACAAATACTTAATAAAATCGATAAAAGAGCCGTCGATTTAATTACTTAGATACCAACAAAATCTATGTCTACATTTTGTTTTTTTGTCTATTTTAAATTTAAAAAGTGACAATACTACCGTCGATTTTAATAGCTATAATTTTTTAATTATTTTTTCTATTTGAAAATTAGTAGATAATTAATACAAATAAACTTTTAAATATAGAAAAAAATTTATACAAAATATTAGATAAATAAACTTCTAAATATAAAAATAATGAGTTTACAAACTTATCAAAATAATAAATAATTCTCTAACATAAAGACTCTAGACAAGATAAATAACTAAACTTAGACTTATATTCGTTTAAATTGCAATCTACTAATAATACAAAATATTCAAAGCAAAGTAAATAACCCTACTCATACTCATCTAAATAATCATCAGAGTCATCAAGATCATCAGAATCATTGTCCCTTTGAGAACTTTGTGGTTGTTCTGGCCGCTGCAGAATAGGTGGGAGTTTTCTATCTGTAGTTGTGCTTTTCTGGGAGCTTGAAAAAGTAAAAGGAGGAGGTGGGGGAACATGTGATCCAGAACTACTAGAACCCATGGCCCTCACATACTCAGTCAAGCTGCTCAATTGATGACTAAGCTGATCCATCTATGAGTTACTGGTGTTGAGATCCTCACGCAAGGATTCAATAGTCTGTTGCCACTCTCTTTTCTCCGTTTGGTAGCGGTCTTCAAGCTCTATATATTTAGCGGCATGTTGTTCAACTTCCCTATTGAGTATTGCGATTTGTCCTTTAAGATCCAAAACATCAGTGCTGGTAGTCGTGGTTGGCCCATTAACTCGAGGTTGCACTATGGAAGAATCTCTTACCTCATCTATGCCATATACCCTACCTCTTTGCTTTCCACCCAATGTTTTAATTCATATGCTTTCCTTAGAGACAGGCGGTGGATCAGTTACACCAGCCTCTATAGTAGCTTGCCGCTTTTGCTCAGCCTGACATATACGCTCTTGAAATATATCGTACAATGAGGAGAAATGATTGATAAACTACTATAAGTATCAATAATGCAAAAATTAAGGGGATATGTGAAAAAAATAAGTCCAACATTACAATGAAAGTAAGTTATCTTTATCTTTCGGGAGTGTTCATCAACCCATTGAGTCCTATCCTCTTTGCGAGTATGATTGTACTAAAAAAACTCATCCATACGTGATGATCTTCCAAGTGAATGATTCTACATAATGTAACTAATTTATCAACAAATATGGGCGTACAATTGATGATGTACTGAACTAAGCCACTGCACTTAGATAGAGCAGCTTACAAATTACAAAGAGAAAAGTTACATTTGAGAACAGGCTGACATTTAAGATAGTAACATTTCTAATTTATCAAGGGATGCAACAAGTGACATGTTAAAGGTGATATTAAACCAATTAGAGAGATTAATAAAAACCATTCACAAGCCTTAAGATTTTGGACCATCTAGCTACCAACATAGAAGCAAAGTTTCATCGTCCATTTTCAACAATTGCCCTAAACTTAGAAAAATGATAGTCAAGTTGAATAGTGATGAATGTGTTCAAAGAGCCATAGAGTGAGAGTTAGTAGCAGCAAAACACACTTTTCTTCTTCTTCTTCATTCTGTTATCCAACTCTGTAGCAAATAAGTAGAGTCGTAGGATACAATTCTGCAGTAACTAGAAACAAGAGTTCCATGTTTTTCAACTAACAACTTTGCATTTGAAACATTCGCTGATCCAAATTCCAAAATTAAATATAAATATAAATAATTATGCAGAAAAACTTAGAATGAACTAACCTCTTGTATAGGTTTGTTATGATCTTTTGCGTTTACAAATTCATTAACCCCAATAAGTATGAACAAAATATCATGAAAGAAATTAGACAATTAGGGATAGTTAGTATAAATTAGACAATTAGAGAAGAGATGACTGTGATAATTTAGAAATATTTTAGGGAAGTGAATATAATTTATCCAAAATATTATTAATTAGGCGATTCAAATTAATGTGTTCAAATAATAAGAATCAATCCTATTGAAACTAGAAAATCTATAAAAAAAGAATCCTATTGAAACTAAGAAGTAGGATTACAGAAGAGCTATACTTGATCTTCATCCTAGATTTTGTGTGACGAATGAAATTTGAGTCTTTTGATTCTCCTTACTTCAGGCTTAATCGTAAAGGACTCAATACTTCAGAAAATGCAAAAGCTATGGTCTCTCTTGATCTAACCTAAATTATCGATTTCGCAACATATATTATATATTCTCTTCAAATTTAGAGAACAGGATATTACAATTAGGTCAAGTTTACACCTGAAATAGGGGATTTCTAAATGAAACTAAAGTTGGCTTTGGAAAGAGTTCAGTAACAGTCAGAAAACGATACCTGGTTCATCGATAGTGGAGAAGGACCAAGGTAGGAGGAGCGACGGCAACAACAAAGAGAAAGAGCGCCGACTGCGCAGCAGCAGCGGAGCGACAAGCGGCGCGATCAAGAGGAGCGACAGTGGGAAGCGACAATGGCACGACAGCAATAGAGCGCGCCGGTGGCGCTAGCAAACGGAGTGACGGCGGTGCAACCGTGACGCCGGCAGCAAAAAATGAAGGTTGGTAAATTTGGGGTAAAATGAGGGTTGATGAGGAATTTGGGATAAAATTATGTTTCTGAACTTGGAGGCGGGAAGTGGGCACGTGGCTAATGTTTTCAGCAATAAAAATTGACGATAATGTTGTCGATTTTAAATTGAAAAAAAAATCAATGACTTTCGCGTCTATTTCATATATTAAATCTACACCATCTATTCGATTTTAGAAAATAATCTAGACCGTTCAAATTTATCGGCGAAAATGTTGTCAATATTTTAAATATCAAAATAGACGTCATTTCTGTCGATTTTAAAATAAAAGTATTTCCAACTCCTGGTTCATCGATAATATGACAATAGTTAAAAAATGTTTAATACAGTATAAAAAAAATCAATGACAAGGCCATCGATTTTATTATTTTATTTTTAAATTTTTTTTTTAAATTATCGACAGCAAGCCGTCGAAGAATATCGACGACAGAGATAGCCGTCGATTTTTTACGTCGAAAAATACGCCTTTTTATGTAGTGCTTATGCTACGTGTAAAGACACCATTCGCAGGTCAAAACTTGGCTATGGTAAGCCATCCTATGCTGTGCCACCAGAGAAATCACATACATAGTATATGTTATAAAATATAAAAAATAAACACAAAAAATATAAGTATAAAATGTATTCTATATCCTTTAATTTTTAATATATATATATATATATATTTATATTATTTTAACGATAAAAATAATTTATGATAACAAATAAATAAATATTAACAAAATCAAGAGAAATCTCATGAATAAAAGGGAAAAAAAAAACTTTACCTGCGGGCCTTCAAAACTTTAGCCCAAATATCAAAGATAAGTAGCATATATTTAAAAAAAAAACATTATTATTAGGATTTGGATGAATTCTCATAGTTATGACTTTACTGCGCCTCTACCAGTTAATATTTTGAAATTATCGTAGGTTTTACTTTATAATACTTATATTTACATGTTATCATTTAGGGATTTTTTTATATAAATAAATAACAAAAATATTATTTCCAACTGAGACAGGAGGAGCTAGAGAGGAATTTCTAAAAAAATATTAATAAAAGATGATTTAATTATTTTTAAAATTTTAATATTTTGAAACACTATAAAAGTCATGATATAAAACTTGGAAACACAATATAAAGGAATATAAAAGTTTCTAACATTCTTAAAAAATTATTCTAAAAGATCATTAGAGATGGTTAATTATTAAAAGAGATTTTTAATATTAAAATTATTAAAAAGTATTAACTTATAAAATATTTAGAGAAAAGGACCAACTTTTTTTCGTAAAAACATAAATATATTCTTAAATTATTTTTTTATTAATTTATCTTCAATAAACATAATTATATATACAAATTATTCTAAAATACATAATATAAAATTTAGAGAATAATGAGCGAAAAGTAAAGCTTACGGATACCGGTAAGTACATCGGATTGTTCAAATAATATCACATTAAATGAATATCATTTTCACGAGAATTAAAGGACTGAGGATGCAAATATCGAACTAAACCAATTAGATCAGTAGAATTTAGAATTGATGAATGTTAAAACTTGCTTAAAACTTAAAAGGCTTGAAACTTAAAGAGTGAATACTTTGGACAGTGTTTATTGAGTTTGAAGAAATTAATGGTGATGGATGTTTAGGATTTTGAAGATATTCATGTACTTAGGAGAATTAAACCTTAGCTTGTTAACCTAATTTTAAAGCTTGCAAATCTCTGTTAACAATGAATTAAAATAATCGATTGCCAATATCTCGGCTCTTTGATTTCTCTTTAATCAATCAACCGCCAATGTCTTGGTCGGTTGATTAATCAAAGAGGTTAAGTTCAAAAATGCGATTCAGTTTCTCAATGACAAAACACTATTTTCAAGAATTGTCCTAATTCGAATTATATATCATGTATTTAAAACTAAGGAAATAAAAAATTATGCATTGTGTCGCACACTTAGAAAATCACTACGCCTAGTTGATTCAAAAAGTTATTCAAAAGAGTTTTCAAGTGATTTGAAAATTAGTTCTGTTGAATCAGTAAACAAATCCAAAAAGAATTAACACATCTGTCGGTGCTACTAATCCTTTAGTAATGAAGAACGAAATACTCAATCATAAACAGATTAATGCAAAACTTTAAAAAAAAAACTTAGATTAATTAACCATTGAAATATGAACAGAGCTCCTAACCCTTTGACAAGGGATTAGTAACTCCTGTTGAGTGCAAAATCAATAATGGACTGCTGCGAAAACTCTCTTCCTGACTGTGAATATAATTCATTTATTTATATCTAAGTTTTCTTTAATTCAAATCTTAAAATTTAATTTTATCTTAATTAAAATAATTAAGATAATCTCTAATTAATTCAAATCCTAGAATTTAAAATATAATCAAATCAAATTTAAAACTAATTAATTACAAAATCTTCTTCTATAAAAATGATTATTACTTGGGATAAATCAAAATAATACGATAACTATTTTGTGATTCGTACTATAATTATTTTGTGATTTATTTATCTCTTCATCATTTTTATGATGTGTTGATTTTTGAGAGTGTAGTGAAATAATAGTTATTTATTAACGATAAATTGATAATTTATAATAACAAATTTTTGTTTTAGATAAATATAAATTAATAAAAAATTGAGTATAATAAGTAATTAAAAAAAAATAGATATGTTCATAAAAAAATAAAAATAATTTAAAAAATATATTTATTTCTTTACAAAAAAAGATTTGATCTTTTTTATTAAATATTATAAAAATGAGTTTTTTTAATAATTTTAGTACTAAAAATCTTTTTTTATAATAAAATATCTCTAACCGTCTTTTAGAATATGTTTTTCAATATTCTTGGTATATATATATATATTATTATTATTAGGCAAGTTCTCTTACCCATGGAATCTTACCTAAAGAATAATGCAGAAAATATATATTTGAAGCACATATAATATAACATAGAGGAATGAAATTATAAGGCCAAGGAAATTGGAAGTTCTAATTTGTCTTGACTCTTGACTCGTGTGGAGCCTGAAAAACGCCAAAACTATGTTAATAGTTTGTTTAACTACCGATAACTGATGCTTAATCGTTGATATAACATCATTATTATTTAGCACACTTTTCTCAAGTTGAATTGGATCAATATTTAAACTTTTTATTTTTGATATTGTGTTGACAATGATATTTTTTTAGATTATAGATTGTTGAGATGCTAATTTTAAATGTGACACTATTTAATTTTAGATAAAGAAATCGGATTTTTTAATTTTTGAGGTACAAAAAACAGACCATTCAATTGAAGTACTAAAATTAAACTTTTTAATTTTTAAAATTAGATCGTCTAATTTTTGTTTTAAAAAAATTTGAGATACAGAAGATCTTTTAATTTATATACCTTTTATAATTTTAAAAATACAAAAAATTACAATATTTAAATATATCTATCATCCCACTTCTATAGACAACAACAAAAACCAATATATATTTACAAGACAACTGCATTTAAAATGGCAAAGAAAAATTCATTGCTAAGTTTTAATTGATGCATGACCGTTTTTTTATTTTCTATTTATTTTAGATATGAATTTATTAAATTTTAATTAGATTTTAGTGTTTGAAACCTATTTGGATGTTATTTTGAGTTGTTTTAATGTTTTAATTATTTCAGGTGAAGTTTGGATTGGTCTGACAGAATTCGTGTGCAAGAAAAGAGAAGAGTTTTGAATCTACCAAGCTGGGCGTTTAGCGCCAGATGCCTTGCAATGCGTGCCAAGTCTCTGCCACCAAGGGTGCTAAACGCCAATCTTAGCATTTTGTGGCAGCAAACCAAAAATGATTGGAAGCTCTTTGCCATTAGGGGCACTAAACACCAAGCCTGGCGTTTAGCGCCAGGAAGCCAGAATCAAAATGGAAGTTTCTGCCACCTGAGGCGCTAAATGCTGAATCTGGTGTTTAGCGTCAATGATGCGGATCATTCTTTATCAAAGGAGTATCTTTAGTGAATTTGGCTTTTAATTATTATAGTTTTATTTGTTTTAAGTATTTCTAGTCCCAAACACAATTTTTTGGGCTTTAGTAATTATTAGTTTATTTTATTTTCAAATCAAATTAGGTTAGATATAAAAGGAAAAAGATTTTGCCCTTCGGGGATCTCTTCCTCATTCCGCACTTTTACAGACTTTTGGAATCCTTGTTTTATCTCTAAGTCATGAGCAACTAAACCTCTTTGGTTAAGGTTAGGAGTTCTGTTTATTCTATGGATGGATACAATTACTACTGTATTTTAATTAATGTATTGATTTAGTTTCAAAAATTACTTTCGTTCTTCATCTCATGAATTTGAATATATTGGAAGATAATTCTCATTCTACATGAATTCTTGTTGATTCATGGAAAAGTAAATTTCTCCTAAACTGCTAATTGCTTACTTAACGGAATACGTGACATATAATCCTCTTATATTTGGGTAATTAGGGTTTTTGTGGCTAATAAACTAGAATTGAACTTAACCCTCTAATCTATATTAAGTGACCAAGGAATTGGCGGTTGATTAGGTAGAGGAGACTAAATCACTAAGAAATTAAGGTTTAGTCAATTACAGTTTGCCATGAAATAAATCTTGCATGATTAAAGTAGTTGGTAAGAATTATAAACCCAGAAAATAAATATCTCTGAAACCTTAACTATCTTCTCACATACTTTTCACACCAAGTTCACTGTTTGCTTTCTCACTCTCTGAATACTGTTTGAATGCTTTTGAATCTCAAAACACCATTTTCTTTCTACCTGACTAATTGATTCATTCGACTGTTGTTGCTTGGTCCATCAATCCTCGTGGGATCGACCCTCACTCACCTGAGGTATTATTTGGTATGACGCGGTGCACTTGCCAGTTAGTTTGTGGACTTTGAATTCTGCACAATAAGCCAGGCCGACACCATATCCGACCTCACAAAGTTTGGTTGCGACGACGCAAGTTTAACCCTACTTATCTAAATAAGTAATCAACCCCTACTATCACTCCCATCCATCTAGAAGGAAAATTCCAACAACCTCCCTACCAAAAGGGAGTAACTAATCCACCATCAAAGGCGAGACTAATCAAAATGTGATTACTGACTCTACACCTATATCTATAAATACCTTGACACCTTCAGGCATTTTTCGAATTCCAATATACTAAAAACCTGCCTAAAACCCTTGCTAACTTAAGCATCAAAGTTCTTGAAGGTGCCACCCCTACTTCCTCACGAGGAACTCGGACGTCAGAACCTCGATTCCAGAAGACGTTAGACACTGCACCCAAAAAAGAGTCTGGACCTCACATTTAGGCCCAAACTCACTCGTTTCAAGTAACCCTCGAAACATTGGCGTCATTGTTAGAGACCTCAAGACCATACGATGGTGGACGACATGTCAGAAGATGGACACATGACTTTTGACTCTGAATTCCTAGAAGAGGAGTAGCATAACGATGAACGTGTATTAGTCATACCTCCCTGAGCTGATAGAGGAAAAGGCATAGCCAGAGATATACATCATATAACTCGAAATGACACAGGATAAGCTTGGAAGTACACCAACCTGAAGGATCCGGACTAAGAGATTCCACGAATATCATGAGACTTGTCCATGGACATCAAGATCGGTTGGAATAACTTGAGCAAGTGCTAAAGCGACAATGAGAATCTGAAAGAGCCATGAGAAGGGAGGTACAACGACGAGGGAAATTAGAAGAAAAGCTATTGAAATTGGAGTCCGACTTCAATGGTAGGAAAGCACGAGCTGACCAAGAATAAACACCATTGATGGGCAAAGATCCATTCATAGAAGATATCATGCGGGATAAAATTCCCAGAAACTTTAAGAGCCCGGACATGGATCTTTATGATGGAACCACCAGTTCGAGGCATCATCTGAGCAATTTCAAAAGTCGCATATACTTGACAGATGCATCAGATGCAACTCACTGTAAAGTCTTCCTGAATACGTTAATCAAGGCGGCCATGAAATGGTTTGATAGTTTATCACCTAGACCGGTCATGTGCTTTGATGATCTGGCAAGAAGTTTTCTTATCCGATTTTTCATCCAAAAGGATAAGGTCAAGCACACCCCAAGTTTCTTAGGAGTAAAGAAAAAAGTTAGAGAATCTTTATAAGTTTATATGGAAAGATTCAACAAAGCATGTTTGGAGATTTAGAACCTTCCCACCGAAGTAGTCATCATGGGACTAGTCAATGGCCTCAGAGAAGTATCCTTTTCCCAATACATATCAAAGAGGCACCCGACCTCTTTGTACGAGGTGCAAGAGCGAGACGAGAAGTACATCAATATGGAGGAAACTACTCAGTTAAGAGAACCTGCCCTAAGACAACACAATTAATATCCAACTCGAGATAAAGACAAGGAATCAAATAAAAAAAAAGAATACAACTCGGACAAAACTCAAAGGTATCATAACTACATCCTGTTATGAGTGTCCCTTGTTGCATCTACATAGAGATCTGTCACACGGAAAAGATTCCACCTCCCAGGCCGATCAAAAACAAAAAAGGTGAAAGTTAGTAAGAACACTGCGAATACCACAAAATCTACGATCATTCCACCAACGATTGCTATGATTTAAAAATATAATCGAGAAATTGGCTAGGGAAGGTCGGTTGGATAAGTATTTAGCAGACAGGTCGGACGATTAAGGCAAGAGGAAAAGAGATGAAGAATACAAGGTTCGCCAGGATCGACCACCATGAACTCGCGAGAGGCATATCCATATGATTGCTAGAGGATTCACAGGAGGAATAGTAAATGTTCATACCCTGGGTCGAGCTGTCCGACCCGGGATGCTCTACAGACAAAGCGACCGACCTCTTCAGGTCAGGACAACCGGACCTCTTCTCAAAGAGCTCGGCCAAGTCACAGGAAAGCCCAAACAAAGGGCCCAAATAGAGGAACACGTCTCAAATCCAAGGGCAGCCCAAGCCCATAGAGATAAAGGTGGTTCCCTTGAAGATAAAAGGACCCCAGTCAAAGATAAGATAAAGATAAGATAAGATAAGATAACTAACTTATCTCATCTAAAGAGGTCACTCTACACCATTATAAATACACTAGAGCACCCAGGTATAACTCATACTCTGATTCTACTCAATACCTGCTTAATACCCTTGCTAACTTAAGCATCAGAGTCCCTTGCAAGTACCCCCTACCCTCTGGGGATGAAGGATCCGCACCATCTCCAAGTCGGACATAATAGCCCGACCAATACAGAAGATCTCATCCGAGATCGACCTATAATTTCAGGTAACCCTCGAAACATTGGCGCCATTGCCGGGGAACCTGGAAGTCATCCCAGCACCATGGCAGACGACCATGACAACAACCATGACTCAGATCTAGAGGATAGAACGCCGCACAAAAATGTGGACACTACACCAAAAGATACTCCCCAAATAAACAAAAAGCACTCCCCAAATGAGGGAGCCCTGGATACGTTTCAAGATCGGTTAAAACAACTTGAGGAAGAAGCTCTACGCCAACGAGAGGCTGAGAAGGATCTGCAAAGAGAAATAAGGCAACGTCGGGAATTGGAGAACAAACTCCTAAAACTTGAGGCCGATGCCAAGACTAAAGCTGGCCGATCCACTCCTGAAGATAGCACCCGCAAGGAGCAAGATCCATTCACCAAGGAGATCATGAAGACAAGAATCCCAAAAGACTTTAAACTCCCAGACATGACCTTGGACGACGGCACCACGGATCCCAGCCATCATCTCAGCAACTTCAGGAGCAGAATGTATCTCACAGACGCCTCAGATGCAGTTCGTTGCAAAGCCTTTCCAACTACTTTAACAAAAACAGCAATTAGATGGTTCGACAACCTCCCTCCTAGATCCATCTCGAGTTTCAACGACATGGCCAAGAAGTTCCTGGCCAGATTCTCCATCCAAAAGGACAAAGCTAAACATGCGCCGAGCTTACTGGGAATCAGACAAGGAGAAAGGGAAACCCTGCGCAACTACATGGAGAGATTCAACAAGACATGCCTGGATATACAAAACCTGCCAACAGAAGCCGCTATCATGGGCCTCGTTAATGGACTGCGAGAAGGGCCTTTTAGTCAATCTATATCAAAGAAGTACCCCACGTCTCTGAACAAGGTGCAAGAACGAGCGGAAAAGTACATTAACATGGAAGAAAACTCCCGATTAGGAGAGACCTCAAAGGCCGAGTTCACCTCTCGGGATAAAGACAAAGATTCCAAAAAGAAAGAAGATCGCCATGTAGAGAAATAAAAAAATACCACAATTACACCCCTCTTTGGGTGTCTCTTGTGGATGTCTACAGAGAGGTTTGCAACACAGAAAAATACCATCAGCTCGACCACTCAAAGGCAAAAAGGAGGAGGAAACCGGGCTGAATATTGTGAATACCATCGGATCCGCGAGCACTCCACCAATGAGTGTTTTGACTTAAAAAATGTCATAGAAAAGCTCGTACGAGAAAGAAGGCTAGATCGATACCTGGCCACCCGTGATGATGAACAAAGGAAAAGAAGAAGAGCAGAAGACGTCGGACCAACTGCGCGATCATCCCGGACGCCAGAAAGGCATGTCCACATGATACACGGCGGATTCACTGGGGGAGGAATCTCCAAATCTTCCCGAAAAAGACATCTCAAAGATGTATACCACGTCGCAGAAAAGAAGGAAGCACCCGACATCCCGGCGATCACTTTTACCAAGAAAGACGCATCCGGCGTCGCGTCAGGGCATGACGATCCCATGGTCATTACTATTATACTGGAAAACGGAAATCTTCACCGCACATTGATAGACCAGGGGAGCTCTATCGATATCTTATTCAAAATCGCTTTCGACAAACTCGGCTTGGAAGAAAAAGAACTCAGAGCATATCCGGACAGCCTGTTCGGGTTAGGAGATACCCCGGTTCAACCAATGGGAAACATCCCGTTCCACACAACTTTTGGAAAGGGAAGTCAGTCAAGAACACTCAAAATAGATTGCATCATCGTTGACGTAAGCTCAGCCTACAATGCCCTAATAGGTCGGGCAACGTTGAATCAATTCGGCGCAATAGTCTCGACTCCGCATCTATACATGAAGTTCCCAACCACAGAAGGAATAGCCACAGTAAAGGCAGATCAGAAGATAGCGCGCTGCTATTACAACGAAAGTCTAAACTTCAGAGGCAGAGGAGAAGAATTCCACACAATCGAGCACGGTGGAGTTCGGAGGCGGGAGGAGCTCCGCCCACAACCTGAAGGAGAAATAGAGAAAATCCAGATCGAGAACACCCCGGACCAAACAACCAACATCGGCACACTCCTAAAAAGGGACATAAAAGAATCACTCATACAGTTCCTACGCGACAATGCCGACCTCTTTGCGTGGAAGGCCGCAGACATGCCAGGCATAGACCCCAAACTAATGTGCCACAAGCTGGCAGTCTACCCAGGATCTCGGTCGGTACAACAAAGGTGCAGAAAGCTAGGACCAGAACGCTCTCAAGCAGTGGAAGAACAGGTACGAGCTCTACTAGAGGCAGGCTTCATAAGAGAAGTCAAATACCCGCTATGGCTTTCTAATGTCGTTTTGGTAAAAAAGTCAAATGGGAAGTGGAGAATGTGCACCGACTATACCGACCTCACCAAAGCTTGCCCGAAAGATCCTTATCCGCTCCCAAACATCGACGCACTGGTAGATGCCTCCTCCGGATACAAATACCTCTCCCTTATGGACGCGTACTCGGGATATAACCAAATCCAAATGTACCCACCCGACCAAGAAAAAACCTCTTTCTTAACCCCAAAGGCAAATTACTGCTACATTGTTATGCCCTTCGGTCTCAAAAATGCGGGAGCCACTTACCAAAGATTAATGAACAAAGTTTTTTTGGATCACATCGGAAAGATCATGGAGGTCTACGTAGACGACATGCTAGTGAAGACGCAAAACGAAGAGATGTTATTATCCGACCTGACACAAGTATTCAACATATTAAGACAACACGGCATGCGACTCAATCCCACAAAATGTACCTTCGCAGTAGAAGCTGGTAAATTCTTGGATTTTATGATCACACAGAGAGGAATTGAGGCAAACCCGGACAAGTGCAGGGCCGTACTCGACATGAAAAGCCCGACTTGTATCAAAGAGGTACAACAACTCAATGGGCGGTTGGCAGCCTTGTCCAGATTCCTAGCGGGATCTGCAATAAGATCTCTCCCCTTCTACGCCACTCTAAGGAAGGGAAAGGAGTTTGAATGGACAGTTGAATGCGATCAAGCCTTCCAAGACTTCAAAAAATTTCTGGGACAGCCACCTATATTAAGTCGGCCACGGGAAGGAGAACCACTCATCTTGTACCTCGCAGTGGGAAATCGAGCAATAGCCTCAGCACTGGTCCGAGAAGACAACAGTGGGCAACAACCCATATACTTTATTAGCAAAGCGTTACAAGGGTCCGAGCAGAACTACCAGAAAATAGAAAAGTTCGCTTACGCTCTCATAATAACATCTCGACGACTTCGCCCATATTTCCAGTCTCACACCATTAAAATTCGGACCAACCATCCCATAAAAGGAATCTTATAGAAAATACACTTGGCAGGCAGAATCTTGCAATGGGCAGTCGAGTTGTCCGAATTTGACCTTCAATACGAAGCTCAGACAGCCATCAAATCTCAATATCTGGCTGACTTCATTCCGGAATTTACGGACACACCGGAAACCCCCATAGAATGGAATCTATACGTGGACGGCTCCTCAAATAAAATGGGAAGTGGCGCAGGCGTAATAATTAAAAGCGACCAGGGGACCCAGATCGAACTCTCCCTCAAATTTGGGCTCCCTGCCTCAAACAATCAAGCGGAATATGAGGCACTACTAGCTGGTTTGAAGCTGGCTAGGGAGGTTAGAGCTCAGAAACTTATCATCTTTAGCGACTCACAAGTAGTCACTTCACAAATAATAGGCAGCTACCAAGCCAAAGATCCCACTATGAAAAAGTACCTGGACAAAACCAGGGAACAGCTCAGACAACTCAGAGAGCATGAGATTCGACACATACCCCGAGAACAGAATGCCTGAGCTGATGCACTCTCAAAACTAGCCAGCACCAAACCAGGAGGCAACAATAGAAGCCTTATCCAAGAAATTCTACAGAAGCCATCAATCTCAGAAGAAGAAAAGGTCCTAGCCATAACAGGTCGCGATCAGGGATGGATGACCCCCATAATTAATTACCTCATAACAGAGGCCCTCCCTACAGATGAGAAAGAGGCAAAGAGGTTAAAACGGGAAGCATAATACTATACCATCATAAATAATACTTTATACAAAAGAGAGATTTCAACACCGTTGCTAAAATGCGTGCCGACTTCCAACACTAAGGATATCCTAAAAGAAGTACATTGTGGCATTTGTGGCAATCACCTCGGAGCGCAAGCACTCGCCAAAAAAGTACTAAGGGCAGGATTCTATTGGCCAATCCTACAAAAAGAAGCCACATAATTCGTAAGGACATGTTCGCCATGTCAAAAGCATGCCAACTTCCACACCGCTCTGCCAGAGGAACTCATCAGCGTAACCCCACCTTGGCCATTCGCAAAATGGGGACTCGATCTCCTCGGACCTTTTCCTCAAGGATCAAGACAAGTCAAATTCCTCATAGTAGGAATAGACTACTTCACAAAATGGATCGAGGCAGAACCCCTAGCCAATGCCACAGCTCAAAGAAGTTGGAAATTCCTGTATAGAAACATCGTCACAAGGTTCGGAGTTCCATACTCCATCACTAGAGACAATGGTACCCAGTTCACAGACGCGGACTTCAGAAAACTAGCGGCCGACCTGAATATAAAATAACAATTCACCTCTGTTGAGCACCCCCAAGCCAATGAGCAAGCCGAAGCTGCTAACAAAGTTATATTAGCAGGGATAAAATGGAGATTACAGGATGCAAAGGGAGCCTAGGCTAAGGAGCTCCCACAAGTCCTATGGGCGTACCGAACGACTCCACATTCCATGACAAAGGAGTCACCCTTCCGATTAGCTTACGGAATGGAGGCAATGATTCCAGTGGAGGTCGAAGAAGGATCACCCAGAGTAATCCATTTCAGCAAAAAAGTCAATTCCCAACTTCAAAGGGTAGAGCTCGACTTACTTCCAGAAATCCGAGAAAAAGCTCGGATAAGGGAAGAGGCGCTGAAAAGACGAATGGCCTCCAGATACAACCGAAAAGTAATACAGCAGGCCTTTGTTGAAAATGACCTTATCCTAATCCAAAACGATATAGGAACAACTCGATCTGGAGAAGGAAAGCTGGCAGCAAACTGGAAAGGACCCTTCCGAGTCATATAAGTATTGGGAAAGGGCTACTACAAACTTTCCGAACTCGACGGGCGAGAGCTTCCTAGATCATGGCACGCCTGCAACCTAAGAAGGTACTATAGCTAGGGATGATAAAAGATCTTGGACAAGGCGCACTCTTTTTCCTGAAAAAGGTTTTTTAACGAGGTGCCCCGCCAAGACCTACAAATCACCCGCCTTAGGAAATTAACTCCTCATGTATATTTGCATTTTCCTTTAATAAAATTTGTTCAGATTCTCTACAAATGCTCAAGTCGTATTATTCTGAAAACATTCATCGCCCGATTATAAAGCTACAGATCGACAAAAAAGTGAAAATCGAATTCACTACGCGATCACGATAAAAACGAGGGCTAAAAACCCAAAATCTACAAAATCGGCAAAGATGAAAACAGAATAATGCAAGAAGTTGTAGAAAGTGATCCATAGAAAGGACCTGACGAGGACCTAATAAAATGGATTGTTATAAAATAACTTAAAAACTGGCCGGCACAAAAGTCGGACCAGCCACAACAACCCAGGTTATAAGTAAAGCCCTGGAAAGAGGTCTGGCCAACCCTATAAAAAAGGATTACTATAACTTCGAAGAGCCCGACATGATGAAGTTGGACTCCTACAAAAAGTTACAAAAGATAATCCCTGAAAGAGACCTAAACAAGGTCCAAGAAAGAGGATTATCAAGTAACTCGACAGGGCCCGAGTGACAAAGTCGGCCCAGAAAGATAAGTTACAAAAGATAATCCCTGAAAGAGACCTAAACAAGGTCCAAGAAAGAGGATTATCAAGTAACTCGACAGGACCCGACGTGACAAAGTTGGCCCAGAATGATAAGTTACAAAAGATAATCCCTGAAAGAGACCTAAACAAGGTCCAAGAAAAAGGATTATCAAGTAACTCGACAGGGCCCGACGTGACAAAGTCGGCCCAGAAAGATAAGTTATAAAAAATAATCCCTGAAAGAGACCTAAATAAGGTCCAAGAAAGAGGATTATCAAGTAACTCGACAAAATCCGACGTGACGAAGTCGGCCCCAAGATGTAAAGCTACAAAAGGTAATCCCTGAAAGAGACCTGAACAAGGTCCAAGAAAGAGGATCACCAAGCAAACTCGACAAAGCCCGACATGACGAAGTCGGTCCAAGATACAAAGCTACAAAGGTAATCCCTAAAAGAGACCGAAACAAAGTCCAAAAAAGAGGATTACCAAGTAATTTGACAGGAACCGACAGGATAAAGCTACCCTTGGAAGAGACCTTAAGTAAAGTCCAAAAAGGATGGCTATAAACAAACAAAAACCAAGTTCAGCAATATCAGCATTACGATAAACAATAGTTTAAGATTGATGAGAGCAGCGTCAGGCCAAAGGATCAAGTTAATCATGTCAGATAAAAACCTACGAAGGTGCCAAGATGAGTGCAAAGCAGACAGGATATAAAAACTACTAAATTATGATAATAGCGATCTTCAGAGGCTACCCAAATCTGCCCAGAAAGCTCGAAAGTCACTTTGTTTTTCAAAACAAAGTTGCTAAACAAGCAACAGAAAGTATCAACAGTCAACATTTACAAAATAAAAGAGTTCAAAGCCCACAGGTCAGGCTATACACAAATTCATCAGAAATAATCAAAGAGAGTCCAAAGGTTTCCCAGTAGCAGCATCCCGGGGTGAAGGAGGACGAGTCTGAAGAGGCACTGCATCTACCGTCCCATCATCCCGGCTCAGAATCTGGACATCAGGATCGGACTCAGGCTGAACGACTTCAGCAGCCTTAGAAGAAGAGGGCGGCACAACGGAGACTTTAGTAGAAGGATCAGGAGGAGGCTCAACATCATCATCATCAGGGTCCTCGGGAAAAATTTTGTCATCCTTCACAATATTATCCAAGCTAAACAAGGCAAGGTCAGCCTCTGGGGCAATAACCCAAACCTGTTCCTTCAGGTTCTTATAGGCAGCGGTTACGCTGCCCACAAGATGACCCTAGAGCTCGGAATAATCAACCCGGACTGACTCTAGCTCACCCCGAAGATGCATCACTTCTCGGTAGGACGCGACATAACTTTCTTTGTGCTTCAAAGCCACATCCTCAGCCAATCGCATAGAGGCCGCCAGGGCAAGAGAGCTGGCCTTCTCCCATTCCAGTTCCTTCTTCAGTTTAGTCACCTCCGCTTCAAACTCCTCCTTAAGACCCTTCATCCGATCAAATTCTCGTTTAGCTTCCTCCATAAAAGCTTTGGTAGCATACAGAGGAAGATTTTGGGCAATGCGATACAAAGCAGCTCCGATATGGGCCATCTTGACACTACTCCGAGTTATAAAATCCAAGTGATGAAGGAGAGATACATCATCCATTGAAAGAGCACCATAAGGTGCGATCTGCTGGTCCACAAAACCAATAGGATCAAAATATGGGGCATCTAGATTGAAAGGTTCAACAATTCGAGGTCTTTTTGGAGGAGGGGCGGCCGAAGAAGAAACCACAGTAGCAGTAGAAGACTAAAGGGGATCCACTAAACGGACCCGAGGTGTAGGGATCATTCTCCTCGGGCTAGGAGAGCTCGGCACGGATGGCTTCAAAGGAGCTTGGGAAGTTCCTCCCCCATCAGCCCGGGCCGAGATGTTTTGAGCCGCAGTAGCTTTCTTCGCCTTCTTAAAGGCCTTCATTGCATCATTATTTTTGGCCATCTCTGTAAAAAGAAAAACAACAATTTATCACGCTAGGATAAAAGCCAAGAGAAACGGAGCATCAAAAACTAATTAATAGGGCATTAAAAACCCTCGCACTTCCCAAGGCCAGGACGCTAATGCAAAAGCACGCATTTTCAAAAGGAAGCGAAACGTTCTGCATTCAAAAAAGGAGAACTCTACAAAAAAAAAATCGACAAAATACTCGAGTTTGGCTTCACTAAAGAAGGATCGAAGTCCTAAAACTAAAGACTCGACCTCAAAAAGGAAGACCGAGCTCGAGCAGGGGCACTGTTCATACCCTGGGTCGAGCTGTCCAACCCGAGATGTTCTACAGACAAAGCGACCGACCTCTTCAGGTCAGGACAACTCGACCTCTTCTCAAAGAGTTCGGCCAAGTCACAGGAAAGCCCAAACAAAGGGCCCAAATAGAGGAACACGTCCCAAATCCAAGGGCAGCCCAAGCCCGTAGAGATAAAGGTGATTCCCTTGAAGATACGAGGACCCCAGTCAAAGATAAGATAAAGATAAGATAAGATAACTAACTTATCTCATCTAAAATGGTCACTCTACACCATTATAAATACACTGGAGCACCCAGGTATAACTCATACTCTGATTCTACTCAACACCTGCTTAATACCCTTGCTAACTTAAGTATCGGAGTCCCTTGCAAGTACCCCCCACCCTCCGAGGGACAAAGGATCAGCACCGTCTCCAAGTCGGACACAATAGCCCGATCAATATAGAAGATCTCATCCGAGATCGACCTATAGTTTTAGGTAACCCTCAGAACAGTAACCAAATCCTCCTGCAAGAGACATTAAAAAGAAGTATACCAGGTCGGTGAGGAAGCTGAGATACCCGACCCCCATCATCACCTTCATAAAAAGGATGCTCAAGGGGTAGTACTTGGACATAAGGATCCATCATGATCACAATGATACTTGCCAATGTAAACCTACACAATACTCTGGTAGATCAAGGGAGCTCGGCGAACATCCTGTTCAAACTAGCTTTTGATAAGTTAGTCCTAGAGAAAAAATATTTGAGAGCATACCTGGACACCTTCTTCAGTCTGGGATATACCTCCATCCGACCTTTAGAATTCATTTCTCTTTGGACCACCTTTGGGAAGGGACGAAAATAAAAAATCTTGAGTATAGACTACATAGTGATCGACATGGCATTAGCTTACAACGCCCTGATAGGTCGGAGAATACTAAACTGACTTGCTACAGTAGTCTCCACCCCTCACCTTTGCATGATGTTTTCCACTTCTAAAGGAATAGTCACTGTGTGGGGTGACCAGAAACTAGCAAGAAGGTACTACAATGAAAGCCTAAACCTACGAGGGTATGCAAAAGGGAAGGAGGTCAACACTATAGAAGGTGTCTGAATTCGAGAAGAACTGAAACCCTAACCTGAAGGAAAGATTTAGGAGGTCCAGATTGGGAATGAGATCAGAAAAATAACTAATGTATAGGCAAACCTGGAAGAACAACTAAAATAAGACCTTATTAAGCTCTTACGAGAAAACTTTGACCTCTTTGCTTGGAAAGCTTCCAACATACCATGTATCCATCCCGATCTCATGAGTCACAAGCTTGCTGTTTACTCGGGCTCACAACCTATTCAGCAGAAATGATGAAAGCTCAGTCTTGAAAAAGTAGAAGTCGTTGAAGAACAAGTCTAGGCGATGCAAGAAGCCGATTTTATAAGGTCGGTGAAATACCCATTATGGCTTGCCAACATAGTACTCGTGAAGAAATAAAATGGAAAGTAGAGGATGTTCATTGACTATACCGACCTCAACAAAGCTTGTTCCAAGGATCCTTATCCACTTTCCAGTATCATCGCTCTGGTAGATTCGGCCTTAGGCTACTAATACTTGTCCTTTATGGACGTATATTCGGGATACAACCAAATCCTGATGTACAAGTCAGAACAAGAGAAGACCTTTTTCATTACTCCCTGAGCAAACTACTGCTATATGGTAACGCCCTTTGGGTTGAAAAATGCTAGAGCCACATATGAAAGATTAATGAAGAAGGTGTTCTCATCCCACCTCGGAAAATTGGTGGAGGTCTTTGTGGATGATATTCTTGTAAAGACTGAGGAAGAAACAATCTGCTGCCCGACCTTACAGAGGTGTTCAATACGATAGGGAATTCAACACGATAAGTTCGTAGGATTCATGCTCACTCAAAGAGACATTGAAGCCAATCCAGACAAATACAGAGCAATGCTGAAGATGAAAAGCCCCACTTGTCTAAATGAGGTTCAGCAGCTAAATGGAAGACTTGCAGCTTTATCCAGATTCTTAGCAGGGTTGGCTTTGAATTCCCTACCATTATTCTTAATCCTCAAAAAGGGACATCAATTTTAGTGGACTCAAGAATGTGACCAAGTCTTTCAATACTTTAAAAATTTCTTGACCTAACCACCTATCCTGACCTGACCCGAAGAAGGTGAAGAACTTGTAATTACCTAGCCATAGCAGGCAAGGCCATCACCTCTGCCCTTGTCCGTGAAGAGAAGGATGTAAAACGACCTGTATATTTCATGAGTAAGGCGTTACAAGGGGCAGAATTGAACTATCAAAAAATAAAAAATTTTCCTATGCCCTTGTTCTAGCTTCCAGGAGGCTAAGACCTTACTTTCAAGTCCACACCATCCGTGTCCAAATTAATCACCTACGAAGCACATCCTCTAAAATACAGATATTGTAGGTCAGATGTTACAATGGGCTGTAAAATTATCTTAGTTCGACCTCAAGTATGAAGCTCGTACAACCATCAAATCCCAATACTTGGCCGATTTCTTAGCTGGATACACAGATGAACAATAAGGAAGCCTAACAACTTGGCATGTGTATATGAATGGATCATCAAATAAAGCTAGTAGTGAAGCAGGAATCATTCTTGAGAATAAAGAAGGAACATAGGTAGAGCTCTCGCTAAATTTCGAGTTTTCACCCTCCAACAACCAAGCTGAGTATGAAACCATGCTTGCTGGCTTAAGGCTAGCCAAAGAAGTTGGAGCAACAAAAGTCACAGTGTTTAGTGACTTCTAAGTAATAGCTTCTCAAATAAATGGAAATTACCAAACTAAAGATCCTAACATGAAGAGGTACTTAGAAAAGACACTAGAATAGCTAGTGCACTTCCAAGAAGCAAAGGTTAAGCATATTACTCGGGAGTTCAATTACTGAGCTGATGCCCTCTCTAAACTAGCTAGCACTAAGTCAGGAGGCAATAACAAAAGCCTGATCCAGAAAACTCTCCACACACCATCAGTGGCCGAGGAAGTTGACAAGTTGGACGCACTGACAATCCAATCTAAACTTAGGTTGGATGACTCCTATTATCGAATATCTCAAATTTGATATTACCTCTAAAGAAGAAAGAGAAGCAAGGAGACTCATAAGGGAAGCACAGAACTATACTCTAGTCCACAACGTTCTCTATAGAAGAGGAATATATACACCCTTGTTGAAGTGCGTCCAAACCTCTAAGACTGAAGAGGTCCTAAAAGAAGTCCAACGTGGCATCTATGAAAATCATCTAGGAGCATGATCACTAGCCAATAAGGTGTTACGAACTAGCTTCTTTTGACCGACCTTACAAAGGGAACCAGCCGACTTTGTCAAAAAGTGCTTGCCCTGTCAAGTGCATGCCAATTTTCATGTGGCACCACCAGAAGAGATCAGCAGCGTCAACTCGCCATGGCCTTTTGCAAAATGGGATTCAGATATGCTCAGACCATTTTTTCAAGCACCCGACCAAGTGAAATATCTCATAGTCAAGATTGACTACTTTACTAAGTGGATTCAGGTAGAACCACTGGCAACCATCACTACTCAAAGAAGTCAAAAAAATTTTAATGTCACCTAATTTGGAGTTCCATACTCCATCACTACAGACAATGACACCCGATTCACTGATTCAACCTTCAGAAGCTTGGTGGAAAGCCTTAAGATCAAACATCAATTCACATTGGTAGAGTACCCTCAAACCAATGGACAAGCAGAAGATGCGAATAAAGTCATATTGGTCAAGCTCAAGCGAAGGCTATAAGATGCAAAAGAAGCATGGACGGAGGAGCTCCTCCAAGTTCTATAAGCATATGGGACAGCTCTCTATTCTATAATTGGAGAATTTTTGTTCCGACCAGCTTATGACATAGAAGCCATGATTCCAATAGAAGTCATCATAGAGAGCCCAAGGGTAAGATTCTATAATGAAGTGGGAAACATCCAAGCTAAAAAAGAAGAGCTCGACCTCCTCCTAGAAATTTGAGAGCAAGCTCGGATAAGGGAGGAAGCATTGAAGCAAGGGATGTCCACAAAGTATAACAAGAAAGTCATCAGAAGAAACTTTGCCACAAATGATCTCATACTGATCAGGAATAACATCAAGTACAAAGGTCGGGCGAAGGAAAGTTGGCTGCAAATTGGAAAGGACCTTACAAGATCATTGAAGTCTTGGGAAAAGACTAATAAAAAGTGTCCAACCTACAAGGAAACAAGCTCCCTAGGTCATGGATGCATGCAATATGAAGAGATACTACAACTAGAAAGCAAACTTTGCTCCCTGGTATACTCTTTTTTCCGACTTCATGGTTTTTTCTTGAGAAGGATTTTTCTGAAGACGGTTTTAATAAGGCATCATAGCAAGGGCTAGGAGTTAAAGATAGAAAAACTCTTAGTAGCAAAATAGTATCTGTAAATCATTTTCATTAATGATAATTCATCATTTATCTCATTTTCTATAATTGATTGTTCTACTATACACACCGATTTAAACTCGATAAAGCACGAAAATCATTGTCCGACTTAGATGGTCGTAAGATAAAGCGAAAGGTCTAAATCCGTGTAAAAAGTTATATAAATAGATCGTGATCCGACCTCATTAAGCTACTTGTACAAAAACAAGTTAGCAAAAGAGGCGAGCTTAAAACGAATCGCAAAAGTAACTTGATAATAAATAAGACCGACCTAAGATCAGTTTTAAGTATTGACAATAAGAAAGAAAACTATTATCCGACCTTATAACATCTTGAACAAAATGTTATGAAAATGAGGATAATCCAAACAAGGTATCTGACCCATAAAACAACTCAAATGGATGAGTTGTAAAAGAAAGTCCTAAATACCTACTGACTCTTAAAAAGAGGATAACATCCTAAATTGATAAAAATTTTGTTAAGTGATATTTGAAAAATCACCAAAAACAAACATAGCATGCAAGTCAAGCAAAAGCTATGAAAACACTATATGATAAGCAAGAGCTAAGACATTTCAAAAGTTACTCTAAAAAGGGCAAAATTTCATAAACAGGAATATTCAAAATGCCCAGCAAATATCCAAAATGAACTATTACAAAATAAGGCGTTCAAAAGACTCAGCGACCGGGCCATCAAATACAAAAGAGTTTTGAAATAAAACTAAAAAAGAGGAGGATTCTGTTTATCAATAGTCATAGTGGTCACTCCCTCAACCTGGATAGAAGAAGAAGAGTAACTATCAGAAGTCGGAAAGGGAAGAGTCTATAGGAGTTTTCTCAACTTAGGCACCGGAAGTCTTCGGGTCCTTAGGAACGAACTCCCTCAGGTAGAACGGTCCTCCCATAAACCACAATCTTGTCAGGGTCAATAGAGAGAGATCGATCTTGGGTGCTAGAATTTGGAATTGAGCTTTTAGATTCTCAGTCATTGCATCCATTCCCTTAGTCACCGACTCCTTCCATCCAGTATATTCCTACCTTTGATTACATCTCTTCCCTTAGATCCAACTTCTCTCCGAAGACATAGGTATAACATTCCTCAACTTTTTTCTGTAAACCTTCAGCCATAGCACAAGCTGCTTCAAATTGTTTCACCCTATCACAGGGTTTTGAAAGGTTGGATGTAAGAGCCTATTTTTCAACCTCTAATTCCGACTTGGTCTCTCGGAGAGAAGCGATCTCAGCCCTAAGGTCGGTCAGTTTCCTCTAAATAGATCCAAGCGAAGTTTTTCTAGTTGTTTTAAGAAGGTGATGAGCGGATAATTTATACGCTTTTTGGCATTGTTTTTAGTATGTTTTTAGTATGTTTTAGTTAGTTTTTATTATATTTTTATTAGTTTTTAGTTAAAATTCACTTTTCTGGACTTTACTATGAGTTTGTGTGTTTTTCTGTGATTTCAGATATTTTCTGGTTGAAATTGAGGGACCTGAGCAAAAATCTGATTCAGAAGCTGAAAAGGACTGTAGATGCTGTTGGATTCTGACCTCCCTGCACTCGAAGTAGATTTTCTGGAGCTACAGAAGCCCAATTGGCGCTTTCTCAACGGCGTTGGAAAGTAGACATCCTGGGCTTTCCAGCAATGTATAATAGTCTATACTTTGCCCGAGATTTGATGGCCCAAACTGGCATTCCAAATCAGATCAAAACTGCCCGGCGTTAAACGCCAGAACTGGCACAAGAATGGGAGTTAAACGCCCAAACTGGCACAAAAGCTGGCGTTTAACTCCAAGAAAAGTCTCTACACATGAAAGCTTCAATTCTCAGCCCAAGCACACACCAAGTGGACCCGGAAGTGGATTTTTATGTAATTTACTCATTTCTGTAAACCCTAGGCTACTAGTTCTCTACAAATAGGACCTTTTACTATTGTATTTTCATCTTGGTTCTTCTGGTTCCCTCTCTGGGGACGAAGCTAATGATCACTATTATCACTTATGTATTTTTAACGGTGGAGTTTCTACACACCATAGATTAAGGTGTGGAGCTCTGCTATACCTTGAGTATTAATGCAATTATTATTGTTCTTCCATTCAATTCAGCTTATTCTTGTTC
Source organism: Arachis hypogaea (assembly GCF_003086295.3). Taxonomy (NCBI): domain Eukaryota; kingdom Viridiplantae; phylum Streptophyta; class Magnoliopsida; order Fabales; family Fabaceae; genus Arachis; species Arachis hypogaea. Next base: position 20,860,256 of record NC_092036.1, read on the forward strand.
TAAGATATTCATTTGCACCCAAGAACATGATGAATGTGATGATTATGTGACACTCGTCATCATTCTCACTTATGAATGAGTGCCTGACAACCACTTCTGTTCTACAAGCAAACAACGCTTGAATGTTTATCTCTTGGATCCCTCGATCGGAATCTTCGTGGTATAAGCTAGAATTGATGGCGGCATTCAAGAGAATCCGGAAGGTCTAAGCCTTGTCTGTGGTATTCTTAGTAGGATTCAATGATTGAATGACTGTGACGAGCTTCAAACTCCTGAAGGCTGGGCGTTAGTGACAGACGCAAAAGAATCAATGGATTCTATTCCAACCTGATTGAGAACCGACAGAAGATTAGCCGTGCCGTGACAGGGTGCGTTGAACATTTTCACTGAGAGGACGGGATTGTAGCCACTGACAACGGTGATGCCCAACATACAGCTTACCATGGAAAGGAGTAAGAAGGATTGGATGAAGACAGTAGGAAAGCAGAGAGACGGAAGGGACAAAGCATCTCCATTCGCTTATCTGCAGTTCTCACCAATGAATTACATAAGTATCTCTATCTTTACTTTATGCTTTACTCATATATCATCCATAACCATTTGAATCTGCCTGACTGAGATTTACAAGGTGACCATAGCTTGCTTCATACCAACAATCTCCGTGGGATCGACCCTTACTCTCGTAAGGTTTATTACTTGGACGACCCAGTACACTTGCTGGTTAGTTGTGCAAAGTTGTGATAAATAGTTGAAACTGCAATTGAGCGTACCATGTTGATGGCGCTATTGATGATCACAATTTCGTGCACCAAGTTTTTGGTGCCGTTGTCGGGGATTGTTGAGTTTGGACAACTGACGGTTCGTCTTGTTGCTTAGATTAGGTATTTTTCTTCAGAGTTCTTAAGAATGAATTCTAGTGTTTCAAGGTGATGTTCTTATCATCACCAAAGCTGATTGATTTTCATCAATTTAGCTCTTGAATGCAATGTCCTGCTGAAGCTTGGCTAGCCATGTCTAATTCCTTTAGACTGAAGCTTTAGACTAACATTGCATGATTCCTGGAATTCTCATTAAGAATTTTGATATCTCTATTTTCTCTTCCATATGATTTTCGAAAAAAAAATCCAAAAAAAATTACAAAATCATAAAAACCAAAAATATTTTATGTTTCTTGTTGAGTTTAGTGTCTCATTTTAAGTTTGGTGTCAATTGCATGTTTCTGTTCTTCTTGCATTTTTCATGTGTTTTCATTAATCTTCAAGTTGTTCTTGATGATTTCCTTGCTCTGATCTTTAAATTCTCTTGACTTGAGTGTTTTGTTGTTTTTCATATGCATTCTCATTTTGTTAGTGTCAGTAGTATACAAACTTCTAAGTTTGGTGTCTTGCATGCATTGTTATTTGATTTTAGATTATTCCTCATTATTAAAAATCCAAAAAAATTTTTAATTTGTGTCTTTTCAAGTCAATAATACAGAGAATTGAAGATTCAGAACATACAGCAGAGGAATTACACAGAAAAAGCTGGGTGTTCAAAACGCCCAGTGAAGAAGGAAAACTGGCATTTAAACGCCAGCCAGGGTGCCTGGCTGGGCGTTTAACGCCCAAAAGGGTAGCATTTTGGGCGTTAAACACCAGAATGTATACCATTTTGGGCGTTTAACACCAGGATGGCACAAGAGGGAAGATTCTATTTTTAATTCAAATTTTTTCAAGTTTTCAAAATTTTTCAAAATCAAATCTTTTTCAAATCATATCTTTTCAATCATATATTTTCAAAATCAATTTCTTTCCATTTTCAAAAATACTTGCTAACAATTAATGATTTGATTCAACAATTCAAGTATGTTGCCTTTTCTGTTGAGAAAGGTTTAATGTTTGAATCATATCTTTTCTTGTTAGCCAAGTCATTAATTTTAAAAATCAAATCTTTTTAAATTGTTTTTCAATTCATATCTTTTCAATCAAATCTTTTTAAAACCATAACTTTTCAATCATATCTTTTTAATCACATCTTTTTCAAGATAGTTTTCAAATCATACCTTTTTGATTTCTAATTTCAATATCTTTTTCAAAAATCACTTGATTTCTTTTCCACTCTTGGTTTTCGAAAATCAATTAGTGTTTTTCAAAATGTTTTTTTAAAATCTTTTGCTTAGTTTTCGAAAATTTCTTCCCCTCTTCTCACATCCTTCTATTTGTGGACTAACACTCCTCCTTAATACACAATTCGAACTCCATCTTTCTTGATAAGTTCGAATTCTTCTACCTCTTCCTTCTATTTTTCTTTTCTTTTTATCTGACACCTCAAGGAATCTCTATACTGTGACATAGAGGATTCCATATTTTCTTGTTTTCTTCTCTTTCATATGAGCAGGAGCAAAGACAAAAGCATTCTTGTTGAGGCTGACCCTGAACCTGAAAGGACCTTGAAGCGAAAGCTAAGAGAAGCTAAGGCACAACTCTCTGTAGAGGACCTAACAGAAATCTTCAAACAAGCAGAAGACATGGCAGCCGAAAACAACAACAATGCCAACAATGCAAGGAAGGTGCTGGGTGACTTTACTGCACCTACTCCCGACTTCTATGGGAGAAGCATCTCTATCCCTGCCATTGGAGCAAACGACTTTGAGCTTAAGCCTCAATTAGTTTCTCTGATGCAACAGAATTGCAAGTTCCATGGACTTCCATTGGAAGATCCTCATCAATTTTTAGCTGAGTTCTTGCAAATCTGTGACACTGTCAAGACCAATGGGGTTGACCCTGAGGTCTACAGACTTATGCTATTCCCTTTTGCTGTAAGAGACAGAGCTAGGATATGGTTGGACTCACAACCTAGAGAAAGCCTGAACTCTTGGGAAAAGCTAGTCAATGCCTTCTTGGCAAAGTTCTTTCCACCTCAAAAATTGAGTAAGCTTAGAGTGGAAGTCCAAACCTTCAGAAAGAAGGAAGGTGAATTCCTCTATGAAGCTTGGGAAAGATACAAACAATTGATCAGGAAGTGTCCTTCTGACATGCTTTCTGAATGGAGCATCATAGGTATCTTCTATGATGGTCTGTCTGAACTGTCCAAGATGTCATTGGATAGCTCTGCTGGAGGATCTCTTCATCTGAAGAAGATACCTGCAGAAGCTCAAGAACTAATTGAAATGGTTGCAAATAACTAATTCATGTACACTTCTGAAAGGAATCCTGTGAACAATGGGACAAATCAGAAGAAAGCAGTTCTTGAGATTGATACTCTGAATGCCATATTGGCTCAGAACAAAATATTGACTCAGCAAGTCAATATGATTTCTCAAAGTCTGTCTGGAATGTAAGCTGCACCAGGTAGTACTAAGGACGCTTCATTTGAAGAAGAAGCTTATGATCCTGAGAATCCTTCAATAGAAGAGGTGAATTACATGGGAGAATCCTATAGAAATATCTATAATCCTTCATGGAGGAATCATCCAAATCTCTCATGGAAGGATCAACAGAGACCTCAACAAGGTTTCAACAACAATAATGGTGGAAGAAACAGGTTTAGCAATGGCAAGCCTTTTCCATCATCTTCTCAGCAACAGACAGAGAATTCTAAGCAGAGCCACTCTGACTTAGCAACCATGGTCTCTGATCTAATCAAAACCACTCAAAGTTTTATGACTGAAACAAGGTCCTCCATTAGAAACTTGGAGGCACAAGTGGGACAGCTGAGCAAGAAAATTACTGAACTCCCTCCTAGTACTCCTCCAAGCAATACAGAAGAGAATCTAAAAGGAGAATGCAAGGCCATTAACATGACCCACATGGCCAAACTTGGAGAGGAGGAAGAGGCAGTGATTGCCACTGAGGAAGACCTCAATGGACGTCTACTGGCCTCCAATGAGTTCCCTAATGAGGAACCATGGGAATCTGAGTCTCATAATGAGACCATAGAGATTCCATTTGATCTACTTCTGCCATTCATGAGCTCTGATGAATATTCTTCCTCTGAAGAGGATGAAGATGTCACTGAAGAGCAAGTTGCTAAATACCTTGGAGCAATCATGAAGCTAAATGACAAGTTATTTGGTAATGAGACTTGGGAGAACGAACCTCCTTTGCTCACCAAAGAACTGGATGACTTGTCTAGGCAGAAATTACCTCAAAAGAGACAAGATCCTGGGAAGTTCTCAATACCTTGTGCCATAGGCACCATGACCTTCAAGAAAGCCTTGTGTGACCTAGGGTCAAGTGTAAACCTCATGCCTCTCTTTGTAATGGAGAAGTTAGGGATCTTTGAGGTACAAGCTGCAAGAATCTCACTAGAGATGGCAGACAATTCAAGAAAACAAGCTTATGGGCTTGTAGAGGATGTTCTGGTAAAGATTGAAGACCATTACATCCCTGCTGATTTCATAGTCCTAGAAACTGGGAAGTGCATGGATGAATCCATCATCCTTGGCAGACCCTTCCAATCCACAGCAAAGGCTGTGATTGATATGGACAGAGGAGAATTGATCATTCAAGTGAATGAAGAATCCCTTGTGTTTAAGGCTCAAGGATATCCCTCTGTCACCATGGAGAGGAAGCATGAAGAGCTTCTCTCAAAACAGAGTCAAACAGAGCCCTCACATTCAAACTCTAAGTTTGGTGTTGGGAGGCCACAACCAAATTCTAAGTTTGGTGTTGAACCCCCACATTCAAACTCTAAGTTTGGTGTTGGGAGGTTCCAACATTGCTTTGAGGATCTGTGAGGCTCCATGAGAGCCCACTGTCAAGCTACTGACATTAAAGAAGCGCTTGTTGGGAGGCAACCCAATGTTATATTTATCTAATTTTCCTTTGTTATTTTATGTTTTCTGTAGGTTGATGATAATGGGAAGTCACAAAATCAATTGAAAAAACAAAAACAGAATGAAAAATAGAAAGAAAAATAGCACACCTTGGAGGAAGACTTTGCTGGCGTTTAAACGCCAGTAAGGGCAGCAAATGGGCGTTTAACGCCCAGTCTGGCACCATTCTGGGCGTTTAACGCCAGAAAGGGGCACCAGACTGGCGTTAAACGCTAGGAAAGGGCAAGAAGCTGGCGTTAAATGCCAGAAATAGGCACCAGCCCGGCGTTTAACGCCAAAATTGGCATAGAGAGCATTTTAGCTCGCCACTTGGTGCAGGGATGACTTTTCCTTGACACCTCAGGATCTGTGGACCCCACAGGATCCCCACCTACCCCACCACCTTCTCTCTTCTTCTTCACCCATTCACCAATCACCTCAACACCTCTTCTCCAAAAACCCCTCACCTATCAAATCCCATGTTTCTCTTCACCACTCACATCCATCCTTCATAAAACCCCACCTACCTCACCATTCAAATTCAAACCACTTTCCCTCCCAAACCCACCCTCACATAGCCGAACCTTACCCCTCCCTCCACTCCTTTATAAACCCATCTTTACCACCTCATTTTCACACAACCTAAACACTACTTCTCTCCCTTTGGCCAAACCACAAAGCCATCTCTATCTCCTTCATTTCTTCTTCTTCTACTCTCTTCTTTCTTCTTTTGCTCGAGGACGAGCAAACCTTTTAAGTTTGGTGTGGTAAAAGCATTGCTTTTTGTTTTTCCATAACCATTTATGGCATCCAAGGCCGGAGAAACCTCTAGAAAAAGGAAAGGGAAGGCAAAAGCTTCCACCTCCGAGTCATGGGAGATGGAGAGATTCATCTCAAGGGTGCATCAAGACCACTTCTATGAAGTTGTGGTCATGAAGAAGGTGATCCCCGAGGTCCCTTTCAAACTCAAAAAGAGTGAATATCCGGAGATTCGACATGAGATTCGAAGAAGAGGTTGGGAAGTTCTTACCAACCCCATTCAACAAGTCGGAATCTTAATGGTTCAAGAGTTCTATGCCAATGCATGGATCACCAAGAGCCATGATCAAAGTGTGAACCCGAACCCAAAGAATTGGCTTACAATGGTTCGGGGGAAATGCTTAGATTTTAGTCCGGAAAATGTAAGGTTGGCATTCAACTTGCCCATGATGCAAGGAGATGAACACCCTTACACTAGAAGGGTCAACTTTGATCAAAGGTTGGACCAAGTCCTCATAGACATATGTGAAGAGGGCGCTCAATGGAAGAGAGATTCAAGAGGGAAGCCGGTTCAACTGAGAAGGCATGACCTCAAGCCCGTGGCTAGGGGATGGTTGGAGTTTATCCAACGCTCAATCATTCCCACTAGCAACCGGTCCAAAGTTACTGTAGACCGGGCCATCATGATTCATAGCATCATGATTGGAGAAGAAATAGAAGTTCACGAGGTTATAGCCCAAGAACTTTATAAGGTGGCGGACAAGTCCTCTACCTTGGCAAGGTTAGCCTTTCCTCATCTCATTTGTCACCTCTGTTATTCAGTTGGAGTTGACATAGAGGGAGACATCCTCATTGATGAGGACAAGCCCATCACTAAGAAAAGGATGGAGCAAACAAGAGATCCCACTCATAATGAAATCCCTGAGATGCCTCAAGGGATGCACTTTCCTCCACAAAACTATTGGGAGCAAATCAACACCTCCCTAGGAGAATTGAGTTCCAACATGGGACAACTAAGGGTGGAGCACCAAGAACATTCCATCCTCCTCCATGAAATTAGAGAAGATCAAAGAATCATGAGAGAGGAGCAACAAAGGCAAGGAAGAGACATTGAGGAGCTCAAGCACTCCATAAGATCTTCAAGAGGAAGAACAAGCCGCCATCACTAAGGTGGACCCGTTCTTTAATCTCCTTGTTCCTTATTTTCCTGTTTTTTGAATTTTCATGCTTATGTTTATCTATGTTTGTGTCTTATGATCATTAGTGTCTTAGTGTCTATGCCTTAAAGTTATGAATGTCCTATGAATCCATCACCTTTCTTGAATGAAAAATGTTATTAATTGAAAAAGAGAAGAATTGCATGAATTTTGAATTTTATAACAGATTAATTATATTGATGTGGTGGCAATACTTTTGTTTTCTGAATGTATGCTTAAACAGTGCATATGTCTTTTGAAATTGTTGTTCATGAATGTTGGCTCTTGAAAGAATGATGAAAAAGGAGACATGTTACTGAGGATCTGAAAAATCATAAAAATGATTCTTGAAGCAAGAAAAAGCATTGAATTCAAAAAAAAATTTCAAAAAAAAAGAGAGGAAAAAGAAAAAAAAAAGAAATAATAAAGTTGTGATCCAAGGCAAAAAGAGTGTGCTTAAGAACCCTGGACACCTCTAACTGGGGACTCTAGCAAAGCTGAGTCACAATCTGAAAAGGTTCACCCAGTTATGTGTCTATGGCATGTATGTATCCGGTGGTAATACTGGAAGACAGAGTGCTTTGGGCCACGGCCAAGACTCATAAAGTAGCTATGTTCAAGAATCATCATACTTAACTAGGAGAATCAATAACACTATCTGGATTCTGAGTTCCTATAGAAGCCAATCATTCTGATTTTAAAGGATAGAGTGAGATGCCAAAACTGTTCAGAGGCAAAAAGCTAAAAGCCCCGCTCATCTAATTAATACTGATCTTCATAGATGTTTTTGGAATTCATTGCATATTCTCTTCTTTTTATCTTATTTGATTTTCAGTTGCTTGGGGACAAGCAACAATTTAAGTTTGGTGTTGTGATTAGCGGATAATTTATACGCTTTTTGGCATTATTTTTAGTATGTTTTTAGTATGTTTTAGTTAGTTTTTATTATATTTTTATTAGTTTTTAGTTAAAATTCACTTTTCTGGACTTTACTATGAGTTTGTGTGTTTTTCTGTGATTTCAGGTATTTTCTGGCTGAAATTGAAGGACTTGAGCAAAAATCTGATTCAGAGGCTGAAAAGGACTGTAGATGCTATTGGATTCTGACCTCCCTGCACTCGAAGTGGATTTTCTGGAGCTACAGAAGCCCAATTGGCGCGCTCTCAATGGCGTTGGAAAGTAGACATCCTGGGCTTTCCATCAATGTATAATAGTTCATATTTTGCCCGAGATTTGATGGCCCAAATTGGCATTCCAAATCAGATCAAAACTGCCCGGCGTTAAACGCCGGAACTGGCACAAGAATGGGAGTTAAACGCCCAAACTGGCACAAAAGCTGGCGTTTAACTCCAAGAAAAGTCTCTACACATGAAAGCTTCAATGCTCAGCCCAAGCACACACCAAGTGGGCCCAGAATGGATTTTTATGTAATTTACTCATTTCTGTAAACCCTAGGCTACTAGTTCTCTACAAATAGGACCTTTTACTATGGTATTTTCATCTTGGATCTTCTGGTTCCCTCGCTGGGGCTGAAGCCAATGATCACTATTATCACTTATGTATTTTCAACGGTGGAGTTTCTACACACCATAGATTAAGGTGTGGAGCTCTGCTGTACCTCGAGTATTAATGCAATTACTATTGTTCTTCCATTCAATTCAGCTTATTCTTGTTCTAAGATATTCATTTGCACCCAAGAACATGATGAATGTGATGATTATGTGACACTCGTCATCATTCTCACTTATGAATGAGTGCCTAACAACCACTTCTGTTCTACAAGCAAACAAGGCTTGAATGTTTATCTCTTGGATCCCTTGATCGGAATCTTCGTGGTATAAGCTAGAATTGATGGCGGCATTCAAGAGAATCCGGAAGGTCTAAGCCTTGTCTGTGGTATTCTGAGTAGGATTCAATGATTGAATGACTGTGACGAGCTTCAAACTCCTGAAGGCTGGGCGTTAGTGACAGACGCAAAAGAATCAATGGATTCTATTCCAACCTGATTGAGAACCGACAGATGATTAGCCGTGCCGTGACAGGGTGCGTTGAACATTTTCACTGAGAGGACGGGATTGTAGCCACTGACAACAGTGATGCCCAACATACAGCTTGCCATGGAAAGGAGTAAGAAGGATTGGATGAAGACAGTAGGAAAGCAGAGAGACGGAAGGGACAAAGCATCTCCATTCGCTTATCTGAAGTTCTCACCAATGAATTACATAAGTATCTCTATCTTTACTTTATGCTTTACTCATATATCATCCATAACCATTTGAATCTGCCTGACTGAGATTTACAAGGTGACCATAGCTTGCTTCATACCAACAATCTCCGTGGGATCGACCCTTACTCGCTTAAGGTTTATTACTTGGACGACCCAGTACACTTGCTGGTTAGTTGTGCGAAGTTGTGATAAATAGTTGAGACTGCAATTGAGCGTACCATGTTGATGGCGCTATTGATGATCATAATTTCGTGCACCAGAAGGCTGAACACCCCTCCCCTTGCGCGTAATCTGAATACCACCTCGGGCCAGTACTTTAAAATGTTTTTAGAGGGAGATATCGTCCATGCTTATAAAACTATGAGGACGGGTATGCTCCTCACAAAAATCAATGGCATCAAAATCCTTATCATGAACATTACCAAACTTAGAAGATAGAGTTTTTCACTTACGAGAGCTCAGGTAAGAGAAGAAAGGCATGGGAGGAATAGTTTGAGGTAGAGACTCTATATTCGGAGGAGGAGGAGAAGGACGAACTACTTTGGCCGATTGGAAAGAGGATGGATCCGATTTAGAAGCAGAGGAACTTTCACGCGACTTACCAGACACTTTCCACTGAATGGCCCAAGCAACCACGTTCTTCTTTGCTTATCGGACTCTCAGCAAAGCATCCGTGCCACTGGTCATCCTTTCTATAACACAACAAAAAGATACTCAGATTACATAACCCAAACACATATAAAAGAAGTATTTACAAAAGAAAAAGCTAGCTACCTAGTTTGGTACGAACATAGCTCGGCTTGCATATCAAAAACTTCTTTGTGTCAAGGTTTGGAACTTGGCCTAACACTCCTGGAAAAAGGCCATTATATTTAGTAATGGTGGAGGCCTCTTCCTAGTACAAACTAAAGGCGAGTTCGTCTCTGTCATTAAGGAAAAAAGGTCGACTGCCATCAATAGCCCAAACCTTAAAATCATAGTCTTGAAGTGATGAAAAGATTCATCAAATATAGAAAAAAAATTTCGGCCTTAAATAGTTCAGCAAGAGAGATAATATTATTTTTTCGAGCTAAAAGGATTGGTGAGTTGGAACAAATAAAAGAAAATTTTTGAAGATAGAGGATGGTCAAGTTCTTGACTTATGAGTTGGTAAACTTTCATAAAACCCCATGAGTTCGGATGGAGTTGAGGGGGAGCCACTTTACAGATACCAAGGATCTTGATCTCAAAATCAGAAAAAGGAAGTGTAACCCTGAGGCTAGTAAATAGGCACTTATAAATGAAAAGAAAATGACTTTTCGAGTTACTAAGTCGGGGAAAGAAAATCCTATCTTTTGGGCTGGGGGATACTAGTTCATACTTCTTCTCATCGTCTTCTATGCTACCCACGAAATATTTCTACATATTCAGTATCAACTAAGAGATAGGAGAAAGGATAGTACTATCTACCCAGTCTAAACTAGGAGGAACCTTAGCAGACTTGCAGAGAATAACCGAGCGAGACATAAAGGGAAATACCTACAAAAGCAAAATAAAGCTATGTCACCACAAGAATGATACATGAGAATCATTTAATAGTTTCCTAGTTAATAATGTTAATATAGATAGTGATTTCTTGCAATTACTCTTGTGTTTTGATCGAGATACTTTGAGTACTTTGTTTCATAACACAGTGGCAAAAACAGAGAAGCACTCAACTTAGAGAACAAGAGAAAACAAAAAAGCACTCAAAGCAGAGAGAGGAGCAAGTAGAGATGTGGGATGTTCCTGAAGAACAGAAGATTGATGGTTTAGAAGTTATAGTAAACTCTCGTTGTAAGTATAGTTACTAAACCAAGCAATCAACCTTTCTTACAAACGTTTTGGTTGTCACAAGTAACAAACTCCTAAATAAATTGATAACCGAAGTATTTAACCTCGGGTCATCTTCTCAAGGAATTGCAGGGAGGTATGACTTATTATTGGCTATGAAAAAGGTAAAATTTTGGGGGTTTTGAGAATAAGGAACAAGTATGATAAATGATAAGCGAAATAAATAAATAACTATAAAATAAACTCTTGCCAAGATATGAAATTTCAGAAGTCCTATCCTAGTTACTCCTATAAGAATGGAAGTTAATCCCACTTAGTTAACCTTTGCGTAAGCAATGGAAAGTCCAGTGAACCAATTGGTTAGATTTCCCAAGTCCTAGCCAAATCCTAAGGAAAGACTAGAGTTAGTGGAATTCCAGTTAATTAGCCGACATAACAATCAATCATGAATAGTTGAGAACTCAAGAGCTTCCAGTTAATCAATTAAAGCCAATAATATAAAAAGCTAAATAAGAATCTTAGATCTGAAATACTTCAAATTGAATTAATAAAAGTATCAAAAGTAACATGGGCAGTTGTAGCAAAATAAAGAAGTTGAGTTAAACATAGGAATCCATAAACTAAATTGAGGAAATAAATAAAAGGAACATTGAACCTGATATGAAGATGAAATAATCCTGAAGTGAAAAGAAATCCTAATCCTAAAATAAATTCTAATCCTAATCCTAATCCTAAGAGAGAGGAGAAACCTCTCTCACTAAAAACTACATCTAAAACTAAAAGTTATGAATTATGAAAAGGTTGTTGAGTCTTTGCATGTTCCCTGACTTTAATCTGTGTTTCTGGGCCAAAAACTGGGTTGAAATCCGGCCCAGAATCTCTGCCAGCGACTTTTGTAATTCTGCAGATCGCGCACGTCACGCGGACGCGTCATTCGGCGTTTTTCTTTTCCATGCGGGCGCGTCGTCTATGCCTCCGCGTCGCTTCTGCTTTTCCAATCCGCGCGTCTGCGTCACTCATGCGGCCGCGTCACTGCGAATTCCTTTCTTCCGCACGGTCGCGTTGCTGACGCGTACGCGTCACTTCTCGCTGGTCATCTCCTCAATTTCTTGTGTTTCTTCCATTTTTGCAAGCTTCCTTCCCAATCTCTCACTCATTCATGCCCTATAAAGCCTGAAACACTTAACACACAGATCAAGGCATCGAATGGTAATAAGAGAGAATTAAGATTAGCTAAATTAAGAACAAAGAAGCATGTTTTCAATCATGTAATAATTTTAGGAAGGAAATATAAATGCATGCTAATTATATGAATAAGTGGGTAAAGACCATGATAAAACCACACAATTAAACACATTGTAAACCATAAAATAGTGGTTTATCAGTTCCTCATGCCATTTTTCACTCTCATCACTCACGTGGGACATTCCCCACACCAGCTTTTTCCCTCATCGAAGACATCCCACGCTGGCCACCAATGTCCCACGTTGGGACAAGCTCCAAGGACACATCATCCTCCTCTCCATGAAGACATCGAGCATGGAAAAGCAATGTCTAACGCTGAGCCAACTCCCAGAAGCCCAAGTCTTGCCCAACTCAAAGATGTGAGATGTGGAGCAGCAACGTCCCATGCTGGGCCAACCTCCAGAAGCCCCAGCCTCCTCCTCTACGGGCATATCTCACGTGGGAAGCTCATGTCCCATATTGAGCCTTTGCCCAGCAGCTCCAGCCTCTCTCCATGTGAAGGCGTCTTACATGAAGTCACCTACATCAAGCCTCCTTGTTCCACAAGGACATGGGACATTGCTCACGCCACCTTTCCCCTCATTGAAGACGTCTGACGTGGGAGCCCACGTCCTACGTCGGGCCAAAGGCTAGTGGCCTCATCCTCCCTCCATAAGAAGGCATCACACGTGGCCTCCCTCATGTCCACGTTGAAGCCAATCCAAGCTCCCTTGTCCATGAGGATGTCGAATGTTACCAACACCCTTGGCACCTTCACTCTTCAATCCAAATGGATGTGGGACATGCCTCATGTCCCTCACACACCCATTCTCTCTCAAAGTGGACGTGGAACATGCCTCACTTGAGCCACATGCCAAGACCCTGGGAGGTGTACTTCGAGCCCATAATGTTTAAGAAAGAAATTTATTAAAGCTCAAGGCCCTAATCACAAGGAGGAATCACTTTTAATTTTGAAGTTAATGAGAAAAAGATATTATCTAATTCTGTTTAATTAAGTTTGATTACTAGGTTTTTGTTTAGATTTTGAGTATTTAAGGAGTCAAGGAACTCTGAATTGAGGACCTAGCTGATTCTGTACACTTTTGAATCCTAATTTTGTGTTTTTGCATCATGAGCATCTAATCTCTTCTGTTAAGGTTAGGAGCTCTGTTGGTTCTTATGGATTAATGTTATTGCTTTTCTATTCTTGATTTATGCATTGTTATTTTCTTAAGAAATAAGTTTTCATCCCAAGGATTTGAATATATTGAAAAATAGTTTAAATTTGAATTGAATTCTATATTCATCTTGGAAAATTTGATTATTAGAATTAAGTTTGAAGACATCTTCTCATGATTCTCTGAGTTTTGAAAGTAGCTTGATAAGTGACATTAAATTAACTAGGGTTAAGGCTTAAGAATTGTGTGGTTCTTGAATTAGTATGTGTGCTTTACCTCTTATCATAATGAATTGATAAAGGAATTCACCGTTTGTTAAATTAAGGGAAATTAAATCACCAAAGAATTGGGATTTGGTTAATTGGGGTTCACCATAAGATACATTTTTGCATAATCAAGGTAGAAAATGAAAAGCATTTATTCCTGAAAGTCTTAACATCTCTGAAACCTTAATGTTTTAATCACATCACTTTTTCTAGTCATTCACGGCTGCCTATGTTTACATTGCTATTTTAGTATTTAAATCATCACAATTCATGTTTTTCTTTATCTGACTAGAATAATCAATTAACCATTGCTTGCTTAGTCCGTTAATCCTTGTGGAAATGATAACCCACTCACCGTGGTATTACTTGATAGGATTCGGTGCACTTGCCGAGTTGTGGTTTTACAAAATTCTGCATCAAAGAACTAACGAGCCTCAACTCGGGCCAAAGTAAAACAACACCAAAATATTAAAGAAGTCAGAATCTACAAAAATAGAAGTGGATCCAAATTTCCAAGCAAAACAAGAATAGAAATGGCACAATAACTCTGAAAATGGTACCATCTAGGGGCAAGACAAAGCCACAAAATTCAAGAATTCAACGAATCCCTAGGAATTCAACAAAGAAAGTCACAAATGCTACAAATCATTTCTACCATATTCTACAAACAGTAATGAAGATTCACAATAGCTAGGGAAATATGCGGCACTAATGAAAAAAAGAAGGAACTTTTGCGAACAAGCTTTAAGACATATATTTGCAGGAAAATAGTCCTTTGTAACAACATTGAAACAACAGCATAAAGCTTTACCAAACAACATCAACCAAGCAAAAAATAGATAAAGAAGAAGAAGAAAAAACTAAGCTTGTTGAAGAATAAGAGGAAGTAACTACAACGGTAATAATCTAAGACAAAGTAACTGCAACGGTAACAATCCTCAAATGTCTATTCAAACCAAAATTGAATTCCAAGATAGAAAAATATTGGAAGAAGATTGATGGAAATGGAAACACAGTGAAAGAGAGAGACAAATTGAAAGTGCAGAAGATGAAGCAAAAAAGCAGAAATAGAAAATGGCAATATTTATATATAACCCCTAGGGGAAAAATAGTACATTCACCCCTCATTTAATGACATGCACAATTATTAAGGTAGCTAAAAAGATGCACAAATAGTTATAAAAGGCATAACATTCAGATTTAAAAACGTGTCAAGTATCTAACCTAGTTCCAAGAAAGGCGGTATACTCGACGTGACAAGATGAAGAATGCCTGAGATCAAGACCGACTTGAGAATGCATGAACCCAAACCAGTGAAGCTCGGACTCAAGTATGGGTACTATTCATACCTTGGCCCACTACCTAGCTAGATCCCAAATGAATAAATCCCAATATACAGACAATAAGCTAGGCCGACACCATGCCCGACCTCATAGAGGTTTGTCGCGATTACGTAAGTTTAACCCTACTTATCTAAATAAGTAACCAATCCCTGCTATCACTCCCATCCAACTAGAAGGGAGATCCTAACAACCTCCTTACTAAAAGGGAGTAACTAATCCACCATCAAAGATGGGACTACTCAAAAAGTGGTTATTGACTCTACATCTATACTTATAAATACACTGATACCTTCAAGTACTCTTTGAACTCCAATATACTAAAAACCTGCCTAAAATCCTTGCAAACTTAAGCATCAGAGTTTCTTGCAAGTACCACCCCCAACTCCTCACGAGGAACTCGGATGGCTGATGAATCTATATTTGCAGTAGATCTCATCACATAAACTTGCACTTATTCATTAAAAAGTCACGTGATGTGCAAATTAGAGGTCTCTTTTGGCCCATTTCTGGTGTCTCGAGCCATATGGAAGCTCATTCTTAGAGGGGGAGGATCACACACTCATACTTACCATTTTCTTTTACATTGTTTTCTTATGTTTAGTAGGGTTCTAGAGAGAGAAGCTCCAACTTCTCTCTAGAATCCCTAAGGTTTTACTCAATTTTCTTGTTAGTTTTAGGTTTAGCCTTATTTAATTGTAGTTTTGACACTTGATTTTATATTCTTGCACCTTAATTCTCTTAGAACTTAGTGGTAGTTGTTTTGTTTTATTTTGTTAGTTTATGAACCTTTGAATTTTGAATTTTCATTAATGAAGTTGATATTTTAGTTTTATATATGCTTGTTTAGTTTGTTAGCATTGATTTCCTACTTTGGTTAGCGATAGTTTTTATTAATTCTTGCAATTGATCATATTTTACCTTCATGCCTTTTAAGTGTTTGATAAATATCTCACCTAGTTATAGAGTAGAATTTTGTATTCTTGCCTTGGGATTGAGGACTTCGGTGACTTTGAGTCATTGACGTCCAATATTAATTGGTGATTTAGGATTTTTAGTTGATTTGGTTTCCACTAACACTATCCTTTCATCAAGCCTGATTAGTGAGTTGGTTAGGATTTGTGGATTGAGATCAATTATGCCTACGTGACTTTTCTTAACGTATAAAGGTTGACGAAGTGGGATTAACTCTTCATAATTGCCATATTTGTGGTCAATGATTAGGATCGGAAACCTTGACACTCAACCCCTGCCAAGATTTCCTTAACATTTGAATTTTCTTTCCTTTGCTAGTTAATTTTCTTTCCTGCCAAGGTAGTGTGTCCAATCTTCCTACAAACCTGACATTATTGAGGTCTTAATTTCATAATGTTAAATCTTTTACCACAAAAGATCTACCACCTCTTCCTCTTCTTCCACCAAAATTCGAATTAAAAAATAGACGACAAAATTGTGAATTTGTTTATGTATAGCAAGAATAGTACGAAGTTCAGTCGTAATGAACCTTTCAGACATGTCTTTATGTGCGAGAAGAAGAGCTTTTACCTTAATAAGAGATAGAGATTCTAGTTTTGACATAATAGAGGAAATATACATTACTATTCCTTAGTAAGGCCATCTATAATGGCAGAAACATGATTTTCAACAAAAAGGATAAAGCTAATTGAGGATAGAGCATCAATAATTATTTTGATTTTCATGAGGTAATGAGAAGCATATATACCTTGTTTATTGACAAATTTGAATTGGTGTTTGAGTCTAAACAATGATTTAAGAGATATTGGCAAAATGTTCATTAATTTGTGGCCCAAACTTAATATGCATATTGGCACTCCAATATCTTATTCTTGAAGGTAGAATCCATGTAAGTTAATAGTCATGAGGTAATGATCCTTCAATTTTCATTCTTTGTATACCTTTGATTTAGTTCCTGAAGCTCTAGTTGCGTCATCATCGAACGGAGGAGCTTTATCTGGCAAAAGATGACGCCACAATCATTTCTATTAATCACATTCAGGGCCAATTGTTGCTATGCTCTGAACGAATCTTTGGTAAATTTGTTTAAAAATAGAACAGATAAGGAATTTGAGGATAAAAAAGATGAATTGAAAAGAAATTAGAGTAGCCATAGAAGCGTGATTTCAATCTCTTGATACCATGAACAAATTCAAGAGTGAAAGAGAAACTCTTGAGTGAAAACAATAAATGAATATCATGTAGGAATTTATGATTGTAGTGTGTTTTACATAGAGTGTCTTCACTATTTATAGTGTGAATTAACACACAAGAAAAAAAAGTTGATATAACTAACTTAACAAGTTTTTGAAAAAAAACCAAGCTTATTTAACAACTAAGCTACTATAACTAATCACTAAAAGAAAATTGAGCATTTGTAACAAAAATTGTGTCAAATTTAAAATTGTTACAAAAAAATTTTGTAACAAAAATTGGTGATTGTTACAAAATGTTTTAATATTTCATGACCACTTGATTTTTTTTGGTACAAATTATATTGATTTTTGTAACAAATAAGTGTTTTGTTGCAAAATTTTATAATATTTTTTAACAAAAGAAGAAGTTGTTGCAAAAATTTAAAATATTTTATAACAAAATATCCTTTTGATTCAAAAACTCCAATTATTTTGTAACAAAAAATTAATTTCACAAAATTTAATATTGTTTGTAATAAGTTATTTGTTTATCACAAATGCAACTATTTTTTGTAACTAAAAAAAATTTCAAAATGTTAAAATCTTTAAGGGTGAAAAAAATTTGTTTATATAATTCTTTGTAGGATAATTTATGTTGTTTCAAAAATTAAATTTTTTAAATATTGTATATATTAATTAATTAGTTTTTTATAAAAATATAATTAAAGATTAAATGAGTAATCTTTAAAAATTGTAGATATTATTTTTTATTCTTTTAAAACATTAATATATAATTCTTACTTAATAATCAAATTTTGAATATTATCTAAAAATTAATTTTTGAAACTTAAAAAAATTTAATTGTTAAATATAAATGAAAATAGTTAAATATAAAAACAAATATAAAAAGTAAAAACTCTAATTCTTTGTCTCATTTTCACTACAATCTTTACCTTCTAATTCAAAAGTAAAAAATCCATTCTTACAATTTTTTTAACAAATTTTAGTTTTTATATTAAAAAAATTTGTTATAAAGTATTACTTATATTGTAATAATTTTATTTTTTGTTACAAAACTTTTGTAACGGAACATACTATAATAATTCTATAATAATTTTTTTTGTTATAAATTCTTTTCGTTTTAGAATTCATATTTTTTTAATAATTTTTTTTAGAAATACTACTTATTCTTGTAGTGTAACTTCAACCATTTTTTTATTTACAATATATACCAAAACTTATTTAACAACTAAACTACTATAACTAGGGGTGGCAATAAAAAAGATAGGGGCAGATTTTCGCCCTATCTGACTCCACTCTGCTCTTATTTAATTTGTACAAAATCCGCTACTCTCTTACCTGCAAGTAGTAGAAAATTGAACACTGACTCATCCTGTGAGTATCCTATCCGCCCATATAATCAATAAATAAAATTAATTTTAAAATTTATATAATCACATACAAATATAAATTAAACTAAAAACAGAAAATTTATACATTGTCAAATTACATAAAGCAAAAAAAACACTATTATTTAATCACTAAACAAATTTAACGTTATTATTTTGTGTCTCTTCTCTAGCATTACTGACCATAAAATAATCCTAAGCACCTATAGTATCAAAAAATTATAACATTATATATTTGATAAATATTACATAGCTAGGGTACCAAAAATAAAGGGAATTGTATTAAATGAAGAACTTATAAAATAATAAAGTATATGAATATAATCACATATATGAATATTAAAGTCTAATAGAATAACAAATTGAAGTCGTGTCTATTAACAATTATTTTTAAAACAACTAAATAAAACCCATAAATATAAAGAAAAGGACAGAACAATCCACAAATATACAATTACCTTGCTGAAATAGTATGCTTTTGGCTTCAGTAGGGACGAGTTTTCACCCTACTCGACCCTGGCTCACCCTTCCTCAACTTAGATACTACCCGATCCACCTCTATCTACAAATTCTAAACTACTGTACCTTAACCCGTCCCTCTGGGTATCCGTCCTATCCCTATAACAATTAAATAACACTTTAAAATTATATATTCATACATAAATGAAAATAAAAACTTAATATTCATATATTAATTAAAATAAAAATATAAGATTTACTTTATATATCTTTTAAATTTATCATTTTTATATATTTATATTATATTATTATTATATAATATATACTTCGGGCGGGTTCACCCTTAATCCGACCCTGTCACCACAAGAAAAACATTGAGTACTGTCGGATTTACTATAAGCCTTATCAACGGATTTACCAACAATTTTGATGTGAAATTTGTTTGGTCAAATCATTATCGTCGGAGTCCTGTTTCCGATGATAAATTCGCTGATAATACTTGCAGAAAAAAAGAAAAAAATAGGCACAAAATTTAGCGTGAAATTTACTATCGGAACAATCTTCCGGTAAACCCATTTTAGTGAAACATTACATTTTGGTTACCCGCTACGAGTTACCGTCGGATTTATCCGTCGGTAAATCCGATGGTAATGAGTCCTAAAATTTAAAGCGTGAACCCTCTCCCCTTTCAATTCAAAATCAACCCTTTCTCTCTAACATCTCTTCCCCCTTTCTCTCTCTAGCCGCCTCCTCTCCCCATCGTACCATCAGCTCCACTGCCGCCTCCCTTCTCCCTTTACATTGACCCTTCTCCCTGACATCTTCATTACAGCCGCCATTGCAAACTTTAGCCTCCATTGTAGCCGCCCTTCTTCTTACTGTCGACGTCTCGCCATTCTTCGCGTTGCGAGCTTCTTTTCCTAGTCCAACATTGTCGTCATCCACTAGGTCCAAGTTAGTTAATTTTTCTTGCTTAATTTTTTTTTTAACCTATTTTTCATTAAAAAAATATTATTTTGTTAATTGAGTTTGTGGTATGTTCAGAATAATTTAGCTAAAAATAATTAGTTAATTGTGTGTGTGTTCGTGAACTATTATCTTTTATGATGCTATGTATGTAATGTAATTGACTAATTGCATGGTTATCAATTTATGATGAGTCTTGAATTTGTCAATTTGTTAAATGGGAGACTTAAATTTGTTTAATGAAAAGCTTGCTAATTATTGATTTAGTTATGATGCTGACTGCTAATTTCATGTGCCTTTGCTAATTTTGAATTTCTTGGATGCAAAGTTTGTTAATTTTTGTGTTGCTATTTAGTTCTTCTTTATGTAATTTCATATCTTAAATCCTTTAATGGTCCTAGTTCAACGAATAACTAAATAATATCATAAAAATATATCTACATGAGAGGGATTTGAATGACAACTGTAAAATATAAGTTAATAATTATTATTTTTTAGTTATTTTTTAGTTAACAGGAGAGAAATTTAAATGATAACAGAAAAAAAGATTATTTTATATTAAGAAAAAATGAGTATAAGACCTAAGATATAAACATGCGCATTTGGTTATAATACTAGTATATTCATTATTTGCTATGTGTATTTTTGATAAATTATTTTTGTTATTTGATCTATAAATTATGAAATTAAAACAGAAAATTTTTAACTATAATTTCTAGTTGGCCATTAAGAATAAATAGTTAAACTTTTATTTTGCACAAATCTAATCTTAACCAATCTAATTATATTTTATAGGTCATTACAATTTTAAATAATAACTTGTTAGGCACATCTCTGTAGATTGAATTGCTAAGTTGCATTAGTCCGTGGCACAATTCCACCCACTCAATCAAATTCATACTTAAAGTTTTGCATATTACATTTGCATTGGATTTATATATGTCACATATTATTGTGCTTGATTATATTAACTTGACTCTAATTAAGAATAAATAGTTCAATTTATTTCATACTTAAAATTTTGTATATTGCTTTTGCATTGAATTTATGCATGTCACATCTTATTGCTTTGGATTTGAATCATGAACGCTCCTTATTTAGTTGAGTTTAATTCTTATGAAATTGAGTATTGAGTGATGCTGTGGATTGAGATTGGTTAGAATTGTGAGAACCGTAAAGGTGGATATAAGTCCATTTTTAGAGGAGGTTATGTCCAATTTTTTCAGGGAGTTTTGTTGAATGATTCGTGTAGTATATATGTTGATTAGTATTAATAATATATTCTCTTTGCAGACATGACGATAGATAGCAAAGATAAATCAAGTGGGTCTCGTGGTCATGGTAGAGGGAGAGTTTTCACCGAATTGTCAAGGACTATTCAGTCATCACCCTCTGCCCTGCCTACCCCGTCGACCCCTATGACGTCACAGGCGGGTCCAGCAGACCAGCAGTTCATCATGGTCCTGCATCCAAACTACGTACCACATTCTGCTACGCTCCCTACAAATCTAGTGACAAAGCCCATGGTGGGTGATTTTTCCAATGCCCCCCAGCAGAATGTCCCTCCACCACCGTCCATCATCTGGTTGATTATTTGACCCGATGGCATGCATGCATGATTACATACTATTTTTTATCTTAAGTTTATTTGTTTCTATGTATTTGTTAATCTTAGGTTTTTTCTCTGATAGGTTTGTACCAAACAATGATGCTTGTACACAGAAGATATTAGAGGTCATTAAGTTAATGTACGACCACCCGTAACCGAGCTACACGAAGATCCTTGCTGAGATCAGAGAGTGATAGTTTTAGAAGTGGACAATAAGAATCCAATAATGTTGAATTAATTAACTATATTTGAACTGTATTTTATTTCGACTAACTAATGTTGTTGAATCACTTTGTGCAGTTGAAATTCATATGGGATGCGGAACATAATCTCATAATAAGGAAGATCTATGACCACCGAGCAGCTAAATGACTTTAACAGATGATGAGAGACAATCGTCAGGGCGCAACCACCTAATGACCTGGATCCATCCATCTATCAAGAAGGAACCGGAGGCCCATTTTAGAAATGATGAGGGGTTCAAGCATCGCCGTCTGACGAACGTCGCTAACAGGGCTTCGCCGAGGCCGTCAAAGTGTACGAGTGGGTCAGCAACCTTCATGAAGATGAAGAGCAGATGTTTGTTGGTAGTTACTTAAATTAGTTGTTTGTTGATTTATTTCATTAGTTGATTTGAATATGCGAAGTCTAAGTCATTGAATTGTGAGGCGATACTGGTGGAGACCTTCAAGTATACCCATACTTTGAAGGCCAATAAGAAGAGATTTGCTGACGAGTGGTCTGGGGCCCATTATGTGAGTTTCAATTAATTCTAAGTTTCAAATTTATTTGGTTTAAAGTCAATTAACTATTATCCTAATCACAATGTGTGTGACATAGGAGGATTACGTGCAGAGATTGGAGGTCACGACCCAGCAATATCAGCCGCCTAGTGGGAACGATAAAGCCAGCTCTATGACCTCGGTGGTAGATTTTGATTGGGTTTGGCGCGAGACTGCCTCTGAACCCCACAAGAATCACCATTTTAGGTTAGGGTCATTCTTTGCCAATGACCTCTGCTCTTTCGCATTGGCGGCTTCTTCTACCTTTGCCTCTGCCACCAACCCTACCGATTCCCAGGAAGTTGTCGATTTGAGGGAGGAGGTACAGAAGCTGACACAAGAGCTTCACCAACAAGCAGAGCAGTCTGACAAGATGTACAATGTCACACCTTAGCTTTTAGCACCTCATGATCGTACTAAAAGTTTAGGCGTTACTTACCTCTAACTCTTTTTATTTTATACTATCTTTATTTAATATTGAGCCTTCACGAATAAGAATCGGAATTTTAAACAAGAAATCGAAAGGAGACTTTATTTTATAACACTTAACCACAAAAGTATATATAACACATAGCAATATTTACATAGACTTACTCCAAAATTTTCAAATACAAATCCTGCCCCTCTAAAAATCAAAGACAGTAAATGCCGAGGAAAAAATAAAGTCTAAGATTAAACCATATACATAAAGTATGAATACATATACATAAAACTCTGTGGATTGGTCGTAGTTCCTCGCATAGAATTCCTAAACCTGTTGCAGAAATAGAAGGTCTGCAGGGGTGAGAACGTCATCCTCACATGTTCTCATTAAGAAAAGTGAATGCCGTAAAAATACAGAATAAAATACAAATAATTAACTCGTATCCCAAAAATAGTTTTCTTTATTAAATCCTTAAAATTTTTCCTGAGCCCTACTTAAAGTCGTTTAAGTCCCTTTCTTTAAATCACATTACTAAGTTTGTAGCACAACAAAATAACTAACTAAGTATACAAGCAAGTCACCAAGACAAACAACACAAGCAAACAACACAATCACAGGGAAATAAAATAAACAAGCATAATCAAATGCAGGTGCACAAATAATTTATGATGCATGCCTGTTCCTAGCGCAGGCCGTGAGCTCATGCGTCAGTTGTCTACCCGCAACCCGACGTTACTCGAAGTGAACCCCAAATATGGTCCCTTTACTGTGTCAATTAGACACCTTGGCATCACGGTTATCCGTGTCAATTAGGCCTTATAATAATAACATTTTAATGTATATCACAATAAGGAACAGTGCTATTAGTTAGGTGAACATTCTCGTATTAGCAATCTCAAGCTATCCGTTAGGCGGGCACTTTCGCATTAGCAGTTTGGCACAAGGCCCATTCAATATACACTTTTCATAATTTACTTACTTGTTTTGATTATCTCTTTCATACATTTTTTCTCGTTTCACTTCTCTCTATTATGCCGCCACATCACCAACACTATAAAACATACCTCCGCATCACCGTCTAGTTATACATACCTTTGTATCACCCATTGACCTTAAATCTTCCTTGGTTGTCCTATTACTACTATTTTAGAACCTAAAGCTTGGTATTGAGGTAATTTGATCATAGTTAAAACTAGCGTTTTTGCTTAAAAAGGATGCTGTTATTGTTTTTGAGAAAATGCAGCAAGGAATAACAGGGACAGTAGATTTGTTAAATTCACTAAAAATTCAATTTTCACTCATTGACTTTCAAACTTTATGTCCTTAAACAAGACTCTTCCATCTTTTCAGAAAACTAAATTTCATATTAATACCATGTCACATAAAAAAGTTATAAGCTTAGGAACACAACCTGCTTTTTAGAATTCTGTTTCCAAAATTCAGCGAGCTACCCTCACTCTTTGCAACATAACTAATTAATTAAAAAGAATTTTGACACAAAATTTAAATTGTAGATTGTGTGCTCACAAAGCTTCAAAATGTTGTTGGTTTTAGCTCAAAAACTCATCAGAATTGCAAATTAGATGGGTTGGAAGTTGGTACTTCTACAGTAGAAAAACAGGATTTTCTGCAGAAACCATCAATTTTTAAAAATTCATTTCTCCCAAACCATTCATCAATAAAATCTAAATTTTTTATGAGACACTAAAAACATGTTAAATTTTCATTTAAAAATAGGACCTAGTATGCTCCCAGAAACAGATCTATTCTACTGCCAATTATACAGAAATTCTGTCTGGACTTTTTCAGCAACCTTACATATCATATTCCATACTTAAACCTATAACCCTTCCAAAAATCACACTTCTAACCTTTCTTCAGTTGTTCAGAGATGCTTTCACAGCCAACACAGTCCAAGAAAACAAATTTAATAAATTTCACAATTTCAAGCATTTAATCATAATCGAACTTTCACTGTTCAGTATTATATCAAACATAACAATTCATACATCCTAACCATCACGCAAACATATACTAGAGCTATATTCATCATCAAACAAGCATATAATATTTCATTAATTCTCATTAAATCGTCAAGCATAGTATTTATGAATTATTTGTAATTATTCAGTAAGTTGTTTGGCATTCTTACCTTCGTGTGAAATCAAAATTGATGAAAATTTTGGAAAAGTTTTTGACCGAGTTGTTGAAGAGGAAAATATTAGAAAAGTGCTTTCTAAAATTTCAATTAGCCAAACTCAAAAGAAAGAGAAGCTATGTTACTATGAGTTTCAACCAAACAAAAATAATACTAACATATAAAAGAGAAAAATACGGACACTTTTACCGAATTAAATTTTTTATTGTCGCAATCGAAACTGGAAAGTTGGACATTTTCACGGTTTTTTTTTTTATCTACCTCACTTGGTCACTTCTTCCCTTATTTCCTTTCTTTTTATTCGGTGATAAAGTAAGAAGGAAATAAAGCATACCATGATATTAATGATGAATTGATGATGATGGTGTTTAATGAAAGCAAAGAACATGTGTCATGTTAAGCATATATATCTATACATATACAAGCCACGTTTGGCTTCTCTTTTCTTTTTTTTTTCTATTTCTTTAATGATTTCAGCAACTAAGGATAATAATAATAATAATAATAATAATAATAATAATAATAATAATAATAATAATAATAATAGTAATAATAATAACAATAGTAATGATAATAATTTAATATTAATAAATAAAAATAAGAATGGTAATAATAACAATAGTAATAATAGTAATAATAATATTTATAAAAGTCAATTTAAATTTTACCTATTAAAATAGTTTCTAGTAGGTAATTCAAACTAATAGAATAATCATAATTAAATTAAATTTTAATATTTATAAAATTTTATTTAATTATTTTTGTTACAAAAATAGTTTTTTTAAAAATTAAATCTCAATATAACTCATAAATAGCTAATTATATAATTTTCAAAAATTTGGGGTCTTACATACAATAATTTTTTTGCACGCATGGGAGAAGTTGTTGCCATCATCTCGGACCTGACAGAGAAACTGGATCAGCTAAATCGTTTGCAAGAGCAGATGGAGGTGTACAACCAGCATATGTGCACTGGAGTCAGCGGCATTGCTGGTACCAATGACAACACTGTTAGTGGGGCACCGACATCAGCACCTACTCTACTGTCTCATTAGGGGAAAGACGACGATAATTACCGGGATCTGTATGATTTAGAGATTTAATTTTTTTTATGTCTACTTCATTGTATTCTACTTCTGTGCTATTATATTATATTTAGACCATTTATTTTTAATAAAATAATTTGTTGATTTTTGGTAATTTTAAATTTCTGCTAACAATTTCATTAACAAGAATTTTAATTTGACTACTAATTGTGGCTTAACTGTGCCAAAAAAGAACTACCGTAGGATTTACCGGCAGACAAATTTGACAGTAACTTGGCGCCAAAACACGTGATATGGCACCACAGTTACTGTTTGCATTAATTCAACGGTTATCAGCAATTCAGTCTCGACAAATTTATTAAAAAAATTGACGAAAAATTTGCCAGTAATTAGCGACGGATGAAAATAATCCGCCGGTAAACAGTTTCGAACACTGTTTATGCCGTCAACTCCAAAACAACGATAAATTCAACGTTAAATCCAATAGTACTTAGCATTTTTTTGTTGTGTGTTCCGTTCGAAGAAAATCCACCCCACCTCCAAGTCGGGTTATTATCCGTCCCGATCAGGTAGAGATGGGGCAGGTACTCGTGACTTCAAATACTGCTACCAAGTCTAGCCTTCACAGTATAGAATTTTCTTTTGTAAATAACAATCATGGAAAAGACTTCTTTCATGTCGTTTCTTATATAATTGGTATGATAAAAATGATGATGATTCTAAAAGTATAAAAAATATTTGAATAATTGAATGCCTTCAAAATCTAGAAAGCCCTTTTGTTCATAATTAAACTAAATATTATTTTTTACCCATAGCACTTTCTAGTATGTTAATTCAGGCATAACTAGAAAATTATAAATTATTATGAGTAAACCTCAAATTATTCTTATGTTATAACAATTACAGAAATGTGATATTTTCACTAGTTTACTTCCTAACAAGCATGGTTCACTAAAATTGCTTAATCTTGTCTCACATAACAACTACTAATCAACATAACATTCATAATTACGAGGGAAAAAACCCTCCAAATATATTGAAAATGATTAGGAAATTTTGGGCCATGATTTTATCTCTACATTGATTCTGCATTACTGATTAAAATTTTCAAGGACCACATGTATTCAAATTTTTCTTTCGCTGGAATTTAACATAAATTAAAAAAAGATAAGAATCAAAATAAAAGAAATAATAAATCAGAACATATAGAGGTGATTTTCATGAACAATGAAATACAAAGAACGAATTGGTTAATTAATCTATCAAAAATTGAAGATTAAATAATTAAAATGAAGAAGCTTACTAAGGAGCAATGAAAGCGTGGATCAAACTATAGAGGAGGAGGAGGAGTTTGGAGCTTTTGGTCACGCCATGATTCGTGTTGGAGGAGGACATAAGAAAATGAGCCAGGACAAACCAACGAAGGAGCAAGGAGGAGGTAACACCGACGAAGCCCAACGACCTACGGCGAAGAGCGACGAACCGTGATGAAGCAACAAGGAGGAGGTAACACCGGCAAATCACGCGTGACTGGGAGGAGATGAGGTTGGCCAGTAAGCGTAAGACAATAGCGAAAAGGGTATGGTTAGGGCTCGAATTAGAAGATGAAGAATGAGGTTAGAGGATTTCGGATTGAGGAAGAAGAAGAGTGAGGCACTGATGTGACTAGTGAAGTCTCAGAGTCTGTGAAGGGTTGAGATTTGTGGCTCTAGGAAGTGGCAGTACAAGAAACCCTAATTATATATATATATATATATATATATATATATATATATATATATATATATATATATATATATAGTGTGTGTGTGTGTGTGTGGTTAAAGGCTATGGCTCTGGGAAATGGCAGTACAAGAAATCATAGTTGTAAGAACTGGACTGAAAATCGATGAACCAAACACAAGACCGGTCCAGTTAAGCTATTCGACCATGCAAGGAAAAGAACCAGTAAAAACCAGTTTGGACCGATCGATTCTGATAAAAACTGATGAATCAACGATTTTAAATAGCTGGCTGGTTTGATCTCTTTTTTTTAATCCCCTTCCCTAAAACGTCATCATTTTGACGCTTAAAAAATCATAACTAGTAACTAACCTAAGGTTCCTCGAAGAAGTGAAGTAGCCCTTCCCTCGCTGTCCCTAGAGCTCAAAGTGAAGAATTGAAGAATCTTCTATCACTCAGCCTTTGTCAGATGCTCTCTCTCTCTCTCTCTCTCTCTCTCTCTCTCTCTCTCTCTCTCTCTCATGATTGCCGACAACTCTATGCATCTTTGTGATTCTGTGCATCTCTCCTTGTTGTGCCATTGTCCGTCACTACTCACCAGTCTCTGCTTTGCTCTTCTTCTCTGGCGCTGCTCGCCTCTATTTTTGGATTGCAATCGTCTGTCGCTGCTTGGTGCATCAGTAAGCATCAGATATATTTTGTTTTTCTTTATTTATTCGACTATTGAGTTATAATTTGATTAAGTGAGTAATTGATTAATGACATTGCTGTGAATGGTGGATTGAGATGAGAAATATGGTGAGTTTCATTTATTGTTCCTCACTTTTTTCCTATTTTCTTTACATATAGTTATATCTTTTTTTTGTCCCTGTAAATTAATCATTATATATTTTAGGGTGCTGTTACTCTAAATTAATGGAAGCTGGTTATCGCTGTGTGGAAAGAGCAATGCATCACAATTTCTTTGTTTGCTTTGAGGTATAAACTATAAAGACTATTTTTCTATTATGGTAAAATCTTTTGGGAAGAACTCCATGATTTTATTTTGTTTAGTTTATCCAACCACTTCTCCCGACTGGGTAGGAATGTAGCGGGTATCCGTGAGTTCGGGTACTGCTATATATATCATTCGATCTCTAACTATAACTAACTTCAGTCATTCTCATTTTCTTTATTCAGTATTTACACTATTAACCAATGCTAAATTTAGAATGTAGAGCCAATTCCAAAGATCTTGATTAAAGAAATATAAAAATAAAAAAGTAAATTATTAAAATAATACTTAAAGTTTATATTCATGACAAAAAAATTTTAAAAGATGTTAATGACAAATAAGTCTCTAAAAAATTAAAAAATACAACAAAAAATTAAATATTAAATATATATTCTAAAAAAATTCTAGAAATTAGATTTTCATGTAAAAATTTATAATTAATTATTAAAAAATAAGATATTTTCATACTTAAAATTTGATAATTTTATATCAAGTGATTTATTTTTAAAAATTTTTTAATTATAAATGACCATAGATTTTTGAAAAAAAAATTAGAGATCAAATTTTGTTCTGATTTTTCTTGCACTTTTTAAATATTTATTTAAATGTTATCACAAAAATTTAAATTAAATAAATGTCATTTAATAAATATAAAAAATTTTGTCACTTAATATAATATTTATTAATTATTTTTGTTATATTTTTAAATTATTGAGAGTTGTTTTGTTAGTAATATATTTTAATAATTTTTTATGAACGACTAAATTTTTTAGATACTAAATTAATAATTAATTTATTAAGAAAATAAATAAATAAACAGTGAGCTCTAACCTTATCCGTCGATTGGTCCGTTGGAAATACTAGGCTCTATAGTCTGTCTCCTTTTTGTGGGGTTTTTTTTTTTTTGGTGTGCTTTTTGAAAATGTTTTAAGGATATAATTTGAGAGTCAGATATTTTATTAATTGGGAAACAGAGTTTATCATAGAAGAGGATTATGAGTTTAATGCTTCACAGAGAAAAAGAGAAATTTTAATATGTAATTTTGATTAGCATTCCTTCTTCAATGTTATATGTTAACTTTAATAATTATTTAGATTTTTATTATTGTATATGGTTTATTGGCAACTTAGAAATACTGTTCGTATTTCTTTATTTTATTTTATATAGAGAATACATGAGCTTTTTGAAGCGGGAAGTGCCAAACAACCACGGAATGTGGGAAATGATAAAGCCGCAAAGTGGCTTATAATAACCATTGGACAGAGGACATTAATGGCATCTTAAAGATAGATTTTGTGCTTTAACCTCGATACCAACAAAAGAAACTAAAACATCATATAGGAAAGTGTTCACGTATGGCACTGTATTTGTGCGGTACGTGATGTTCCCCATTCTTGAATCGTTTAGATATAGTATAAAGTAGTTGAATGGTTAAAATTGGGGCAAGTAAAATTTAGTGGAAAAAAGTGTACAGTACTCATGGTGGGGTTTCAATGGACTGAAAAGGTATCCATTCAGTAAGTAATGAATTGGCATATATGCCCAAAAGTGAGATGCCGCATGAAAGTTGTAGTGGCGTGCTATGCTGAAGCCGAGCCTAGTGTAGTTGGCTTGGGCCCCTAAATTTTTTTTGATCTTTTTTCGCCGCGATTGGACCATGTTATGGTTTGGGTCAGTTTAATTTTATAAAAGGGAAATATTGTGTTGCATGGTTCTATGTTGGTCCCTCCCAAAAATTATAATGTGAACATGGTTTTGTTGTTGATGCTATTCAGGAGAAGAGTACATAAAAATGGTTTAGGTAATAGGTGTTTTTGTGCTGTTATTGTTTACTGTCTTGTAATTAGTGCTTAAACAATTATTAGTGCCTAAATAATTAGAAATATTTAGATTAGAGAATGATTAGTACACAGTGAGAAGTTATTCGGTTGAGTTACCATCAAATTTTGAAAGAAATGGGATAAGTATGAAGTATATTGAATAACGTGAGCCCATAAAAAAAATAGTTTGTAAATTTATGTTGAAACCAATTTTTTGTAATGAATTTGTATTATATTAGTATTTGTGAGTGACTTATGTATTTTATGTATGTATCTAATATGCCTATATGCATATTAAAAAGTTTGATTAAAATCATGAGGGATAATTTTTTCTGACCAAAATGATGTTTCAAGTATTGTATGGACAAAATAAATTCGAGACCTATGTTCTGATTGCAAGTTGTGTTGACGTTTAAGTTGGATGGTGGTTCATGAATTTATCTTTTTGTATCCCCATGAAAGAAAACACCAATGTTACTACTTACTACGTTTAATTTACACGTTGGTACATGTTAGACATGTTGGAGGTGCAGACAGATAAGGAAAAATTTAACGTCTGTGGGCTGTAGTTTCTAAGATTACCCCACTCTTAGAATAGCAATAAAGTGTAGACCGGGACATTGAAATTGAAGCATACTTTGTAGTAGTTTTACTGTAGAAAGAAACAGGAAAGAACTAGTGAAGATAATGATAGGGAAAAAGACAACCAACAAAGAAGAACCACATCTGAGAAACAGTAAGTAGGCAAGGGTGAGTAACAGGAGAGAGGCTTGAAGGTTTGGGATGGTATTTTGAGCATGGAGCGGAGATGCAGTTGCAGTAGGCAGTGTTAAAAAAGATCAGTCCGTGTCGGGTGTGACGATCGAGGTGGATGCACCAAGGCTGCGATAGGTGATTGCGTCGAGATCAAAAACCTGTTCTGGTGCGTCGTAGGCGGAGTCTGAGACCGTTAAGGTCGTCTTTTCCTTTCGCAGGATGTTGCGGTAGTCGTTGGCGAGGTTGGCATACTTGTTTGTCAAAGTTTGGACAATGTCGTAGTTGTAGTCATACACGACGACATCTAGGGTGGCACAGAGTGCACGAAGGGTCATTCTCGCTGCGTCTTCAACGCTCGTTTCCTCGTTGAATGCAATTCGCCCGGACTCAACCAAAGCATCTGGAGACGTTGGAGGGACAAGGGAGGCGAGGTGGCGGTAACATGTCCGACCGTCGCGGGAGGTCTTTGTGATAGCTCGGTACAGCGGCTCTGGAGTGTCAAGCTTGTCACAAACTTCCGTGAGTAAATTTCGCATGCTGAGGCTGAGGAGGAGAGCGTTTGCGGGTTTTTGGGAGGCAAGGTCTTCACCTAGGAAAACAATGTAGCAGTGGTTATTACCTGGAAGGAAATAAGACGTGTTTATAGTAAGCATGTAGACCGAGTTATGTGAAAGAGGAACTTACTACGCAGGTAGCGTGGAAGGGGTACCTGCTCCTCGTGGCGGAACCTTTCATGCAGCGCTTGCAAAGCAACACGTTGTTTGTCACGGTGATGATCCTGGGAAACTGGTTCCGGCGCGTAGCCGTTGTTTATCAGGTTGATACCACGATCATAGTCCCCTTCGCCGAAGAAAAGGACCCAGGCGTTGTCGGCATTTTCCAGAGTTGCAAACTTGGCCCAAGATGGACCATGGAAGTCACGGATCTGCTCTTGAACATCGTCAAAGGAGTTGTAGATTCCGGGGACCCATCCAGCGAAGACACAATAATAGTCTGGGGTTGCCTGTATAGTCTCCATAGGAATAATATTTTCTTTTGGTGTTGTGTTTGTCCACTATGGGAAGCGGGTGCATTATAAACGTAGGAGTTACATGAATGTGAAGGCTGCTGGTGGTCAGTATTGGGTGGGTAACGAGTAAATTTAGAATTTGAAAGGGTTTTGATGTATATGGTATTGACAGAGAATCAGAATCTAATCTTCACTTGTTGGAAAAGCAAGCATAGTTTGACAGATAGGGTAAGATATTAGAAAAAAGAAGAATGGGTATACATTTGGGAATTTGCACCCGGGAGTGGGATAAGGGATTGGTTAGGGTTACTTGTAACTTTTTAAAGATATGATAGGATCGAGGTTTTTCATAGATTAAAAGAAATGTATTTATTTTTTTTCAATTCATTGTGTATGTTATGATAGGCGGATAATAATTGAATGGTTTAAAGATTTTTGTTTACCATTTGAGTATATTTTTTTTTGTCTTAAGGAAAAAATGAAAATAGTTACTCATATATATGTAATTGTTTGGAAAATATTACTGTAAAAAGAAATTATAGTAATCGAATTTGAAAATAGATATAAATAAAGATTATATAAGTCCATTATGGAATTTGGAAAAGAAATTGATAAAATATTAATTGATATGCTTTTTCTTTATCTAATTTGATTGCGTTAAAGGAACTAATAATTAGGAATATAAAAAAATAATTGAGAATTATACAAAGTCGTATTAAAAAAAAGTAACAAAAAGGCATTCTCTGAAAGACATGCATAAATGTAAAATGCTTATCAGAATTATATGAGAGTGGATAACTAAAAAATAAGAAAATGCTTATCAAAATTTGTGTATTTGAGTTTAACACTCTTATATAGTTCGTTAGTATTGTTTTTATTTTAGTTGGTCTTTCGAACGGAATCAAATATTGAGATTTGTTGTAAAATAAAGGATATATAAAATAAAGATGTATAAATAGAAGACTCTATTATTAATATAATTAGTTCAATAATTTTTATATATATATATATAATAATATTATATGTTGTATTGTGTATATATATATAAAGATAAGAAAAAGTATTAAAAATAAAGAGAGAGAGATTTGCATTTGATACTATCTCAATATAATAAAGATGGTTAATATTGCTATTAATATTATATGTAAAGAGTAATAGAAAATAGAATTTAAAATACTTATAAAATAAAAGAAGAGAAAGAATTGTAATAGTAATATAAGGAGAAGGGTATTTGATTGCAACATAAAAGAGAATCGATCTCTTATTATTTGGTTGTGTGTAGTAAGAGAAAAAAAACTAAATACTTTATAATAAGAAAGAGAGAGAGGGAATATATTAGCTTTTTATTGTTGTGTATTAACAACGGAGGCTAACCTCCTATTTATAAGCATATGGGAGGAATGTTTTCAACCCATATTAATTTCATTCTCTATTGGTAACATAAAACTGAGTCACTTGCATGGGCATCCATATCCTTTTATCACAACACTCCCCCTTGGATGACCATTCAGGATTATTGCCTCGTTAAAACCTTACTAAAGAAAAACCCAGTGGGAAAAAACTTTAGTGAAGGAAAAAGAGTACAATATCCTTTGTGACGGGGACCGCCTCATTAAAAACCTTGTCAAGAAAACCCCAATGGGAAAAAACCTGACCAAGGGAAAAAGAGTACAGTCTCCCCCTCATGCCGACATCATTTAATGTCTCAAAATTGGCGCATCCCAATCTCATGTACCAATCTTTCAAAGGAGGATTTTGGGAGTGACTTTGTAAATAAATCTGCCAGATTATCACTTGAGCGGATCTGTTGGATATCAATTGTCCCTTGATTTTGAAGATCATGAGTGAAGAAGAATTTGGGAGAAATATGCTTTGTTCTATCACCTTTGATGTATCCACCTTTAAGTTGAGCAATGCATGCTGTATTATCTTCAAACAGGACAGTTGGAGCTATCTTATGATCAATCAGTCCACATGATAATAGAATATATTGAATCAGACTCCTCAGCCAAAATCACTCGCGACTAGCTTCATGAATCGCCAGTATTTCAGCATGATTAGAGGATGTTGCAGCAATCGTCTGTTTCGTGGACCTCCAAGATATAGTTGTACTACCATATGTGAACAGGTATCCTGTTTGAGATCTCCCTTTATGTGGATCAGACAAGTATCTGGCATCTGCATAGCCAACTAGTTGTGACTTGGATCCATAGGGATAAAACAATCCCATATCAACCGTTCCATGAAGATATCAAAAAATTTGTTTGATTCCACTCCAATGTCTTCTGGTTGGAGAGGAACTATACCTTGCTAATAAATTCACCGCGAATGATATGTCAGGTCGCGTATTATTAGCAAGATACATTAGCGCTCCAATGGCACTAAGATATGGTACTTCAGGACCAAGGATATCTTCATTTTCTTCTTTAGGACGGAATTGATCCTTTTTAACATCCAAAGATCTTACGATCATTGGTGTACTTAATGGATGTGACTTATCCATATAAAATCTCTTCAAGATCTTTTCTGTGTATGTTGTTTGATGAATAAAGATCCCGTCTTTTATATGCTCGATCTGCAGGCCGAGACAAAATTTAGTCTTTCCAAGATCTTTCATCTCAAACTCTTCTTTTAGAGTTTTTATAATTGTTGGAATCTCTTCAGGAGTCCCAATGATATTTAAATCATCAACGTACACAGCAATTATAACGAATCCAGATGCAGATTTCTTTATGAAAACACATGGGCAGATATCATCATTCTTGAATCCGTTTTTGGCCAGATACTCAGTAAGACGATTATACCACATTCATCCAGATTGCTTTAGACCATATAAAGATCTTTGCAATTTGACTGAGTATAACCCTTGCGAATATTCATTGGATGGTTTAAATATCTTTAATCCTTCAGGGACTTTCATATAGATATCCCGATCTAATGAGCCGTATAAATAGGCTGTTACCACATCCATTAAATGCATATGCAGTTTATGATATGCAGATAAACTGACCAAATAACGCAAAGTTATCGCATCCACTACAGGGGAATACGTTTCTTCATAATCTATACCGGGCCTTTGTAAAAAACCTTGTGCCACAAGTCGGGCTTTATAGCGCACAACTTCATTTTTCTCATTTCGTTTTCTCACAAATACCCACTTATATCCAACAGGTTTTACATCTTCAGGTGTACGGACTACAGGTCCAAAGACTTCCGTTTTGCAAGTGAGTCTAATTCAGCCTTCATGACTGCTTCCCATTTTGGCCAATCATTTCTTTGTCGACATTCTTCAACTGATCTTGGCTCAAGATCCTTACTTTCATGCATGATATCTAATGCCACATTATATGCAAATATTTCATTGACAATTGTCTTATTTCAGTCCCATTTCTCTCCTGTAAAGACATAATTTATCGAGATCTCGTCATTTTCACAATTTTCAGGTACCTGAACGTCTTCTGGCGTTATATCAAAATTTTGGACAACTGCAGGTGTCTTTACTATGTCTTTTTCAATAGGAATATTATTTACCTCTTTTCTCTTTCGAGGATTTTTGTCTGTGGAACCGACAGGCCTGCCACGCTTCTGGCGTGTATTTGCTTTCGTGGCTATTTGTCCTGCTGGGACATCAATTTGAATTGGGGCATTTTCCGCCCTGCCACGCTTCTGGCGTGAATTTGCTTCAGTGGCTACTTGTCCTACTGGGACATCAATTCGAATTGGGGCATTTTCCGCTGGTATATAAGATTTGGTTATCCTCTTTGTATCGGAAAATGCATCAGGCAATTCATTTGCTATTCTTTGCAAATGTATAATCTTTTGAACTTCCAGTTCACATTGCCCTGATCGAGGATCTAAATGCATCAATGATGATGCATTCCAGTTAAGTTCCTTTTCAGGAAGCTTACTCTCTCCCCCTAATGTTGGAAATTTTGATTCATCAAAATGACAATCCGCAAACCGGGCTTTAAACACATCACCAGTTTGTATCTCAAGATACCTCACTATAGAGGGAGAATCATATCTAACATATATCCCCAATTTTCTTTGGGGTCCCATTTTGGTGCGATTAGGTGGTGCAATGGGAACATATATCGCACACCCAAATATTCTTAAATGGGAAACATTTGGCTGCTGGCCAAAAGCTAATTGTATAGGAGAGAATTGATGATAACTCGTTGGCCTCAAACGAATAAGTGCTGCGGCATGTAAAATAGCATGCCCCCAAACCGAGGTTGGGAGATTTGTTCTCATAAGCAAGGGTCTAGCAATTAATTGGAGGCACTTAATAAGTGATTCTGCTAATCCATTTTGTGTGTGAACATAAGCTACTGGATGTTCAACACTTATTCCATTAGCTATACAATAAGCATCAAAAGCTTGGGAAGTAAATTCACCAGCATTATCAAGACGAATTGCTTTAATTGGATTTTCTGGAAATTGTGCTTTTAATCGAATAATTTGAGCTAGTAATCTCGTAAACGCCAGGTTGCGAGAAGATAATAAGCACACATGTGACCATCTCGAAGATGCGTCTATGAGGACCATAAAATATCTAAAAGATCCACATGGTGGATGAATAGGTCCACATATATCACCTTGAATCCTTTCTAGGAATTCAGGGGACTCAAATCCAATCTTTACTGGTGATGGCTTTAAAATTAGCTTTCCCTGAGAACATGCAGCACAACAAAATTCACTAGTTTTAAGAATCTTCTGGTTCTTTAGTGAATGCCCATGAGAGTTTTCAATAATTCTCCTCATCATGGTTGTTCCCAGATGACCCAATCGGTCGTGCCAAGTTATGAATTCATTTGGGCTAGTAAACTTCTGGTTTACAGTGGCATGTGATTCAATTGCACTAATCTTGGTATAATACAACTCAGATGAAAGTGAGGGTAATTTTTCTAATATAACTTTCTTATTTGAATCATGAGTTGTGATATATAAATACTCATGATTTCCCTCATTCATAGTCTCAACATGATATCCATTTCGGCGAATATCTTTGAAACTCAACAAGTTCCTTAGAGACTTGGTAGATAATAGTGCATTATTTATTATAAATTTTGTTCCTCCAGGAAACAAAATTATAGCTCTTCCGGAGCCTTCAATCACATTGCCTGAGCCAATAATAGTATTAACATATTCCTCTTTTGGCACAAGATGGGTAAAATATATATCACTTTTGAGAATAGTGTGCGAACTTGCACTATCCGCAAGGCATACATCTTCATTACATATCCTTGCCATTTTCTTCAAAAACAAATAATAATAAAATGAGTAGTATGCACAGTTAAATTGAATGCTTGATCAGAATTATTTCTCTAAGGAACACTATACATAAAATAATGTCATATACTAAAATTTTATTTTAAAATTTGACACATTTAATAATTTCAAAATTCATAAACATTAAAATTTCATTATTTATGTACATCACATTTGAAACTTAAATACATAGAAAATAAAACTTAACAATAAGTTCTTTACATTATTTATTTACATAAATACTTCACAATCTCACATATTAAACTATCCCATCATTGATCAAATGACCAATATTTCCTTCGGGATCCTCAAAGAAATCAGATACATCATAATGAGTGGTGGACTTTTCAGCCTCATTTGAAACAAAATTTGTTTCCTTTCCTTTGTCGTTCTTTTTCAAAGATGCCTAATAAAGATCGATGATACCAAGGCATCTTAGGCTAGTTTCACTAGCATTTTTCTGTTAGTTTTAGTTGTTTTATGCATTTTCTTGAGCTTAAAGTAACCAAGAATGGTTAAATGAACAACAAAGTAATGAATCATCCAAACAGTGTAATTTTGATGCAAATTCCATGAGTTTTTAGTTATATTACTTAAATGCTATGAATGGAAGAATTCTCATGAAAATCCGCAAGACTTTGATGCAATTGTATGGATGATTTCAGGGAAGAAGAGGCTAGGCAAGGAAGCAACCAAATCTATAAAGGAAGCTTGAAGATCACATGTGGAGTACAATGTGAAAGTCGCGTTTAACCTCCAGTTTAACCCTAAACTGGAAGTTAAACGCCAGAATAAGGAATGCACCAAATGCTGAAAGTGGCGTTTAACCTTCAGTTTGAGGTTAAACTGAAGGTTAAACGCCAGAATCATGAAAGCTGAGAAAAGAGGAAACTGGCGTTTAACCTCCAGTTTAACCTCAAACTGAAGGTTAAACGCCAGAATGAGAATGGCACCAAGGGAGTGATTCCACGTTTAACCTCCAGTTTGACCTCAAACTGGAGGTTAAACGTGTTCGAACTATATGAGGCACCGGGAAGCCATTTTCACGTTTAAGCTCCAGTTTGACCTCAAACTGGAGCTTAAACGTGTTCGACATTCACACTCCAGGGCTACCTTCTTCATTCCCACGTTTAACCTCCAGTTTGACCTCAAACTGGAGGTTAAACGTGTTCGGCGTTTTTGCTACTCCAGGGTTGCCTTCTCATTTCCACGTTTAAGCTCCAGTTTGACCTCAAACTGGAGCTTAAACGTGTTCGACCAAGAATTGCCTCCAGGGTTGCAATCTTCATTTCCACGTTTAAGCTTCAGTTTGACCTCAAACTGAAGCTTAAACGTGTTCGAGTAATTACCCTCCTGGGTTGCTTTCTTCCAATTCCACGTTTAAGTTTCAGTTTAACCTTAAACTGAAACTTAAACTTCAACTTAAACGCCACTCTTTGAAAGGGTTTCTGGGCCAATTATATTGAGGTTTAAGTTAGCATTTGAGCACAAATATTAACTTAAACCTATTATGGTATGAAACCCAATTGAATATCATAGTTTATGGGATTGGGCCTGAAGAATTGATGAGTCTGGAACTTCAATTTGTTGAGTCTTGTGTCATTACTTGTTTATCACTAAGTTTGCTCAATGAATGTTACAGAGTTGGATCACAGCCTCATCAGTATTATGGATCATAAACCCAAAGCAAAAAGGAAATCAGGGAAAGGCCTCAAAGCCCAAGAATCACAACAGAAGCTCAATTTAGAAAGTGTATAAATAGGATAGAATTGAAGTTAGTTGGGACTTTTGGACACTTTAGCATTTTTTTTACTTTTGTAATAGAATTCGGAGCTATGACTCACTAAACCCCTTTCATTGGGTTAGGGAGCTCTATTTTAATTCAATGAATCAATAATACTTTTTATCTTCTTCTTCAATCTTTTCTCTTGAATTTTGTTAGAAAGCTTCTCGATCTAATTCCATTGGGTAGTTGTCTTGGGAAAGAAATTATCCATAATTGGAATCCTTCGGAACCTTGGGAAAGGAATGGAGGATTCATGCTAGAGAAGCTTTCTCACAGTGAATTGGATTGGGGTTTGGATGGATATTGTGACATGTAATCCTACCAAATTGTGGTTCATGAAGCTGTGTGGTATAATCAGTGGTCGAGCATCATCTCTTCTTATGAACATTTAAACCAAGGGATTGAGAATTTGTTTGTTTTTAGAGAGAATTGGTGAGCCAAGGAATTGGGATCCAATCATATAAGATTGCCAAGCAAAATTCAATGAATGCATTGGTTGAGGAAGAGATAGAAATGTTTTGATTCGGAGATCTCAATATCTCCTGAAACCCAATGAATTCCCCATTTCTGATCTACATTTTCTCTTTACATTCTGCAATTTAATTTCATGCAATCACCCCCATCCCTTTTAATTTCAGCAATTTAATTTCTAGCTCTTTAATTCATGCAATTTAATATTCCGCAATTCTCATCTAAATCTTGATTCCGCTCAACTAGAACAAACTTCTAATCCGAATTGCTCATTCAACCAATCCTTGTGGGATTCGACCTCACTCTATTGTGAGTTTTTACTTGACGATAACCGGTGCACTTGCCGGAAGGAATTTTGCCGATTGTGCAATTTCCTAAAATCATAGCATCAAGGTTATGCTACATCAATCGACTAGGTGCCTTGGGGTACGACAGGTACGAGACCAATGGCCCTTTCCACCACAACGGAAACACTTCTCCTCTGTTGATTTATTCTGCCCGATATTCTTTTCTTTATCCCACTTCTGGTGAGATCCTCTCTTTTGAACATAATTCTTTTTCCTTCCATAATTTTTCTTGTTATTAAAAGCTTGCCATTTACCTCTTCTGGGGTAATGATTTGCCGCATTTACTTCAGGAAATGGGGCGGCGCCAGCTGGGCGCGCTTCATGATTTTTCAATAACAACTCATTGTTGCGTTCGGCAACAAGAAGGCAAGAAATTAACTCAGAATATTTTTTAAACCCTTTCTCTCGATACTGCTGCTGCAGGAGCACATTCGAGGCATGGAAGGTTGAGAAAGTTTTCTCCAACATATCATGATCAGTTATTTTTTCCCCACACAATTTCATTCGTGAGGTGATTCGAAACATTGCAGAATTATATTCATTTATAGATTTAAAATTTTGTAAACGCAAATGCGTCCATTCATATCGGGCCTGAGGAAGTATTACCGTTTTCTGATGATTATACCTTTCTTCAAGGTCTTTCCAAAGATCTGCAGGATCTTTTAATGTGAGATATTCATTTTTCAACCCTTCATCAAGATGACGACGAAGGAAAATCATGGCTTTGGCTTTATCCTTCTGGGATGCATTATTTTCAGCCTTAATGGTATCTCCAAGATCCATTGAATCAAGATGAATTTCAGCATCTAATATCCATGATAAATGATTGTTTCCAGATATATCAAGAGCATTGAATTCAAGATGAGAGAGCTTCGACATAATGAAAATATTACCTGAGTCTTCCTAAAGATTTGATCAGAGTCTCGT
Source organism: Arachis hypogaea (assembly GCF_003086295.3). Taxonomy (NCBI): domain Eukaryota; kingdom Viridiplantae; phylum Streptophyta; class Magnoliopsida; order Fabales; family Fabaceae; genus Arachis; species Arachis hypogaea. The sequence continues at coordinate 20,901,160 of NC_092036.1, forward strand.
GCTGATAACGTGTTGTAAAATAAAGGATATATAAAATAAAGATGTATAAATAGAAGACTCTATTATTAATATAATTAGCTCAATAATTTTATATATATATAATAATATTATATGTTGTATTGTGTATATATATACAAAGATAAGAAAAAGTATTAAAAATAAAGAGAGAGAGATTTGCATTTGATACTATCTCAATATAATAAAGATGGTTAATATTGCTATTAATATTATATGTAAAGAGTAATAGAAAATAGAATTTAAAATACTTATAAAATAAAAGAAGAGAAAGAATTGTAATAGTAATATAAGGAGAAGGGTATTTGATTGCAACATAAAAGAGAATCGATCTCTTATTATTTGGTTGTGTGTAGTAAGAGAAAAGAAACTAAATACTTTATAATAAGAAAGAGAGAGAGGGAATATATTAGCTTTTTATTGTTGTGTATTAACAACGGAGGCTAACCTCCTATTTATAAGCATATGGGAGGAATGTTTTCAACCCATATTAATTTCATTCTCTATTGGTAACATAAAACTGAGTCACTTGCATGGGTATCCATATCCTTTTATCACAACAAGATTAAGAAACCGTGTATATATGTGTTTTTTAACTTGAAAATTAAATTGATATAATTTAAATTAAAATTTAATTAAGTTTCATAATAGTAAGCGTACTCCTAATATGGTACTCATAGGATTGATTATGTTAATTCAATTTCGAAAAAGCTAAAGTGTTCAAAATATTTTTTCCAAGTGAAACAATTAATTTTCTCTTACTAAAATTAAATTAAAAAAATTATAAAGGTGAAGCTCTTTTTAGAATTCCATTTGTATAGGTTAAATTCCTTTATTGTTTTCCCTTTGAATTTGTGTAGCATACCTTGTTAGTACTATTTTTATTTAATTTGGTCTTTATAACAGAATCAAATGATGAAATTAACAAAAGGTATGTTTGTGTTTTTTAACTTGAAAATTAAATTGATATATTTTAATTTTAAATTTAATTTAGTTTGATTATAATAAGGCCACTCGTAATATGGCACTCTTATGATTAATTTTGTTTATTCAATTTCAAAAAAGTTAACTGTGGAAGAAATGTTTCTTTCAAGTGAAACAATTAATTTTATCGGAATAAAATTAAGTTAAAAAGATTCTAGAAGTGAATGTGTAATTAGATTTTCATCTGTGTTGTTTAAATGCCTCTAAAAGTTTTTGCCTTAATGGTTTTTTTAACTTTATAGTAGAATAAAGAAAATAACCTTTTAGATCTATAATCAGGAACAAAGATTTGGAGGGTAGAAATTGCTCGAATTTTGAAAAGTTGTGACAAATCGAAAAATAAAAATAGTTTTCTGTATTAAAAAATTATTAAATGAGAATATATATCTCACCCCTTAGTATGTTATAGACGGTTACTGCACAATTTTATCTTCATTAAATTATTTCATTTGAAACTAAATTTTGTTTATGTTAAAGAAATACCCGTAGTTATCTCCTAATCATAATGGGGACCTTGAGCTTACCTTTGAGTTATACCTGTAGTTTAAAGTAGGGGATTAGTTGTATTGATCCTTCTTATTAACCCATGGAACTCATTTTAGCATGCTTCCTAAGGATGTGGTTTCTGAAAATAAAAATGACTTTTGGAAAGGGACCCACAAACCAGCGATGCAGAGGATGCACGTGCTTACTGAAGATATACAGTGGAATTGATGGTCTAATCCCTATGACAAATGATAATCATTTGCCTAAGGTAGGCGACGCAGAAGAACATTGGAAGACGTTTCCATGCTCATTCCGCTGAAGGAAGAATGATGCGAAGGTGGTTGGAAGCAAACCAAAAGCTGATCATTGTGAAAACTAAAGCTGATCCCAGTCGGCATTAAAGTATTTCCTTTTCGTTCACTGCAAATGGGCTTGAAGTTATGGGCCACTTTGCCGATGGTGGGCCTTGAGAATGATTTTTATTGTTGTGAATGCTTAATTCTATGATAGGGAAACTATGCAATTTGTGTTTGGTCTCCTTTTATTCTCTACATACCTGAAGCCCAGTGAGAGATGCAAAAAATGGGCGCGAAACATGTATCGAAAAGGCTGGTAGGACAGTAGCCCTGTTTGATCCTTTTACTCTATGATCATGGAATCACATTTTGTGATGGGGATAGATAGATCTACTGCACGCCGTAGGATCAGTTTCCGTGATGATGATTGTGTGCACGGGTATCTGAATAGTAGCAGAAACTAGTAATGCCCATGGGTGTTCTGATGGATGAAAACGCACCGCAAGAAGCAAAAGGTGGAGTGGTTACTTTTTTTTTACCCATTTGATGATATTGACTTGTGTAAATCACATCATTTTCTTTTTACTCGCAGTGAGTTTCATACAATCAAGACTCTGTGCATTTTAGCTCACCGAAGACAGAAACCTCATTCAGCACCGCCAAAACAGCAGTGGGGTTATGGAAAATTTGGATTCCTTCCTTATCGATTCTCAGGATCCATCAAACGATCACCGGTAAGCAACATAAATGGACGTTATGGTCTTTCTGTGTTGTTGTTGTTACCCCATTCATAGAAAATGAGTTTCATGTTGTGTGTTGTTTTTTTGGGATGGGCTGTAGGTTTGAAGGGGGCCTCGACGGCCTTACCAATCCTCCACTTGAAAGCACTATGGAGAATGCCATGAACCTGGAGCTCAATATTGAAATGGTATGTGTTACAGCTCTGATATTTTTCAATCTATTTATATTTTTCCTGGCTTGAATGTAGATGACAATCGAAATGTCATAGCAGTAGCCATAATTTTTTTGTGAATATACATGACTACAAAGGTTTTATGTCCTAATGAAAATCGTATGCCGTGGACAGCCACCACCAGAGCAGTTGTCACATCATGGTCATGGCGGTCGGGACGCTGAGGACAATGACGAGAAAGCCTTGCTTACCCGACTACTGAATTTGGCTGAGGTATGCATGGAGACCCTTCTTTGTTGGTTGTGTGGATTTATGTATCAAGTGTAGAGATATGGAATGAACACCAAGTACCGCTGCCATGCTAAGGCCATGAAGTGTTCAGTTCCGTTGACCTAACTTTTGTTTGTTGGTGGACCCCCTTTTGAGAACCATGTCTAGCCACCTTTTTTCTTCAAAAAAAAACCCTAGGCACAAATCTGACACAGGTTTTCTATTACCTTACGATGGAATCATTCGAGTTGACATGGGCGTACCTTGTGATGGTCAAAAGTTGCTATTACCTTTTCGATTGAATAATACCACATAAGTGGCTACTTTACGAGGTCGTCCATAGGTAATGGTTATGTGACTTATTCTGCAGGGCATCGAGCATACGGTTGCTCAGGTGGATGATCGCATTGCAAAGCTGGAGACAAAGTCGGAGATGTCGGAGGGCATGCTCCTAAGGATCCTTGAAATGATTCAGAGACACTATGAGGACCACCATAAGATTGCAATGGTTCCCAGCCCAAGCGGGGAAATTGTTAGGGGAAAAGATCTGGATGTCGAACGATATTGTGGGTATGCAAATGAGCCAGACCAAAACACAAACTTGTCTGGCCATGCTGGGAAGCTTCTACAACAGGGCATCTCTGCTACTGTGAAATCCATAACAGAAAAAGGAAAGACCGTTCAGAAAGATTCATCGCATGACAACTACGTATTGGATATTTTTGTTCCCAATTCCCCCGCTGAGGATGATGTCGTTGTGATCGAAAAGTTACCTTCTAACCAGGGGAAGTGCAGTGGTGGAATCTCCATTATTGCATCTACAGCAAAGTCATCCTCCCCGCATTGGTCTGTTGGCACCCCGAAGACATCCTCCAACAACACTGTACTCAAAAGACATGTACCTGGTGGTTTGCAGGAAAAGGTAAAAGTGTAGGCCATGCTCCTAAATTGGTAAATCCTGCTACTGTGCCTAACATTGACCAAGGAACTTTTTGCAGGATAATTTAAGTCTACCTTTATGGAGCCAGTTTGAAACAACCACACAGGTAGCTGGTCTATATGATTCCGCACCATCGACTCCGAAGGCGCAGAAGCTCCCCAGGCTTGAGCATGTGGAAATCACGCCAATGCCTAGCAGGCCTCTTTTGAACCTTAGCCGCCTTCCCCCCACAACCCCCACAACTGGGGTCCAACGGCGCCCAATGATCCGCAGAGTTGCAAGCAGCAAGAATCGCCGGTCATCCATCAATGTTGATCCAAGCCTCCCAGCTGTTCCTCTGGTAAGAAGCATGCTAATGCTTTACCCAACGCATAAAAAGTGATTTACGTGAAATGAAAAACATCTCACCATCTTCACATCTATGGACATTTATTTGCAGAGCTTTAACATGTACTTTCGACCGTCACTTGGGATGGCATTATCCACAGACGACCTCAAGGTGGCAGCCTATATTTTCCAACTCAAGGACGCAGATCCCGTTCGGAACCTTGAGTAAGCACCGTTGACACTACCTACGTCATTAATGTGAACAATGACACACACATGCACGTTGGTTAAGCCATAGGCGTAAGGGCATGCTCTTGCCAATGAGACAATAGTTCTGTTTGTATATAAGCCACTTCCCAACTTTCAAAGACTCCGTTTTCCTCTTAGTTGAGCCGCACCCTTTGGGCAAATCATGAGAATGTCCCCCGCAAAGCCAACAAAATTTCACTCTTATTATTACTATTGCTCAAATTATTATTAATGTTATTATGAATTTTATTATTATTATCAATATTGTTATTATTATTAAAATACAAGTAAATAAATTTTACCTTATTGAATTTCTAAGATTTAGAAAATAATATAAAATATGCCGTATTTTTTATTGGTGACATATAATATACCATATGAGTACGTTATATTATTAAGTAAAAATCCATTTAAATTCAATTTTTAAATATATAAAGCCTAAATTATCAACACCGCATTTGGTATATTTGTAAAGTAAGTGGATACTGAGTTTTTACATTTATTTTGTAAATTACTAAGACAAATGATAAAAGTTACCGTGTGAGTACATATGCAAATTAATTATTCAAATTATTATTATTATTATTTTTATCGTTATTATTATTAATATTATTATTGTTGTTGTTGGTTAAATTATTAGTAAGTGTAATTATTATTGGCCTCCATGTAATTGTTCTCAACTTTAATATTATTGTTATTCTTATTGTTATTGTTCTTGTTATTCTTATTAGCGTTATTAGACCTCATTGTTCTGTTGATTGCTATGCAATCTAATAAAATATTTAGACGCTGTGGTGATTATCACTATTATTGTTATTGTGATCATTATGAATAGTAAACTTGGAAAAATTGGTTCGAACCGGCCCATTTTTTAACTTCTGCAAAAACGCCATTCTTTTGGATCCTGGGATACCCTATCCAATTACCCAACCTAGCAGCCCTACATCCACACAACTGCTAACTGCGAACCATCCCTCCCATTACCCTCAAGCTCCTCCTTCCTCTCACCGTCACCGATCTCACGCCCTCAGGTCCGTCCAACTCCGGCGGCCGTAGAGGGAACGAGCATGGAAGACACATCGTTATGGTGCAGCTCTATCCCACCATCCTGCAGCACATGTTTCAGCTTTGAATGCAAGGTCGTGCTGCTCTGTTTCATGGTGCTTTGAAAGCTCCTTCTCCCCCTCTTGCTTAGGATCTACTCTGCTTTGCTGTGTGAATGCCTCCTGTGTAAATGATTCTGATAATTCATCCGTAGAAGGTGATGGGGACTTCAGGATCGAATCCTTTGAAACTAAGTGTTGCATGTGGGGTATGCCTCTTTTGTGTCTTACTGGGTGCTGTGCTTTGTTGACCGTTGTGCTCTGTTTTTGTCTTCAATTAAAGTTTTCCTTTGAGAATTTTTGATTTGCCATGCTTTGATAAATTGTGCCAAGTATGCATTGATTGAAATTGGTATGCTTCTCTGGTTTCTAAATAGTGTTTCATGTCCCTGATTTTCATAATTTGAGTAGTTTATGTAGCATAGTTCAGTGTTATTGTAAATCATTTGGGACTGCTTTTGATATTTGTATGAGGCAGATTAGTTGCTGTGTTTGGAGTTGTGTAGTAATTAAATTGGTAAATCTGTTATTTGAGCCATGTTACAGCTTCTTGTTAAATAAAGTTTAAAGCTTCAATATCCACTTATTAGTAGGCTATGTTAATATTATTAATATAGATGAATTGGAGGGGGATTGTAGAATTTCTCACACAGGTTTGGAGTGTGATAGTTATGAGTTTAGTGTTCCAATTGAATTGGGTTGGGCTTGGTAAGATTATTTTGTTGCTGCTCACAATGTATGTGCCGAGACATGGTTTAAAGATTAAGGGGAATTTGAGTACAACTCCCAACTATAATTTATTCTGCTTAACTGCAAAATCTGTTTTTTGATATTTTTGACTGCTGAATTTTATTGATTCCGTCCATATTTTAGACACCTTTTTGTTTATGGTTCTTGGAATTGAGAATTGGATTGTTTGGTATTGCTCTATATGTATACTGGTTCTATGTCTTGCTGCTGAGTTTGACAAATATTCTCAATTACTTACAGCTATGGTTTCCTTGTTGAATGGAATTTTATTTTTCAAAATGTCATAGAAAATTAGGGTCGTGATTTGTTTAACTGACTGACGAGTGTAAGGCTGAATATGATGACGAGAAAAGTGTTGGGAAACATTAAACATATGTTAGAAAAGTTTTTAGAAAAGACTTGAGTGTCTATTTCACCGTGTGTCCCCCATTCCCCCGTCCCTTTAGAGGTCAGAGATCATCACAGAGTCTACCCATCCTTATGTCATTCACCCCCACTCTCTTAGGACATAGCTTTCATTTCCCAGCCTTGGGGGTGTGCTCCACCGCTCCTTCTCCCCAACACCTTGCCTCCCGTTAGGAAATATTTATCATTGCCCACCCTTCATTTCTCGAATTATGTGGTGTTACTGGGGTCAATTACTCAATTTTGTTGCGTATTGGTTTACGACCACGTAAGGACCTAATTCGTTAGCTGAAATGTTAACTCGGTGTTAACTGGCTGCATGTTTTGAATTCGTTTTCTATTTGCCTTGAATAAAAAATGTCACACTTCTTCTGAGCTTCAAATTTTCATGACTGGCCATAATTTCATGTGCTGTTTGTTGATTCCGAAGGTTCATAGGCGGAGGAGGTACTTAAATATAAACATGGGAATGGTTGATGTCGTTTATTGAGTTGCTTTTCAATTTTAGCATTCTTTTTAAATAGCAGTAGGTTCCGTTAAAATTAATTTATCCACTTTGATGTGGTCTGTTAAATTGCTATGGAATTTCTGATACTGAAATATTCGTTTCTAACATTAGTTAGTTCTATTGCAGGGAGGTGTTGTTTGAGCTAGGAGGCTTTGAGATTGTGAGGGGGGTATTCATCTCCTTGGCCCCCCCATACACACCCCACCCAGATGTGAGTTCCACTAGTAGTTGCACACATCTTCGCGCACACACACGTCTGACGCAGCCAAAGAACATGCAGTTTTATTCTCAGAAAACTAACAACGTTATTAATTCTGATATCTCTTCATTTTGTATAGCTCGTCAATACCTCCTCCATGATTGCATCACTGAGAGCTGTGGGAAACAAAGCCCCTAGGAGTTGGTACTTTCCATATGACTTTGCCACTGCTGTCCTATGCGATGCTCCAATAGAAGAAATACAGCAGAAGTACGAAGGGCGCTGGATGCCCAAGACGAGAGACTTGGAACATGTAAGCGTCTCATTTATTATGTTAGTCATCTCATCACCACTAGAGAGAAGAAATGTCTGTATTACTGGCTAACCGATGCTGCCTGTTGTTTCGCTGCCTTTCACACATGTTTGTTACAGGTATTTGTCCCAATTTGGGAACCCGCAGACGCCTGGTACTTGATGTTGTTGGATGTTAAGGCCTCAAAAATATATGCTTTGGACGTCAGCAGGTCTCCGGAATCCATTGTGCGAAGGGAATCAAACATGAACAAAATTGTGAGAAATGTTAAACCTACTCATGTTTTAGTTGTCACATTTTTCGTTTCATCCAACAGCCTTGACGACTACAATTTTTTCTTTCAAGCGGCTTGCTTTGGGGAAGATGTTCATCCAGAGTCAGAATATCGTTAACTTTCGCCACACATCACCTGACCCCTCAAATTGGGGGAACTTCATCTACCCGGACGGTCTGCCGAAAGACCTGCAGAGGTTCGTCCTTTGTAGTTATTTTTAAATACTGAATATTTTTTCCAGCTGAAATTTACATAGTTTCCTCAAAATCCATCATGCTAACCCCAATTTATGTAGTGCTGAGTCCGGCCTATGGTGCTTATCATGGCTGCAACACAAAGGGGGCTTCTCGACAAAAATATTCCGCCACATCGTATGTTACCCACGATCCTCTTGGACTTACTTATTTGCTTAATCCATGTTCTTACATGACTGCCTTCATATTACCTTTGCCAGCACATTCTTGCCAATACTTGTTCCCTGGTATTGTATTTGTAACCAACGTCTTTTATGAAACTGTTACAGGGAAACTCTGATGAAGTGCGAATGAGAGCTGCGTTACACGTGGTGCAGTCTGACATCAACCGGCATCGTGCTTTCGTTCAGAGCAAGGCAGAAGTTGTTTGGCAAGGAATCACAACTTCCCATCAGAAGGAGACCTTCAACAATGAAGGCATGTGATGGATTCATGTCCCCTAAAATCCTTTTGAACTAAATGCCCTGCGCTGCTTTTGTCAGTCAGTGGTTTGTCGTTGTCTAGGTTATTAGCAGTAGTGCTTATAATTTTTTTGGGTAACATATGTAGTAGTAAGTTAGCATGCATGCAATGACAACTTATTCTGGTGCATTTTAACTAGTCATGACAACTTGAATATGCCTTTTTGGAGCAACTAAACCATGGCCACCCATGTATCCAGTGAGTGGCCTAATTTTAGTTGCCTTAGCTAGGGAGCACAGACATCCCCTCCCCTTTGCTGAATATTTCTGTTTGATATGTATAATGCTACATCTATTTACACGTTTTGGAGATACAACACCGAAGATTTCTTCATGTTTTACTGATCTGTCTATCCAATCTTCCTATGTACTACTTTCCCATGAATTCATTTTTATAATAGTAATTTGAAATGCAGGTAGATGGGCTCAAACCCCAGACCCTCATCTAAATCGTTACACGTCTAATCCCTGAATGTCTCTTTCATAGATGCAACGTGATTCACCTTTCGAGTAAATTAAATGTTGAACACTTACCCCATATTCAAAACAATACATGCTTTTGAAGGTCTTGAAACTACACTTGCGTATACAGTAAAGATGCTAGGAGATTAATTCCTGTGTTTTATCTACAACCCCTCCAATTGGTGGGTCAAATTCGTTTAAGCCATAGAGGCTGTCTCTTAAAGAAATAGAAATGTAGAACAAGTTTCATCCATACGACATTAACCATGATGGATTTCTACTAGTTTAGTTGCTGCGAATAGTACAGAATATCAGTCCATCTCCACAATCCCTCACTTTACTCATCATGCACCTAACAACAAATACAAACAAAATGACAAATACTGTTCCCGACTCAACTAGTTGCTGGCCACACAGACTATAGTGGCCTAACTTGCAACCACACGCACTTGTCATGCAACACATCATGCATCGTGCAAAGGGGTTGAAGTTACATGCACGGTCCTCCTTCGACTCTTACTTTGCTTGTCGTTGCCGGACACCTATGAAAGACATGCAAATGAAAGACACTCCATCAATAAATCTCAACATTAGTACATGCATGTCATACGTGTAAATATGGTTTCATGTGAAGATAATATCTAAAATGCATTATGCGAAGTGATATATTTGACTAAATTAATAAAAATCACAGTGTTACTATCATCACTAACATGAAAAAACTTACGCTGCCAACCAAATTTTTCATTCCCACACAACTTCATCTGGTACAAGTCAAATTTAGAATAACTTCTTCTCTTATTAAAAAAAGGCATTTCACCTTTTAAACAACATTTTCTGATTTTGACATGTACAGATTTTTGTGACAACCATTCATTGGAGTAAATTGCTTACTTTTGTTTATGGTCTTAATTGTTGAAAAGCAAAACCTGCAGTAGTTCAAAACCAAACTAACTCTCACCTTCGATAGAATGATACACTCAAAATTGATCTATTCCACCAACTCATTCCCTTGGCTTTACTTTCATAATGTAACAGAATAGGTACAAAGGAATTTCATTAAAGGACAATTTCAAAGATGAGAAAGTACACAAAATAGCTAATTACCTCTATTTCACTCAATTCTTAATTAATCTAACGAATACAACGCCACGAGGAAGCATAACTGAAACTTTTCAAATCAGTTTAAGTTAATGCATACATTGCACACTATGTGGAACATACAGGTTTAGGGTAGGAGACCCTAACCTGTTGCTGCCTACATACAAGCCTGTATTAAAGAGCAGGTTTATTCTACGTGCTATCTCATATCACCTCCTATGTGGATTTTGCAAACATTTTGCAAACTTCATTAATAAATCTCAACATTAGTACAACCATGTCAAACGAGTCAGTCTCATTTAGTTATTTGATAAACCCACTGCCTAATTCATCAAGAAAGTCAGATTTGCCAGGTGAACACAAACCTTTTCAACTGATTTCGTAATTTAATCACACAAATAACTCAACTAAGTCTTCTGCAACTAATTATTAAATCAGAGGCTATACCACAATGGCACCCATGTAAATTTCCTGTTACACCCCTACACATGACTAACCCGCTTCATAGAGCCAAAACCCCTTTCACTTGCATACAGCACAACTTAACACACAAAATTTTGCAAAAAACATATTCATTTACACGTACGTACCGTGCCATGGCTCTGTGAATCATCCCGCCCTAAAGCACCTTCAGCGAGGTCCTGGGTACACACCGGCTGGCTACATGGACCACTCGGGCAACGGGTTCGACGATGGCCCACTACTCCACAGTTGCTGCACTTACGCCTCTTTATGCCCCTACAACCAAAAGGCTCTTGCGCACGCCCTGTTCCCTTAGTCCGAACTGCAACAGGATCACGCACTCCATCTTGGCCACCGGCGGCAGTCCCTTGGGCAGCGGTCCCAACACCATTCTTCATCTCTAACACATAAGTTTCCTCAACTATCCTATCCAAGCAGCTCTTGAAATCACTCTCTCGCATACACGCAACTCTTGCCAACCGCTTACAATGCTGCAGGAAAGCACCCATGCGGCTCCTATATACCTCATTCGCTTCACCCGGTTCATTCATGATGGAAGGGCCCTCGATTTCAACTTTGGCCGTCTTCGACCAGCGTTGCAACACCAGGCTTTTTGGAAGATAACCTATGTCTAACTGGACCAACACTGCAAGTATGTTCACGCAAGGTAGTTCGAACGACTCCATCCTCATACAACTACAAAAAAAGGAATCCGTCCCAAAGTGGTGGGCAACAGTCCACCTGGATTGCGGCCTGCGATACTTTTGTGTCACATAAACTGTCCGATCCTCCAATTTCTTGCACTCCACGATAGTAACCCGAACACTACTTTTTAGGGCCTCTCTAAAACGCAAGAATATTTCCCTCGTGTAGTTCACTGCACCAGACTTCTCTAGCTCCGGAAACTGAGTTTGAAGAACCGGGCTCCCGTACAACGACCTAAAGTCAAGCTCTTCCTCATTATCTCTCAAGAATTCAACACACCGTTGGAAGTTCGTCACGAAATCCAATATTCCATATCGCCTCTCCACAAACCTCCCCATCTTTGCATGCAGTGACTCACATCGTGATGTCGTCCTCAAGCCAGCATAAAAGCAACCGCGTATGTAAGCGGTAGCCCATGCCATCTTCTTCGTGTATAAATCATTTACCCACTCTACTTCCCTAACAAGACACTCATCCATCATTGCCTCCCATTGCCTTTCAAACTCCTCCACCTCCACGTCGGCAAGCATGCAATTTCTAAGCAGAGTTGTGAATCGAGGCTTGCACACATTCACAGTTGCATTTTTTAGTAGGTGCCACGCACAGAGCCTGTGATGAGCTTCTGGAAACACTTCCTGAATGGCAAACCGCATTGACTTGTCCCCATCAGTGATGACTGCCTTCGGTGCTTTCCCCCCATGCACTCTAAAAACTTGCTCAACACCCACACATACGATGCTTGTGTTTCGGAAGACACCATGGCTGCGCCAAAGACACATGTCTGGTTATGGTGGTTCACCCCGGAGAACACTATCATTGGCAAATTGTACTTGTTTCGCCCGTAAGTCGCATCAAATGCCAAAACATCACCAAATAACTTATAATCATCCTGACTACGCCCGTCGCTCCAAAACAGATCACACATATTTTGCTCAGCCCCAACCTGGTACCGCCAATACATATTATCATCTCTCCTTGCACAAACATTGAAATACTGTAACGCGGCATTCACATCGCCGCTTTGCATTGCTCGTTGCCGCCTAACGACATTATACATATCTCTCTTTGTGAACGGAACTAGGTTAAAACCCCCAGCCTGGGCGGCAATAGACTCGTAAATTTTGGGAATTGAAATTCCAACCTGCCTCAAACTCTCCATGTGGGCTCTATCAACATCGGATATTTTCCTATATGCTGGCAGGTATGACACAAACTTTGCCGGGAGAAGGTCGTGGTTATGCTCATCAACAAAACGAGACACATACCAATTGTTGCTCTCGGCTTTTTGCTTTATCCTCATCTCTGCCTGACATCCACATCGAGTAACAACCTTGTGCTCCCTCTTTCGATCCTGCATCTCAAGCCATTTTCTATCTCTGAATCCTTCTCTGTTGCACAAATACGTGTATCGCACGATTTCACCCTTCCTATTCTTTAGTTTCTTTCCTTGACGCATCGCAAAACCCTTTGCTCGACTATATTGCTCATAAAAATGACACGCCTCATCCGGGTTTGCGAACTCCATCTCCAATATCTGTGCACGACCAAACACTACATGTTCAGCACTGCCGTTCTGTTCACCGTCCTCTTCATTAGGTGATTCTTCCCCCAACTCTTCTTCCTCTGTTTCCGTCCCAATGTCCAGTAGTGATTCCTGCACAGATAAAGGCTCATCGGTTAAGGTTACCGCTCACAGTGTTAAATTACAACTCAAGAAAAATCCAGCAAAATATAAACCAATCCCATTCTTACCGTTGCATCGATATCTCCGGTATCGCCGAATCCATCAAAATTCTCTTCCCTAGAAGCATCCAGTCCAGGGATCGTTCTGCTACAAGAAAACATTGCAGCATAAAACGCTCTGCCTCTGCTAATACAACTTCCCCAAGAAATCTATTACTCGTAAAACCCTTCACTAAAACTACAGCAAACCAAGAAAGCATATTGTTAGTTTCCAACCGCAAAGAAGAACAACCACATACCACGTAACTAATACCACTGCCAACACTCCCAACTTAAACGTGCGAAACATAAACTAACAAACACTCTCTTCCACACTCACACTACAAAGAACCTTACATAAGCAACATCCATCCCAACCCAATAATCCATAAACAAAACTATCCCCAACTACCGCCACCTAAGGCTACGCAACACAGTTACTAAGAAACATCACATGCTGCCATTATCATTATGACAAAATTACATTGTCAAACAATCAACCTCATCTTTATTCTTAAACAAAGACTTCATGCTTCCAAAGATAAACCCACCAACCAAAACACCAAACCCAGACCATTCACACTACTCACACTCGTGCGCCCATCCCCCCATACATTTGCCCAGCAAGTCCCGACATATACAACATAAATTCTCAAACTTGGTGAGCAGACTCTAGGCAACAGATTAATTACCTCCACTTTAACCAGCAACCTAATGTCAACTTCCCTCAGATCTGCCATTCCTTCTTCAACACATCTTCCTCGTTGTTCCAATTTCTCAAACTTTGGCCTGCACACCGCTGCCCGCTAACACGCACCGTATGGAGTCCCTCACGCATCAACAACCCACCTCTGGTCCAGCATGACCCCCCTCTCACTCTATTTCACCATCTCTAACTTTAGTGCTACACAAGTATTCAAAAAACTTTTTGTTACTGGGCATAAAAAGGGTTAGGGCCCAAGCCCCCAAAGCTGTTCTACGAGTACCCTTTAAGAAGCCACAGACCTTTTGTACATTTACAGCTGGTCATTATTGTCATTCCATATTCATTTTCAAGGTTATTTTCGACTTTTTGCTTTTCACTAATAAACAAAATTCAAAAGGACTACTTGATCGTACCCTGAATTTCATGTTCCCCACTTTTGAACCGGAACATGGGATAACTTTCCCATCATATATACAGCATGATAAATATATACAGAACATGAACTTATCAGCTTTAATATAAAAAATGCTAGCAGTCTAGCTCTATGTGATATACTGATATATCTCATGTGGTTTTGCTTAGAGAGATAATAATTTAAATTTATTTTATTTAATTTAATATTTATCATTTTCTTGAGATGGTATTGAGGGTTAGGAAAAGTTAGACACAAGCAAAGGTAACAGAGAGAGAAGCAGGAAAAGGTTTTTAATATATTTGTTTCATTATGTCAATCACTCTCTTAATATAGAATTCTAGGTAACTAAATACAGAAAATATTCTAAATAAATATAATTAATTTTCTTTGATTATCTCTGATATCCTGTGATTTGTTACTCTAATTATAATATTCTAACAAATATTCTAACACTCCTCTTCAAAGTGAACAGTGAGATCACCAATGCTTAGCTTGCTAAGGACACGGGTAAATGCTCTGCCTGCAACGGCTTTGGTGAGGATGTCTGCCAACTGGTCTTCTGACCTAACAAACGGAAGCTCAACATTGCCATCCTCAATCTTCTCCTTAATGAAGTGTCTATCAACTTCAACGTGCTTAGTTCTGTCATGTTGCACAGGATTCTCTGAGATACTGATTGCTACCTTATTATCACACTTTAATTGACTTGGTAGTTGTGGTGGAAAACCAATCTCGGTCATCAGTTTTTTGATCCATAAAACTTTAGTTATACCTTTGGCAATTCCCCGAAATTCAGCTTCAGCACTGGAAAGAGCAACCACTTTCTACTTCTTACTCCTCCATGTCACCAGGTTACCTCCCACAAGAGAAAAATAGCCCGATGTAGATCTCCTGTCATTTGGATTACCAGCCCAATCAGCATCAGTATAAGCCTCAATGTTTAAGTGCCCATTCTTTTGGAACATGACCCCATTTTCTGGTGTCCCCTTCAAGTATCGAACAATTCTCATGGCAGCTTCCATATGATCCTCTTGAGGTTGGTGCATAAACTGACTTATCACCCCCACTGCATATGCTATGTGTGGTCGAGTGTGTGATAGATAAATCAATTTCCCAACTAACCGTTGGTACCTTTCTTTATCTGCTAGATTAGCCCCTTCCTCAAACTTTAAACCGTGGTTAACTTGCATAGAAGTATCTGCTGGCTTACAATCGACCATCTCTGTTTTTGCAAGTAAATCCATGATGTACTTTCTCTGAGAAATAAAGATCCCTTTGTTGGAGCGAAGAACCTCTATTCCCAAGAAGTACTTTAGTCCTCCTAAATCCTTCATATCAAATTCTCTGAACAAGTTATTCCTCAGTTTTGCAATTTCTTTCAAATCACTTCCGGTTATGATCATGTCATCCACATATATTATTAGGCACGTGATCATATCTCCTTTTCTTTTCAAGAATAAAGTATGGCCAGAGTTGCTTTGTTTGTACCCATACCTTTTCATGGCCACTGTAAACCTTCCGAACCAAGCACGTGGAGACTGCTTAAGCCCATAAAGTGCTTTCTTCAATCTGCAAACTTCATTTCTTTGGAAATCTTCAAAGAACCCTCGGGGAGCTTCCATGTATACTTCTTCTTTCAGATCCCCATGTAAAAAATCATTTTTTACATCAAACTGATGGAGTGGCCAGTTTTCATTTGCTGCTATTGAAAATAGTACTCTGATGGTGTCAATCTTTGCAACTGGTGAGAAAGTTTCTGAGTAGTCAATGCCATATGTCTGTGTATAGCCTTTTGCCACCAACCTTGCCTTATATTGCTCAATGGTGCCATCTGCTTTGTGTTTAATGGTGAAGACCCATCGACACCCGACTGGTTTCTTTCCCGCTGGTAGGATGCACCTCTCCCAAGTTCCATTTTTTACAAGAGCCTCCATCTCTATTTTCATAGCTTTTCGCCATTCACCCTTCTTATTGGCTTCCTGAATTGTTCTAGGAATGTCTTCAGCTAGAAGGGAGGTAAGGAAAGCTCTTGCAATGTCTACCACTCCTTCTCTGGTTGTTTTTATGGGATACTTTAAATTTCGAGGAACATGTTCTGGAGAGTATCGGACAGGGGGTACCCCTCTGTTTCTTTGCGGCGGAAGCGTGAAAGGTTCTGGTTCCAATTCTAGCCTGTCATTGTTAGTGACTTCATTCATAACAGGAGAAGACTTAGTAAAGTGAAGGTCACTTACTGGTATGCGAAAATGTGATCAATACTTTTCACAACTCAAATAATCCCCGGTGATGAAACCAAAAACTTGGTGTTCAATACCATGGCATAAACACAACTTCGCACAACTAACCAGCAAGTGTACTGGGTCGTCCAAGTAATAAACCTTACGCGAGTAAGGGTCGATCCCACAGAGATTGTTGGTATGAAGCAAGCTATGGTCACCTTGTAAATCTCAGTCAGGCAAACTCAAATGGGTATGGTGATATACGAATAAAACATAAAGATAAAGATAGAGATACTTATGCAATTCATTGGTGGGAATTTCAGATAAGCGTATGGAGATGCTGGTCCCTTCCGTCTCTCTGCTTTCTTACTGTCTTCATCCAATCTTTCTTACTCCTTTCCATGGCAAGCTTAAGCAAGGGTTTCACCGTTGTCAGTGGCTACCTCCCATCCTCTCAGTGGAAATGTTCAACGCACCCTGTCACGGCACAGCTATCCATCTGTCGGTTCTCGATCAGGCCGGAATAGAATCCAGTGATTCTTTTGCGTCTGTCACTAACGCCCCGCCCTCAGGAGTTTGAAGCACGTCACAGTCATTCAGTCATTGAATCTTACTCAGAATACCACAGACAAGGTTAGACCTTCCGGATTCTCTTGAATGCCGCCATCAGTTCTAGCCTATACCACGAAGACTCTGATCTCACGGAATGGCTGGCTCGTTTGTCAGGCGAGTACTCGGTTGTCAGGCGATCAACCATGCATTGTGTATCAGGAATCCAAGAGATATTCACCCAATCGAAGGTAGAACGGAGGTGGTTGTCAGTCACACGTTCATAGGTGAGAATGATGATGAGTGTCACGGATCATCACATTCATCAAGTTGAAGAACAAGTGATATCTTAGAACAAGAACAAGCGGAATTGAATAGAAGAACAATAGTAATTGCATTAATACTCGAGGTACAGCAGAGCTCCACACCTTAATCTATGGTGTGTAGAAACTCCACCGTTGAAAATACATAAGAATAAGGTCTAGGCATGGCCGAATGGCCAGCCTCCCAATGATCTAAGAACTAGATGTCCAAAGATCCAAAGATGATCAAAGGATCTAAAATAATCCAAAGATGAAAATACAATAGTAAAAGGTCCTATATATAGAGAACTAGTAGCCTAGGGTGTACAGAGATGAGTAAATGACATAAAAATCCACTTCCGGGCCCACTTGGTGTGTGCTTGGGCTGAGCATTGAAGCATTTTCGTGTAGAGACTCTTCTTGGAGTTAAACGCCAGCTTTTATGCCAGTTTGGGCGTTTAACTCCCATTTTGGTGCCAGTTCCGGCGTTTAACGCTGGAATTCCTGAGGGTGACTTTGAACGCCGGTTTGGGCCATCAAATCTTGGGCAAAGTATGGACTATCATATATTGCTGGAAAGCCCAGGATGTCTACTTTCCAACGCCGTTGAGATCACGCCAATTGGGCTTCTGTAGCTCCAGAAAATCCACTTCGAGTGCAGGGCGGTTAGAATCCAATAGCATCTGCAGTCCTTTTTAGTCTCTGAATCAGATTTTTGCTCAGGTCCCTCAATTTCAGCCAGAAAATACCTGAAATCACAGAAAAACACACAAACTCATAGTAAAGTCCAGAAAAGTGAATTTTAACTAAAAACTAATAAAAATATACTAAAAACTAACTAAAAACAATGCCAAAAAGCGTATAAATTATCCGCTCATCACAACACCAAACTTAAATTGTTGCTTGTCCTCAAGCAACTGAAAATCAAATAAGATAAAAAGAAGAGAATATGCAATGAATTCCAAAAACATCTATGAAGATCAGTATTAATTAGATGAGCGGGACTTTTAGCTTTTTGCCTCTGAACAGTTTTGGCATCTCACTCTATCCTTTGAAATTCAGAATGATTGGCTTCTTTAGGAACTCAGAATCCAGATAGTGTTATTGATTCTCCTAGTTAAGTATGATGATTCTTGAATACAGCTACTTATTGAGTCTTGGCCGTGGCCCAAAGCACTCTGTCTTCCAGTATTACCACCGGATACATACATGCCACAGACACATAATTGGGTGAACCTTTTCAGATTGTGACTTAGCTTTGCTAGAGTCCCCAATTAGAGGTGTCCAGGGTTCTTAAGCACACTCTTATTGCCTTGGATCACAACTTTATTTCTCTTTTTCTTTTTCTTTTTTTCTCTCTTTTTTTTTGTTTTTTTTTGAAATTTTTTTTTTGTATTCACTGCTTTTTTTCTTGCTTCAAGAATCATTTTAATGATTTTTCAGATCCTCAGTAACATGTCTCCTTTTTCATCATTCTTTCAAGAGCCAACATTCATGAACCACAAATTCAAAAGACATATGCACTGTTTAAGCATACATTCAGAAAACAAAAATATTGCCACCACATCAAAATAATTAAACTGTTATAAAATTCAAAATTCATGCAATTCTTATCTTTTTCAATTAAGCACGTTTTTTATTCAAGAAAGGTGATGGATTCATAGGACATTCATAACTTTAAGGCATAGACACTAAGACACTAATGATCACAAGACACAAACATGGATAAACATAAGCTCTAAAATTCGAAAAAAACAGAAAAATAAAGAACAAGGAAATTAAAGAACGGGTCCACCTTAGTGATGGCGGCTTGTTCTTCCTCTTGAAGATCTTATGGAGTGCTTGAGCTCCTCAATGTCTCTTCCTTGTCTTTGTTGCTCCTCTCTCATGATTCTTTGATCTTCTCTAATTTCATGGAGGAGGACAGAGTGTTCTTGGTGCTCCACCCTTAGTTTGTCCCATGTTGGAACTCAATTCTCCTAGGGAGGTGTTTAGTTGCTCCCAATAGTTTTGTGGAGGAAAGTGCATCCCTTGAGGAATCTCAGGGATTTGATGATGAGAGGGGTCTCTTGTTTGCTCCATCCTCTTCTTAGTGATGGGCTTGTCCTCATCAATGGGGATGTCTCCCTTTATGTCAACTCCAACTGAATAACAGAGGTGACAAATGAGATGAGGAAAGGCTAACCTTGCCAAGGTAGAGGACTTGTCCGCCACCTTATAAAGTTCTTGAGCTATAACCTCATGAACTTCTATTTCTTCTCCAATTATGATGCTATGAATCATGATAGCCCGGTCTATAGTAACTTCGAACCGGTTGCTAGTAGGAATGATTGAGCGTTGGATAAACTCTAACCATCCTCTAGCCACGGGTTTGAGGTCATGCCTTCTCAATTGAACCGGCTTTCCTCTTGAATCTCTCTTCCATTGGGCGCCCTCTTCACAAATGTCTGTGAGGACTTGGTCCAAGCTTTGATCAAAGTTGACCCTTCTAGTGTAAGGATGTTCATCTCCTTGCATCATGGGCAAGTTGAATGCCAACCTTACATTTTCCGGACTAAAAACCAAGTATTTCCCCCGAACCATAGTAAGCCAATTCTTTGGATCCGGGTTCATACTTTGGTCATGGTTCTTGGTGATCCATGCATTGGCATAGAACTCTTGAACCATCAAGATTCCGACTTGTTGAATGGGGTTGGTAAGAACTTCCCAACTCTTCTTCGGATCTCATGTCGGATCTCCGGATATTCACTCTTTTTGAGTGAAAAGGGACCTCGGGGATTACCTTCTTCAAGGCCACAACTTCATAGAAGTGGTCTTGATGCACCCTTGAGATGAATCTCTCCATCTCCCATGACTCGGAGGTGGAAGCTTTTGCCTTCCCTTTCCTCTTTCTAGAGGTTTCTCCGGCCTTGGATGCCATAAATGGTTATGGAAAAACAAAAATCAATGCTTTTACCACACCAAACTTAAAAGGTTTGCTCGTCCTCGAGCAAAAGAAGAAAGAAGAGAGTAGAAGAAGAAGAAATGAGGAAGAAGGGAATGGCTTTGTGTTCGGCCAAAAGGGGGAGAAGTGGTGTTTAGGTTGTGTGAAAATGAAGGAGTGAAGATGGGTTTATATAGGAGTGGGGAGAGGGTAGGGTTCGGTCATGTATGGGTGGGTTTGGGTGGGAAAGTGGTTTGAATTTGAATGGTGAGGTAGGTGGGGTTTTATGAAGGATGGATGTGAGTGGTGAAGAGAAAGATGGGATTTGATAGGTGAAGGGCTTTTGGGGAAGAGGTGTTGAGGTGATTGGTGAAGAAGAGAGAGAGAGTGGTGGGGTAGGTGGGGATCCTGTGGGGTCCACAGATCCTGAGGTGTCAAGGAAAAGTCATCCCTGCACCAAATGGCAAGCAAAATTGCATTTTTAGCCAATTCTGGCGTTAAACGCCGGGCTGGTGCCCATTTCTGGCGTTAAACGCCCAGAATGGTGCCAGACTGGGCGTTAAACGCCCAACAGCTAGCCTCACTGGCGTTTAAACGCCAGCACGCTCTCCTCCAGGGTGTGTTGTTATTCTTTCTGTTTTTCATTCTGTTTTTGCTTTTTTCATTGATTTTGTGACTTCTCATGATCATCAACCTACATAAAATAACAAAAGAGAATAGATAAAATATAACATTGGGTTGCCTCCCAACAAGCGCTTCTTTAATGTCAATAGCTTGACAGTGGGCTCTCATGGAGCCTCAGAAATGCTCAGAGCAATGTTGGAACCTCCCAACACCAAACTTAGAGTTTGAATGTGGGGGTTCAACACCAAACTTAGAAGTTGGTTGTGGCCTCCCAACACCAAACTTAGAGTTTGACTGTGGGGGCTCTGCTTGGCTCTGTTTTGAGAGAAGCTCTTCATGCTTCCTCTCCATGGTGACAGAGGGATATCCTTGAGTCTTAAACACAAAGGATTCTTCATTCACTTGAATGATCAATTCTCCTCTATCAACATCAATCACAGCCTTTGCTGTGGCTAGGAAGGGTCTGCCAAGGATGATGGATTCATCCATGCACTTCCCAGTCTCTAGGACTATGAAATCAGCAGGGATGTAATGGTCTTTAACTTTTACCAGAACATCCTCTACAAGTCCATAGGCTTGTTTTCTTGAGTTGTCTGCCATCTCTAGTGAGAGTTTTGCAGCTTGCACCTCAAAGATCCCTAGCTTCTCCATTACAGAGAGAGGCATGAGGTTCACACTTGACCCTAAGTCACACAAGGCCTTCTTGAAGGTCATGGTGCCTATGGTACAAGGTATTGAAAACTTCCCAGGATCTTGTCTCTTTTGAGGCAGTTTCTGCCTAGACAAGTCATCCAGTTCTTTGGTGAGCAAAGGGGGTTCATCCTCCCAAGTCTCATTTCCAAATAACTTGTCATTTAGCTTCATGATTGCCCCAAGGTATTTAGCAACTTGCCCTTCAGTGACATACTCATCCTCTTCAGAGGAAGAATACTCATCAGAGCTCATGAATGGCAGAAGTAAGTCCAATGGAATCTCTATGGTCTCATTTTGAGCCTCAGATTCCCATGGTTCGTCATGAGGGAACTCATTGGAGGCCAGTGGACGTCCATTGAGGTCCTCCTCAGTGGCGTTCACTGCCTCTCCTTCCTCCCAAAATTCGGCCATGTTGATGGCCTTGCACTCTCCTTTTGGATTTTCTTCTGTATTGCTTGGAAGAGTACTAGGAGGGAGTTCAGTAATTTTCTTGCTCAGCTGGCCCACTTGTCCCTCCAAATTTCTAATGGAGGACCTAGTTTCAGTCATGAAACTTTGAGTGGTTTTGATTAGATCAGAGATCATGGTTGTTAAGTCAGAGTTATTCTGCTTAGAACTCTCTGTCTGTTGCTGAGAAGATGATGGAAAAGGCTTGCTATTGCTAAACCTGTTTCTTCCACCATTATTGTTATTGAAACCTTGTTGAGGTCTCTGTTGATCCTTCCATGAGAGATTTGGATGATTTCTCCATGAAGGATTATAGGTGTTTCCATAGGGTTCTCCCATGTAATTCACCTCTTCCATTGAAGGGTTCTCAGGATCATAAGCTTCTTCTTCATATGAAGCTTCCTTAGTACTGCTTGGTGCATTTTGCATTCCAGACAGACTTTGAGAAATCATATTGACTTGTTGAGTCAATATTTTATTCTGAGCCAGTATGGCATTCAGAGTGTCAATCTCAAGAACTCCTTTCTTCTGACTAGTCCCATTGTTCACAGGATTCCTTTCAGAAGTGTACATGAATTGATTATTTGCAACCATTTCAATCAGCTCTTGAGCTTCTGTAGGCGTCTTCTTCAGATGAAGAGATCCTCCAGCAGAGCTATCCAAAGACATCTTGGATAGTTCAGAGAGACCATCATAGAAAATACCTATGATGCTCCATTCAGAAAGCATGTCAGAGGGACACTTTCTGATTAATTGTTTGTATCTTTCCCAAGCTTCATAGAAGGATTCTCCTTCCTTCTGTCTAAAGGTTTGGACTTCCACTCTAAGCTTACTCAATTTTTGAGGTGGAAAGAACTTTGCCAAGAAGGCATTGACTAGCTTTTCCCAAGAGTTCAGGCTTTCTTTGGGTTGTGAGTCCAACCATGTGCTAGCTCTGTCTCTTACAGCAAAAGGGAATAGCATAAGTCTGTAGACCTCAGGGTCAACCCCATTAGTCTTGACAGTGTCACAGATTTGCAAGAATTCAGCTAAGAACTGATGAGGATCTTCCAATGGAAGTCCATGGAACTTGCAATTCTGTTGCATTAGAGAAACTAATTGAGGCTTAAGCTCAAAGTTGTTTGCTCCAATGGCAGGGATAGAAATGCTTCTCCCATAGAAGTCGGGAGTAGGTGCAGTAAAGTCACCCAGCACCTTCCTTGCATTGTTGGCATTATTGTTGTTTTCGGCTGCTATGTGTTCTTCTTCCTTGAAGATTTCTGTTAGGTCCTCTACAGAGAGTTGTGCCTTAGCTTCTCTTAGCTTTCGCTTCAAGGTCCTTTCAGGTTCAGGATCAGCTTCAACAAGAATGCTTTTGTCCTTGCTCCTGCTCATATGAAAGAGAAGAGAACAAGAAAATGTGGAATCCTCTATGTCACAGTATAGAGATTCCTTGAGGTGTCAGAGGAAAAGAAAAATGGAAGGCAGAAGTAGAAAATTCGAACTTATCAAAGAAGATGGAGTTCAAATTTTGCATTAAAGAATAGTGTTAGTCCATAAAAAGAAGGATGTGAAAAGAGGAGAAGTAATTTTCGAAAATTAAGTCAAAGATTTTGAAAACATTTTGAAAAACACTAATTGATTTTCGAAAATAAAAGTGGGAAAGAAGTAAAGTGATTTTTGAAAAAGATTTTGAAATTAGAAATCAAAAAGATTTGATTGAAAGTTATTTTGAAAAAAGTTGTGGTTAAGAAGATATGATTGGTTTTAAGAAGATGTGATTGAGAAGATATGATTTGAAAAACATTTTAAAAAGATGTGATTTTGAAAATTAATGACTTGGCTATCAAGAAAAGATATGATTTAAACATTAAACCTTTCTCAACAGAAAAGGCAACATACTTGAAATGTTGAATCAAATCATTAATTGATAGCAAGTATTTTTGAAAATAGAAAGAAATTGATTTTGAAAACATATGATTGAAAAGATATGATTTGAAAAAGATTTGGTTTTGAAAAACTTTGAAATCTTGAAAAAAATTTGATTTGAAAACAGAATCTTCCCTCTTGTGCCATCCTGGCGTTAAACGCCCAGAATGGTGCACATTCTGGCGTTTAACGCCCAAAACACTACCTTTTTGGGCGTTAAACGCCCAGCCAGGCACTCTGGCTGGCGTTTAAACGCCAGTCTGTCTTCTTCACTGGGCATTTTGAATGCCCAGCTTTTTCTGTATAATTCCTCTGCAGCATGTTCTGAATCTTCAATTCTCTGTATTATTGACTTGAAAAGACACAAATTAAAAATATTTTTGAAAATTTTTAATAATAAGGAATAATCAAAATGCAACTAAAATCAAATAACAATGCATGCAAGACACCAAACTTAGCAGTTTGTATACTACTGACACTAATGAGAATGCATATGAGACACATAAACGCTCAAGTCAAGAGAATTCAAAGATCAGAGTAAGAAATCATCAAGAATTACTTGAAGATCCTTAAGACACATGAATGAATGCATGCATTTGACACCAAACTTAAAATGAGACTTTAGACTCAAACAAGAAATATTTTTGGATTTTATGATTTTGTAAAATCTTTTTGTGCTTTTTCGAAAATAAAGTGGAAAAAGGTATCAAAATTCTTAATGAGAATTCCAGGAATCATGCAATATTTAGTCTAAGACTCCGGTCCAGGAATTAGACATAGCTTCACAGCCAGCCAAGCTTTCAAAGAAAGCTTCGGTCCAAAACACTAGACATGGCCAAAGGCCAGCCAAGCCTTAGCAGATCACTGCTCCAACAGCAAGATTGATAGAAATCAACAAGCTCTTGTGATGATAAGTTGAAACCTCGGTCCAATGAAATTAGACATGGCTTCACAGCCAGCCAGACTTCAACAAATCATCATGAAACTCTAGAATTCATTCTTAAGAACTCTGAAAAAAATACCTAATCTAAGGAACAAGATGAACCTTCAGTTGTCCAAACTCAACAATCCCCGGCAACGGCACCAAAAACTTGGTATGCGAAAATGTGATCAATACTTTTCACAACTCAAATAATCCCCGGTGATGAAACCAAAAACTTGGTGTTCAATACCATGGCATAAACACAACTTCGCACAACTAACCAGCAAGTGTACTGGGTCGTCCAAGTAATAAACCTTACGCGAGTAAGGGTCGATCCCACAGAGATTGTTGGTATGAAGCAAGCTATGGTCACCTTGTAAATCTCAGTCAGGCAAACTCAAATGGGTATGGTGATATACGAATAAAACATAAAGATAAAGATAGAGATACTTATGCAATTCATTGGTGGGAATTTCAGATAAGCGTATGGAGATGCTGGTCCCTTCCGTCTCTCTGCTTTCTTACTGTCTTCATCCAATCCTTCTTACTCCTTTCCATGGCAAGCTTAAGCAAGGGTTTCACCGTTGTCAGTGGCTACCTCCCATCCTCTCAGTGGAAATGTTCAACGCACCCTGTCATGGCACGGCTATCCATCTGTCGGTTCTCGATCAGGCCGGAATAGAATCCAGTGATTCTTTTGCGTCTGTCACTAACGCCCCGCCCTCAGGAGTTTGAAGCACGTCACAGTCATTCAATCATTGAATCTTACTCAGAATACCACAGACAAGGTTAGACCTTCCGGATTCTCTTGAATGCCGCCATCAGTTCTAGCCTATACCACAAAGACTCTGATCTCACGGAATGGCTGGCTCGTTTGTCAGGCGAGCACTCGGTTGTCAGGCGATCAACCATGCATCGTGTATCAGGAATCCAAGAGATATTCACCCAATCGAAGGTAGAACGGAGGTGGTTGTCAGTCACACGTTCATAGGTGAGAATGATGATGAGTGTCACGGATCATCACATTCATCAAGTTGAAGAACAAGTGATATCTTAGAACAAGAACAAGCGGAATTGAATAGAAGAACAATAGTAATTGCATTAATACTCGAGGTACAGCAGAGCTCCACACCTTAATCTATGGTGTGTAGAAACTCCACCGTTGAAAATACATAAGAATAAGGTCTAGGCATGGCCGAATGGCCAGCCTCCCAATGATCTAAGAACTAGATGTCCAAAGATCCAAAGATGATCAAAGGATCTAAAATAATCCAAAGATGAAAATACAATAGTAAAAGGTCCTATATATAGAGAACTAGTAGCCTAGGGTGTACAGAGATGAGTAAATGACATAAAAATCCACTTCCGGGCCCACTTGGTGTGTGCTTGGGCTGAGCATTGAAGCATTTTCGTGTAGAGACTCTTCTTGGAGTTAAACGCCAGCTTTTATGCCAGTTTGGGCGTTTAACTCCCATTTTGGTGCCAGTTCCGGCGTTTAACGCTGGAATTCCTGAGGGTGACTTTGAACGCCGGTTTGGGCCATCAAATCTTGGGCAAAGTATGGACTATCATATATTGCTGGAAAGCCCAGGATGTCTACTTTCCAACGCCGTTGAGATCGCGCCAATTGGGCTTCTTTAGCTCCAGAAAATCCACTTCGAGTGCAGGGAGGTCAGAATCCAACAGTATCTGCAGTCCTTTTTAGTCTCTGAATCAGATTTTTGCTCAGGTCCCTCAATTTCAGCCAGAAAATACCTGAAATCACAGAAAAACACACAAACTCATAGTAAAGTCCAGAAAAGTGAATTTTAACTAAAAACTAATAAAAATATACTAAAAACTAACTAGATCATACTAAAAATATACTAAAAACAATGCCAAAAAGCGTATAAATTATCCGCTCATCACTTACCTCTTGTTGGACATTCTCAGAAGGATGTTCATTGGTTGCGTTGGTCTCTTCTTCGTTAACAGAGGCATGCTCGTTGGCTCCATCTACTTGCTCTTTTGGAACAGTTTCTTGGCAACTCAGGTTAACCAACCAACTTGGTGGTTCAGTACTAGTTTTCTCCCCCTGAACATCAAGTTGGCTGCTGAAGAAATATTCTGATTCCAAAAAATCACAATCCATAGTTACATGTACACGATGAGTGTTTGGGTTATAACATCGATACCCCTTTTGATGCGTAGCATACCCATCAAAGACACATTTCTCAGCACATGGGTCAAATTTGGTTCGGTTAGCTCTGGGTATATGGACGAACACAGAGCACCCAAAAACTCGTGGTGGTAACATTTGGACAGGAGGGATGTCAGATTGAGTAGCTAGGATCTGTAGGGGTGTTTTGTGGTTGAGGGTCTGAGAGGGTAGCCTGTTCAGAAGATAGGCTGAGGTAGCAACAGCTTCAGGCCATAAACATGTCGGAACCTTTGCATCAAAAATCATGGCCCGAGTCATCTCTAGTAACTTACGATTTTTCCGTTCTGCCACACCATTCTGTTGGGGTGTGTTTGGACAGGAAGTTTGATGAATTAAGCCTTTTTCTCTAAAAAACTCTTGCATCGATTTGTTCACAAATTCACCACCATTATCTGATCTAAGTACTTGAATTTTTTTATCAAACTGAGTGAGAATCATTTGATAGAATGCATAGAACTTGTTGGGTACTTCAGATTTGTGTTTTAGAAAATATACCCACGTCATGCGAGAAAAATCATCCACAAATAACACAAAATACCGAAATTGATTATTATGAGAACTAGGAGCTGGACCCCACACATCAGAGTGCACTAATGAAAAAATAGAATTGACTCTAGTGTTGCTAGGGAAAAAAGTAACTCTATGATTCTTTGCCTGAATGCAAGTTTCACATTTGATGGGCTCAGTGTTACCAGTAAATAAACTAGGGAATAAAATCTTAAGGTACCCAAAGGAAGGATGTCCCAAGCGTCTGTGCCATAACTAGAGTTGCCTTGTAACCGTTCCGTGAGCAAGCATGGCATGTCCCTTGTGAACAACCTCATTAACGTAATAAAGACCTCCACGTTCAGTACCACGCCCAATGATCTCCTTCGTAAGAATGTCCTGTAAAAGGCAAAAAGTAGAGAACATGAGAACCACACAATTTAGTTCCTTTGTAACGTGGCTTATAGAAAGTAACTTTGATGACAGTACAGGGACATAGAGACAATTTTTTAATTTTAATTTTTGTGAAAAAACAATGGAGCCTTCTCCTTGAACTGCAATTAATTCTCCACTGGCTGTTTCAATATGAGTTTTAATAGGTGTGGAGAGGCTGTCAAAATCATGAGGATCATGGGTCATGGTGTCAGTGGCCCCACAATCAAAAATCCACTGATCAGATTTTTCTGGGCTGGTATATTTTTCTGATTGAGATATTTTAAAAGATTTTGGGCTTTCGGCTGGGTCATATGGAGAAGGAATTTGGGCTTCCTTTTTTAGTGGGCCACTTTGCTCAGGAGACCCATTAGGGTTCCCATTCTCTTCTGAACTTCCATTTCCTTCTCCCTTATGCGCCGCCTCCTCTCTTCTTTTACCTCCATGAGTGGCCGCGGCTTTTCCATGAACAACTTCTGATTTTGGTTCTTCCTCTCTTCCTGCGTCACCACCGCTGCTGCTGGCGGTCTGCGGAGTGCCCACTGTGGTGGCGGCCTTGAGATTTTTTGGTTTGGGATCTTCCCACCATTCGGGATAACCCACGATTTTGAAGCAAGTCTCCTTGGTGTGTTTCTTCATTCCGCAATGAGTATAATGGAGGTGGCTTTTGTCTTCTTTGTCTCGCTGTGATGAACGCCGTCCGGTAGTTTCTGAGCGATTCCATCCCTGTCCCTGTGGTCTGTTTCTTGCTATTAGGCCGATTCCGACCTCCCCTAATGATGTGTCCCCTCTGCTGCTGGTGGTAGGCTTTAAAATCTGGAGTCGGGCCGCCTCTCTTCTGACGGCAGCATAGGCGGACTCCACTAAAGGGGTCTTCTCCTGCATCAAAAGATCTCTTCTAATGGCTTCAAATTTTTCATCTATCCCTGTTAGGAATTGATATAGTCTCTGTTCTTGTTTAATTTTGTTGAAAATTGCAATATCATCTGAGCACTTCATAGGATTCAGTTGTTTTCTGTCAATAGCCATCCATATAGCCTGTAATTTATTCCAGAATTCCTCTAGGGTATCCTGTCCCTGTTTTTGTGTGTTTTCTTTTTGGTGTAAATCGTAGATTTGTACTGGGTATGTGCCGCTCCCATAGGTTGTAGCCAATCCCTCCCATAAAGTCTTTGCGGTTAGGAATTGGGAGACATTGTTCATCAAACTCGTCTCAATGTTTTGAATTATCCAGGTAAAGACAGCTTGATCTGCCTGTTCCCATTTTTCATATTCTGGTTCTCTCTCTTCTGGTGCAGGGGGAATACCTGTCAGATGGCTTTTCTTTCCTCTGCCACCAACAGCTTTCTTCATAAGTGTTGCCCACAATGGATAATTGTCTCCATTTAATTTAAAACCAATTGACAAATTGTCAGGATTGGCTTGTGTTTGCTAAATTCCTAGGCCATTACGAAGCATATTTGCAATTTGCAAAGTTAGCTCATTAGTAATGATTGAGGAGTTACTCTAGTTTTGGTTTTGGTTCATGTTGTTGCTAATTTCATCCTCTGAAGATGACATTTTTTTTTGGGTTTTTTTTTTGGTGTTTAGGGTATTGGAACAATGATGTTGGTTTCTGAGTTCTCAGGATCTAACACCGCTCTGATACCATCTTGAGATGGTATTGAGGGTTAGGAAAGGTTAGACACAAGCAAAGGTAACAGAGAGGGAAGCAGGGAAAGGGTTTCAATGTATTTGTTTTCATTATGCTTTGTTTACAATCACTCTCTTAATATAGAATTCTAGGTAACTAAATACAGAAAGTATTCTAAATAAATATAATTGATTTTCCTTGATTATCTCTGATATCCTGTGATTTGTTACTCTAATTATAATATTCTAACAAATATTCTAACACATTTTATATATGAAAAAAGCTCTACATCCATATAAAAAATACATAGATGTTATCCAAGTAACTTCCTCCACTCCACAGTCGTTTGTTATATACGCGCCTCATATAATGTATCGTGTTTTCGTTCTTCTTCTTCAACCTAATAAAATTCATCGTTTTTCTCTGTTCGCATTTTTTTCTCTGCTTACATTTTTCATTATTGATCTGCATTGAATTCAACATGATAAGCTCCATCATTCTTCTTCTTCGTTTTCTTCTTCAATCTACACTTCTGAATAGAAACAATGAATGATTCAATTTCAAATCAGTTGAATGAGGTTATTACGTTGAGACAGTTAGGGAATGATTGCTGCATGCTATCACAATAATCTTAAACATTGAAAAAAGTAAAAGGAGGCCACCGAACCGAACAACATTCATTTGGTGAACTGAAATCACAAAGGCCACCAAACCGAACAATGTACATGTGGTGAATAAATGGTGATCAACTTTCAATCAATAAGAATAGTATTTCTCCTCCTCTTCCTCCTCCTCCTCCTTCTTATTTCAAATTCTTCTTCTTCTTCTTCTTAATAAAATTCGTCGTTTTTCTCTGTTCGCGTTTTTCTTCTCTGCTCGCATTTTTCATTATTGATTTGCATTGAATTCAACGTAATAAGTTACGTCGTTCATCTTCTTCTTTGTTTTCTTATTCGATCTATACTTCTGAATGGAAACAATGAATGATTCAACTTCAAATAAGTTGAATGAGGTTATTACGTTGAGACAGCTAGGGAATGATTGCTACATGCTATCACAATAATCTTAAACATTGAACAAAGTAAAAGGAGGCCACCGAAGCGAACAACATTCATTTGGTGAACCGAAATCACAAAGACTACCGAACCGAACAATGTACATGTGGTTAATAAATGGTGATCAACTTTCAATCAACAAGAATATTATTTCTCCTCCTCTTCCTCCTCCTCCTCCTCCTTCTTCTTTCAAATTTGCGCTCGTAGGTTCTTCTTCTTCTTCAATTCAGTGGATAGTGTAACTAGGGCTTTGAAATTGGTTGTTACTCTGTTCAGTACTTCTTTTGCATAGAGAAATACTATTCTTGTTGATTGAAAGTTGATCACCATTTATTCACCACATGTACATTGTTCGATTCGGTGGCCTTTGTGATTTTGGTTCACCGAATGAATGTTGTTCGGTTCGGTGGCCTCTTTTTACTTTGTTCAATGTTTAAGATTATTGTGATGCGTTTCAGAAGAATAATCCAAATCGCACTCATTCAACTGATTTTGAAGTTGATTCATTCATTGTTTCAATTCAAAAGTCCAGATCGAAGAAAAAAATGAAGAAGAAGAAGAATCACAAAGTTAATTACGTTGAAGTCAATCTAGATCCATAACGAAGAACGCGAGTAGAGAAAAAGAAAAACAATAAGAAAGAAAACGCGAGCAGAGGAGAACGGTGAAGCCTATAACGCGAGCAGAGAAGAAGAAGAAGAACTGAGGTTGAAGTAACATTTTTTCATAATGAATGGGCACGTGTTTTCACTCTCATTAATACACGTGACTCTATTTGAAATTGGGCCAACTTGGTTACATGGTTACATGGATGTGTAGCGTGCCCTTTTATATATATAATATTTATAATTATATATTTATTATCATTTTAATATTATTCAATTTATTTCAATAATAATAAAAGAGTGTAAAATAAAGTAAATTATAATTAAAAATATAAATTAAATTATTTGTTAAATATTTTTATATTTCATGACGAAGGACAATTTGTCCATTTAATTTTATTTATTATTAAATTAAATGTCAATAAAACACACACATCTTAAATTAGGTTCATGAATTCTATTTTCGATTAGGGAACACTCACATAAAGACGTTTAAAATATTTTTTTAAGATATTTTTTTAATAATTAAATTCAACCTATATAATCGATCAAACTGTGTTATTTTTGTTAAAATTAGACGAAATAAATTAGTTTAACCAAAAAATTGATAAACCAAATCTTAAACCAATTTAAATTAATATTTTTATAAAAATGACTATAATATCTCTATTATAGAAAATGACTTAAAATATTTCTATTATATATTTTAAAAACTCTAAATTTTAATCTTTTTTTCTTTCTATGCCATCATTGAATTAGAATTTAAAATTTTTAAAATTAATATATATAATAAGAATATTTTAGTCATTTTTTATAATAAGATTATTATAGCTATTTTCTATAAAAAAGAATATTAATTTAGATCAATTCAAAATTTAATTTATCGATTTTTTAATTAAATTAGTTTATTGGACCTAATTTTAATAAAAATAACATAATTTAATTGATTATATTAATTAAATTTTAATTATTAAAAAATATATTTAGAAAAAATATTTTAAGAATTTTTACGTGAGTGACTCCTGATCGATTATATTTGGATGGAGAAATATATGGTAAAGATGTTGTTTTAAAGATGTGCTTACGTGGCAAAATTTAGACCACTCATTCTAAAACCACACTTTTAACTTAAAACCGTAACTCTTCACATAGAAAAGCGTCACCTAATGGAAAAAAGTAAATTAGAAGATTTAAGAGAAGAAATAATTAAATTATCAAAACTAATAGATCAAAAATTAATGATTTTAACCAATGTTAATTGTAATGACACTGAATTCTTAAAATCAATACAAAATAATTTTTCTCAAAATCTTTATTTTACTATAAGTTTTATTGAAGGACTTCAAAAACCTGAAAAAACTTATTTTTCACATGGAATTTCTAAAAAATGCTACCATGGAAATGATTCCCCACATCTTCATCATACTTTTAACCCACAATTAAATTCTATAGTAGATATGCTTGAAGAAATATTAGTATCCATAAAATTTCAAAGAAATAAGGAAAAAGAGAATCCCAAAGAAGAAAAATTTCAAAATATAATCAACATAACAGACTTAAAAGTAAAACTACCATTGAAATTATGAATATTGAAGAAAAATTAGAAGAAGTTACAATACTTTTTAAACAATTAAAAATGGCTCAAGAAAATAATATTATGGAACGTGGTTTTCAAATAGAAGAAGAATTAGTAAATTCTGAAAACATAGAAAATGAAGAACACATTCTAGATTATTCAAGTGACGAAGAACCAGCAATTCCAATACAAGTAAAAAATGAAGCTGGAACATCTAAGGATAATCAATCTCAATTTAAATAGGAAACAAGTTTTGATAATTATGCCTTTAAAAAAGGGTTTATAAATAAAGATTCAAAATACACAAAAATACCATCAAAATACGTTCCTAAAATCCAGGAAATGGAAGGAGAAAGAATGCTCGACTTAGACTGTAAAAAGAATGAAAAAGAAATTTTCAAAAATTGGTTGAATTCCTTTTTAGAAGCTTTTACTAATCCAAAGCTTAGTGAATTGTCTGGAAGAGATATTTGGAATTACATAGGGTTTCATACTAAAGGAACTATAAGAGATTATATGACATCAATAGAAAACCAAATAATAGAAGATTTAGCAACAAAAACAACAGCTTACGATAAGATATTATATATAATGATGATTCTATATAAAGAATTTTTTGGAAAAAATATTTTAGATCATAGACAAGAAGTCTATAATAAAGAATATCAAGAAGCAAAAAACCATCTAGCTAATATTCAGATATATGATCTATGTAATGTAGAGTCTTATATATGTGAATATAGAATACATTATTACAAGTTAAAAGAAGAAGATAAAAATCATTATCTTAGTATGTATATAACAAAACTTCCATATCCTGCTAATGAATTTATAATGGGAAGATTTATAAGAGAAATAAATAGAGGAACAATTGAAAATAATTTTGGTGGAGCAACCTCTGCAATAAGAGAGGAAATAAAAGAACGTTGTATGCAAGAAGCAACTCAAAAAAGATTTGCAAATATAATTAGAATTTGCTGTCAGGATAATGAAGAGATACCTCAAAAATATGGTCTTAATAAAAATTTTCAAAGAAAAAGAAAATATCAATTTAGAAGAAGAAAATACTATCCAAACTGGTGAAAAAAGAGATATTTTAGGAAAGAAAATAACAATAAAAACAAAAGACAAAGAAATAACTATTGCCCGAATAAAAAAGAAAATTGTAAATGTTGGTATTGCCAAGAAGAAGGACACTATGCAAATGAATGCCCAAAAAAGAAGGATAAAAAGGATCTTACTAAACAAATAGAAATTGCTAAGTCTTGTTTCATGGAACCATTAGAAGAATCTGATGATAACTTAGACTATATTTTTGAATATGTCTCAGAAACAGACTCAGAGACTGAGTAATAATGCTACATTTATTACTATAAAAATAACAGAAAAATTTATAAATACTTTCATAGATTCTGGAGCAACACAATGCTTTGCTAGTTCAAATATAAAACTTGATTGGAAAAAATTAAAGAAACCATTAAGAGTTAGAATAGCTGACAAATCAATACATAAAATTGACCAAAAAGCAGAGATGGTTGAAATTTTTATTCAAAATTATAGGTTCATTGTTCCATCTATATATATGTTAGATTCTGGAATGGATTTTATCATAGGAAATAACTTTTTAAAGCTATATCATCCATTCATTCAAGAATTAACATATATAGTTTTAAAAGCCCCACACGATTCTTCAATAAATCAAAAATCAAAACGTATAAAAATACCAACTACTACTATAGATAAGATCTTAAAATTTAAAATATTTTCTATATTAGAAACATGTTATTTAAATCTATACTTTCAGATAAATATTCCAAAAAATAATCTTGAAATAAAGATAGAAGAACTTTTGGATGAAATTTGTGCTGAAAATCCTTTAGATATTAAAAATACAAATAACGAATTAGTAAGCATTAAATTAAAAGATCCCACAAAAGAGATAAATGTTCCAAATAAAATTCCTTATTCCGCAAGAGATAGAGAAGAGTTCTCACTAGAATGTAAAGATCTTTTGGAAAAAGGAATTATAAGATTAAGTAAAAGTCCTCATGCGGCTCCAGCTTTTTACGTTGAAAACAATAATGAAATTAAAAGGGGAAAACGAAGAATGGTTATTAACTATAAGAAGATGAATGAAGCAACTATTGGTGATACTCATAAACTTCCAAGAAAAGACTCTATTTTAGAAAAAATCAAAGGAGCAACTTGGTTTTCATCTCTTGATGCAAAATCAGGATATTGGCAACTTCGTCTAGATGAAGAAACAAAGAAATTAACTGCTTTTACTTGCCCAACAAAAGAATCAACAAGTGTGTTGCTCTACGAATGGAATGTATTACCATTCGGACTAAAACAAGCCCCAGGTATTTATCAAAGATTTATGGAAGAAAATCTAAAGGAGTTAAATGAATTTGTTTTAGTGTATATTGATGATATACTAATTTTTACAAAACAGGATAAAGAATATCATCTTCAAAAATTATTAATAGTTTTAGAAAGATGTAAAGAAAAAGGATTAGTTCTTAGCAAAAAGAAAGCAAGAATAGCAAAACAAGAAATAGAGTTTCTTGGATTAATTTTATCCGCTCAAGGAAAGCTAAAACTTCAACCAAATGTTCTAGAAAAAGTAAATTTATTTCCTAATAAAATAGAAGATAGAAAACAATTACAAAGATTTTTAGGGTGTATAAATTATATTTCTGATCAAGGATTCTTAAAGAATATAACAGAATATACTAAAAGCTTATTTCCAAAAATAAGTACTAAAAAAGAATGGAAATGGGATGAAAAAGATAGTATGCAAATTCAAAGAATTAAAGAATTATGTGAAAAACTTCCAGAACTTTATATTCCAGAAGAAAATGACTACTTAATAGTAGAAACAGATGCCTCAGACATAACCTGGTCAGGATGTCTAAAAGCTAAGAAAGCTATAAAAAGCTTGGAACAAGAAAAAGAATCACTAGATTCTAAATATCCCCCAAAGGAATTACTTTGCAGGTATATTTCAGGAACTTTTACTCCAACAGAACAGAGATATACTACTCATGAAAGGGAAACTCTAGCAGCAATTAAATCTCTTAAGAAATGGAAAATTGATTTACTACCCAAAGAATTTACATTAAGGACAGATTCAAGTTACTTAACAGGTTTCATACGATATAATTTAAAAGTTGATTATAATCATGGACGATTGGTAAGATGGCAATTATTTTTATTACAATATCCAATAAAAATTGAATATATTAAGGGTGACAAAAATGTTATTGCAGATACATTAACAAGAGAATGGAGTTCGTCTACAACGCATTAGATCAAGAAATTCAAAAATACGAACAAGAACTTGAAAAATGCAAGCATTGTCAGCAAATAAAGACACAGATCCAATCCCTCAAGAAGGCCATCGAAGCAATGAAATCAACACAACAACCAAAACCATCAGAGTTCAGCCAACTAAGCGTGGTGGACAAATCAAGTGAGGAAAAAATTCCAGAAAATAAAATAATTGCTGAAATTATCAAAAAATCCACCCAAGATAAAAAATATTATGTAATTTATAATGGCCCCATGAAAGGAGTATATAATGCCTGGGAAAAAGCAGCACCATTTACACATCAATCAAGGATAATTCATAAAGGAGGATTTTTAACACTGGAAGAAGCAAAGGAATCCTTCAGGGAATATGAAGCTCTTCATCCAGAGCAAACCCTAAAAAGAGCAGATAAAACTCCAATTCAAACCCAGAGAACAGGGATAATAAGAAACATTCCAACAAGGGCTGAAATCAAGGAAAAGAAAAGGGTCTGTAGATCAAATCTCAGAGAAACCCTTAACATAGTCCTGAATTGGACTGAAGAAAAAAGGGCAATCTTGGGATATTATCCTATTGCCAAAGAACAGCTAACAAAGCTGGTTATATTTCCAGAGGCTTCCCCATCTGACACCTATCAGTTTTTCCAGTATGGATTAATTAATACAATTTTAATTTTTAATGATTTGAAAATTATTAGTGAGTTTCCTGCAGGATTCATTGATGCAGTAAAGAGATTTAAAAATATGATTGACAACGTAAATCCAAGGGATATATCCCTAAAATTTACGAATAGTCAACCTATTTTTAATGAAGAAGAAGAATGCTTGGTTCCAGCACATCAAGTAATCTTCATGTCCGTCTTCCCAGGAAATTTTCAACCAATTGATCAAGTTCAAGATTTAACAATCTACAGTCATGAAGGAAGACTAGCCAGTACACTAGCAAGGGTCTTCGAAAGAACTCAAAAGATAACAAGGGAATCTCACACCAGAATCAATTATAAAAGCAGAAATACTTTGCTTGTGTCCAGTAAAAAGAATGAAATTGAAGAAAGAGAGATGAGACTCTTAGTGGAATTTGAATCAGCATTCTACAACTTATCTGGACTCTTAGAAAAGCTCCCCGAAGGGATAAAGAGGAATCTCTGTTATTTGATAAAAGACAGAGAAGACCACAAGTGCCAGCTATGTGTCTCAGAGTTATCTGAAGAAAGCAATAATAAAACGGAATCAACCCACATGATAAAGGAAGAAGACAACGCATCTGAAGGACACATGATGAAAGAGGAGGACAGCACATCTGAAGCATCTCTCAACATTATTGCATAGTGACGTAAGCGCTTAGGTCATAGAGCACCAACAATGTAGCTGGTGCAAGATAATAAATAATGACGTAAGCAATGACGTTATAAGAAGGGTAAGGATGGGAATTGTCCATCAGACCCAACCATTATAAATAGGTTGCTTAGGCAATTGTAGAAGGCATCAAACAATAGAAAGCAGAAGGCTAGGAGTACTCATATGCTAGGAGAGCAAGGAGGAAGCGGCCGAGGCGATTCTATAGTTTGAAGAAGAATTCCCTTAGGAAAAACCAATTCTAAACTCCCCTCTGGAGTTAGTATCTACAATCTCCCCTCTGGAGATAAAAACATCTTATGTAAAATATTCTAAATAAAGAAATTTTTTCTCCAGAAAGGTACACCTTTATCTTAATCTCATAGTTATGAATTATTTAGAAAGTTTAGAATTAACGGAATAATCTGATTATTATAGATTATCTGCCTTATTAGATAACGAAAAACAGGCTGTTCTAAAAACAGAATTAAATCTCAAATCAAATGAAAATTTTAATAAACAAAATCTTTTAAAAGAAGTTCTTAATAGAAAAAATATAATATACTATGGAAAAATTCAACTTGAAGCCCCTATAAAGATAAAATCTGCTAATGGAGAACTTGAAATAGCTTTGATAAATGATGAAGAATTGAGTAAACAGATTGAGAAAATTAAGGATCAACAAAAAAGAGATGGATTCATATTAGTACTATACAAGTCTTAATCAAATCTACATATATGAAAGGAATTAATTCACCAATAAGCTTAGCAATCTGTGACAAAAGAATTAATGATGACCCAATAGATCAAATAATTGGAATTGTTCATGGAAACTTGGCAAACGTAAATGTTAAATTCAATGCCCATCTTGGATATGCTATACCTTTATCAACTGAAAATCTTGGAAGATCTATAAGTTTGGCTTATAAATTTCACAGAAAGAATCTAATGGAACAAGACGATGAACCATTTTCAATTACATATGCAATAAATTATGCTTTAACAAATAGCCATCATAGTATAATATTTAAAAACAGAGAAAGAATTTATGTCGATGAATTATTTCAGAAAATTGTAAAAACAGAAATATCA
Source organism: Arachis hypogaea (assembly GCF_003086295.3). Classification (NCBI taxonomy): domain Eukaryota; kingdom Viridiplantae; phylum Streptophyta; class Magnoliopsida; order Fabales; family Fabaceae; genus Arachis; species Arachis hypogaea. The sequence goes on from NC_092036.1 coordinate 20,939,793, forward strand.
AAATATAAAGCTATTGAAAACCCAGTTCTTTTACTAAAAGAACCATCAGGAAAATTAGTTTCATCGAATTTTCAAATAAGAGAATCCAAAATTAATAGCCCTTTAAGTTTATCTAAGTTAAAGATTAAAGAAGAAAATTCTGAAATAAAAGAATTAACAAAAAAGGTCGAAAAATTAAATGACACCCTAAACACTAAGTTATGACAATAAATAAAGAGAAAATATATGTAACCTATCAAGATAAGAAACAAGAGCTCTTTGAAAGAGAAAATCGGTTGAATTATTTACAGTTTTCTGAAATAAATCAAAGAGCATTTGAAGCTCTCAAAATAATCTATGACAAATTGAAAGGAGAAGTTGAAGAGTTAGAAAAATTAATAGAATCTCTAGAAAATAGTGATGAATCGATGATAGAATTTGCAGAAATTCTAAGATAAATAATGAAGTATACAAAGATTGAAAGACCAGAAAACAAAATAAAAAGAAAAAGAACGAAAAAATTAAAGAGTAAAATAAAGGAGTATAAAAGGGAATTAAATAATCTTCAGTTCGAAATTAATGACCTTATAATAAAAAGGATAGAAATAAGAACAAATATAAACAAGTTGGAGCTAAACTTAAAAAATTTATAAATGCCTGGAACACCATATTATGACTTAAAACAATTAAAGATGTTGAAAGAAAAAATGGAGAATGAAATTGAAAAATTAAAAAGATATTTAGAAACAACAGAAAGTGAGAAATAAAAAAAGTTTTGGAGGACTTGAAAAATTATATTAAAGAAAAAGACAAACAGATAAAAGATTTTATATACAATAATCAATGCAAAAAAGAATATTATAAACTAAAACAAGATTGAAAAAAACTATAAAAATGAAATCAGAATTAGTAATAGTAGAAATGCTTAATACTTTTGATTATGAAATTACAAATTATAAAGTACCACCAACCAAATCTATACAAATCATAAACTTATTTGAAACAAAATATGAAGAGTTAATAATTTTGAAAAAGAAATTACATCTTAAAAAATTGGTATCAGAGCCAAGTTAACGATTAAGGGTAACACTTTCTCTTTAAGCGACACTTTTAGTAATACACTTTTAAAATCAACAAATAACCATAAAAGACAAAAATCCTTACAAATGCATCTGTACACTAGATGCCCCAACAATTTGGATTTAGGAGTATTGAACTTCCGATCTAGTAATTGCCTTTCTAATTTCTACTAACTTATACAGATATATTAATAAAACAACAATAATATATATAATGTATTAAAATCTCAGGGTCATCATCATCATTGGACAATCTTCCTGCGATACCCTTACGCAAATATGAAAAAGAAATAGCCAAAAATCTCTGCCACCTCTCATTATCATCACTCACAATTCACTCTATCATCCATCTATTATTATTCTCATTATTGCACATTACCCCACACTAAATTAAAACATGCAATTTAAAACATGGTAATTGAAATCTAAGAATGTCACTAAAACGACGTGTAAACTAAAGGTAGAAAAAATTAAATAAAATTATATAAAAGAAAGAGTATAAAAAACTAAGACAATGACGATGTCGAAAGCTGGATTCAGTATAGCACCCAGATCTTACAACAAGGCCTAAAGAAGTTTCTCTCTCTTTTCTTTACTTGGCTTTCTTAGATAGTTTTTCATTTTAGTATTTCTATCTTTATTTTCAGTGTTTAGTGTATGGCGCTAAGGAAGAATTTGAGAGAACAAAAGCCAGTTATGTATTGGGCAAAACAAAAGTGAAAAACAGAGATTAGAACAGAAAAAAGAAAAAATTCACAAACACCATGAAAACTCATCATTGGAGCTGCTTCTTTATTATCTTATCATCAATAGAGTTTTGGACCATCCTCTTCTTCGCCTTTCCTTCCGCAAAAGCCCTCAAGGCATTTGAATTATGTAATAATGCTTCAAAATCTAACTCAAGAAGAATCCTACATCAGCCGCTTTTTCCGGCAGCATCAGCTCCGGCGTTACCTCCGCCTTCGCCGTCACTGGACACTCCTTCCCCTCCGGAAATTCCTTTCTTCAACGAGAATCCACCAGGTCCACCGCCGGCGGACCTGAACCAGCAGCCGGCTGCGGTGGACACCACCAACGGCCGAATTGCAAACCCGACAGCGACGCAGCCGGCGAAGCCGGTTAAGACAGTGGCGATTGTGGTATCTGTCGCGTTCGTTACGTTTGCAATGCTGTTTGTGCTGGCGTTCTTCTTGTATAAGCAAACGGCGAAGCAGCAGCCGGCGGAGACGACGCAGAAGCTGGTGGCCGTAGGGTCACGAAACGAGTTGCCACCACCGGCGGCGGCGGCGCCACCGTCTAGTTTGTACTACATTGGGACGGTGGATCCAAGCAGAGCGTCGGTGAGCGAACCGAGTGAAGAAGCCACTTCGAGTGAAATGAACCGTTCTTCATATCGAAAACTGAATTCCATGAAAGTTTCAGAAAGGTACCGTCCCAGCCCCGAGCTTCAGCCATTGCCGCCGCTAAGCAAAACCGTCGCCGACGGCAGCCATCCGCCACCGGCTGCCTCCTCGTCATCTTCGTCCGATGACGAAGTGGATAGCCGAGACACGGCGTTTCACTCGCCACAGGCCTCATCTCTCAGCCTCGATGACGGTTACCACACGCCGGTTTCGCGCCAGAGTTATCTCTCCAACGGTAGCAGTACTGCGGCGGCACCGCCAGTTCCTTTCTCGAAGAGAACTTCTCCGAAGTCTCGGATTTCAGCTTCGTCGGATACCAGAATCGCCATGATACCACCAATTAAGCATGCTCCTCCACGGTCACCATCCCCGACACAGCAAGAATCTACCTCCGGTCCTTCCAGACGGCCGACATTCTCGGCACCTCCTCCAGCACCAAATTTAACTCATATTCATTCAAATATGTCCAAGAATTCAATCAATCCTCCGCCACCGCCACCACCTCCTCCTCCGCCAATGCGAGCAGCGCCACGGAAGGTTCAGTCTCCAGCAATAAATTTGACCTCGTCATCGTCGTCGTCCTCCCTCCCTGCTTCAAGAATTCAGCAGGAGTGTTGGTCTCGGAGCCAAGTTGCAGCATCCGCTGCAAAGAGCATTGCAAAGGCTTCAGAGGAGTTTAACAAGATGAAGAGCGTGGCATCATCTGAGAAGTTGGACGGTGATGACGTGGAAGGAGGAAGACCCAAGCTGAAGGCTCTGCATTGGGATAAAGTGCGTGCTACATCTGAACGTGCCACTGTGTGGGACCAGTTAAAGTCAAGTTCGTTTCAGTAAGTGAAACTATAAGCAGTGCTTTACTGCTTCCAGTTAATAAATCATAACAGTATTATTCCTTTCTTCTTCTTCTAATAAAAGTCTGTTTTGTTTTGTTTAATTTTCCTTGCTAGATTAAATGAGGGCATGATGGAGTCTCTCTTTGGCTGCGGTGCCACCAGTTCTGCACCTAAAGAAACGGTTACAAGGAAATCAGTTATTCCGCCCGTTGAACAGGAGAACAGAGTGTTAGATCCCAAGAAGTCCCAAAACATTGCTATAATGCTCAGGGCACTCAATGTTACTAGAGATGAGGTCTCCGAAGCTCTCTTGGACGGTAATTTTCACTTCTTATTTGTTCTCACTTTTTTTTTTATCATTATTACATGGATTAGTAACCAATTATTTTTTTGAACAACATAAACAATAGATTTTAAAATTGACTCAATTCAAATAAAACACATTTTACTCTAAATTACTCACTTAAATCTTAATATTAGAATAACTATTTGCACATCTAATAAATTAAATATAAGATATCAATTATTCATATTATTTAATATTTTTATTGTATACCTATATTTTTCTTTATTATATTTGGTCTCACTTGCTTTTCCTTTTTTAGATACTAGTTAATCTTACGACGAAGTAATAATATGTTTTAGTTTTTTTTATTAAAACAAGAATACATCAATAAAAGTACACTTAAAAAGTTTAAGTTAGTAAAAATTTGATATTTACGAATTTTTTATATATACTTTTATTTAAAAAAAAACTTTAGATATACATAGATGTTTATAAACCTTAATATGTATTTTAATACATCATGCTTTTTTTTATGTATTTTTATCTTTAAAAAAATATAGATAACCAACAATATTTTTGAACAATGTTAGTTACTAGTTAGCGATTACCAACGATGATGGTTGAGTTCACTGAGTATAGATAGCTGAAGGAGTTAAATCGTTAATTAATTTATATTTGAGTAAACTAAAATAAATTCGGATAAACTCCATAAACTTGAAGCAATTCGCGGATAAACTCACGTAACTCATGCTTGTTAATCTCATCACGTAGGAGATGACTTTATCCAATTTTGTTATGTTAGTAGTTGGTGATTCCTAATGATTGTGTTTATGGGAGAAAAGTAGTTGGCCTTGTTTTCTTGTTTATGAGAGTGTTGATTCACGGGTTCATATGCACACACTACAAATGATTATACCTTGTTCTTCGGCGTGTAATTGAGGCAAAGCTGTTTAGGCAAATCAAATTGAACATAGTCAATTATTTATGAACAGAATGCATATATAGCTTAAGAACTTAACAAGAATCGTCATAATTACATCCGTAATCAAGTATGAAAGAACATCATCATGACACATGAAAAGTTAGTTGGAATTTGCGAATATTAAAATGATATGATCAACTTAATCATTCTCCACACCCTTTGATTCCTTCGTTTCTGAATATTGACTTTCAAGCTGCCTCTAAAAGTGCAGTGCGCCCTTGTTTTGAACATAGATAAATGATTTCTTATTTATTGGTGAAACATTCTTTCATATTCCATGAAGTAAACTTTTTGTATTATAAAAAAAGAACTTAATAATTAATTCTTCTAAAGTAAAAAGGTAAAAAAAAAAAAGAAATAAATAATAGATAAGTATGATAAAAGAAGAAAATAATTTATATCATGTAATTTTTGTTCTCCAGCCTCCAGGTCTCAACTTTTGATAGTAGATGTCATGACACCAAGAATTTCAATATAATGTATGATTACCATATACTACTACATTTTAGCCATCATATTAAACTTTTTGAGGTTCCAGTTTAAATTACTCTACTAAATAAGTAATAAATGCATAACGTTGTGAATATCTTAAGTCTTGCTTGATCTTTTTTCTATTATTTTTCACCTTGAGTCATTTGGTTATCCACAAGACCACAACCACTCAACAAAGCACTTTGCAAACATAATGGTTGGATTTTATTATTATTGGTATGATACAGGGAATCCTGAAGGTTTGGGTGCTGAGCTATTGGAAACTCTTGTAAAGATGGCACCAACTAAAGAGGAAGAAATAAAACTCAAAAGCTATGATGCTGGTGTTTCAAAACTAGGCTCTGCAGAGAGATTCCTTAAAACTGTACTTGACATACCATTAGCCTTCAAAAGAGTGGAAGCCATGTTGTACAGAACGAATTTTGACACAGAAGTTAACTACCTTAGGAAATCCTTTCAAACCCTCGAGGTATCTATGACTTACATGCTTTATATTATTATCTTTAATGTCTTCTTTCAGTTACATTTTGTTTTGTTGGCATTTTTCAGACAGAGAGTGAGGAATTGAAGAACAGCCGGTTGTTCCTCAAACTCCTCGAAGCTGTTCTTAGGACAGGGAACAGAATGAATGTTGGAACCTACCGTGGCGATGCCAAGGCGTTCAAGCTAGACACACTCCTAAAACTTGTAGATATAAAGGGAACAGATGGAAAGACCACATTGCTTCACTTTGTTGTCCAAGAAATCATTAGAACGGAAGGTTCAAGTGGCGAATCGTCCAGCGAAAATGCACAGGCAGAAATGAATTCTCAATTTAATGATGATGAGTTCAGAAAGAAAGGATTGCAGGTTGTGGCTGGACTGAGTAGAGACCTTGGAAACGTGAAAAATGCTGCAGGAATGGACTCAGAAGTCTTAAGTAGTTATGTCTCTAAGCTTGAATCGGGTCTTGATAAAGTGAGATTGGTTCTGCAGCATGAAAAGCCGGGTATGCAGGGGAATTTCTTCAACTCAATGAAGCTCTTCCTGAAAGTCGCCGAAGCGAAAATCGTTACGATTAAATCTGATGAGAGAAAGGCTTTGTTCCTTGTGAAAGAAGTAACAGAGTACTTTCATGGGAATATGGCAAAGGAAGAAGCGCATCCTTTTAGAATTTTCATGATTGTGAGAGACTTTCTCAATATTTTGGACCAGGTCTGCAAAGAAGTGGGGAAGATGCAGGACAAAACTGTGATTAACTCCGCGAGATCCTTCAGGATAGCGGCGAGCGCGTCGTTACCAGTTCTCAACAGGTACCATGCAAGGCAAGATACAACCAGTTCAGATGAAGAGAGCTCATCTCCCTAGTGTTTGTGATTTGTGAATATGAAAGAAAAATAGTGAAAATGAATGTTTTAGCAAATTTATGTGTTCATTGCTAGAATTTCACCAATAGTTCCATCATAGGTATAAAGTTCATAATGAAAATCTCGTTTCACATGCCCTTTTTAATATAGGTTTTATAAGATGAGAATCCCACGCATTTTCATATGATAGACTTTTCTTTTTAAATATATATTTTATATGTATTTTTTTCGGATCAATTCTAATAATAGATATCAGTTTTGCAACAATTTATTTCTGCTGGGAGAAAAAAGCAAGTTAAAATTGGTGTTGCAATGACCAAAACAATGACCAAGAAATTGTTAACACTTACCAAAGTAAGTGTTCCTTTGCTTCATTATTTTTCTCGACATACAATATATCGGTTTAACTTTGATGCACTACTCTCTAAGTGTAAAACGATTTATATGTTCGTCTAATCACATCTATTCTTTTATGTAACTATTCACGCGATCATTGTAAAAATAGTTATTTTTATTGACGTGACGTTACGTATTTAAATATACATATAAAACTATTTTAATTCAACTTGGTAAATTCCCAGTAACACATTTACATACACAAACTTTACAATTAGAAAGTGGTGTTAGTTCTATATCAAAAGAGATTTATTTCCACACAAGAAAATGGTTATCACTTCCGAAAGCATGGTGCTGCCTCAGTGACCCTTGTTCTCAAGATCTTCTCACCCAATATTTTCTATTTAATATTGTCTTTCTTTCTCTGTTTTGAGTTTGATATATGCTGCTTGAACTTCCTGAAATGACAGGCATTGTTACATTTCAAGTGAGTAATTGAGTTCCATTAAGTAGGATCTCATTTTAGACTGCAGTTACATAATCAGAGAATTGACATTTGGACACACACAATGTGATCCATATCAGAGGTCACAATTCAAATAGGTGCATGTATATATAACTAGGGTCCCACTATGCTACAGAACAAAATTTATAGAAACAGAATACAGATTTTTTTTTTTGTGATAGTAGTTGTGACATGTTTTGTTCTTCAAAACGTTGGCATAACCAGTCACGTATATAGAAAATTTTGATAATCGGAGCGAAATATATATAAAATAATAATAATTTTTATAATAAAAATATCATGTTTACATAAAAAATTAGTTATCAAATTATCTATTATAAATTTATATATAATATATATATTATTTAATTTATTTTTAATATATATTTTGTATTTTAAAATTTGTATTTTAAGATAGATTCTGTATAAATATTATTTTATGTATACATAATATAATTGTTGTTATAATTATATTTTATTATTGTAAAATATGATTAAGTTTCAAAATATCTAATTACAAATTAAAATACTAAAATAATAATTTAAATAATAACATATAACTTAAAATTTAATTTTTTATATTTCATATTTTAAAATCTTGACAATATAATTAAAATGTCTTTGTTTTTGTATATTTCATTAAACAATCATTTAAAACTCAACTTTCATACAATTAGCTCTTGATGATATTCATAGTTGAAAAAGTTCATTCAATTAGTATAGTTATTATGAGAAAAATTAAAGCTAATTTCAAAGAAGAAATACAAATGGATAGATAATATTCTTTTAAGTCGATTTTTAAGAAAGAACGTCAACCTTATTTAAATTTAAAAATTGATCATTATAATAGACATCTAATATGAAATTCTCAAATTGACTATCAAGTGTCGAAAGTTGAATAAAGAATTATTGTGGGGTAAACTTTAATAATTTAGTGGGGGCAAATAAATATTATTATTATATACTACTCAATAAAATTTCAAATTGTAAAGGGGTACTTGTCCCCACACCCGTAGGAGATTTGTTACTGATTTCAAATCTCAATTCAAATTTAAATCATATCTTGTTATTTTAAACTGGAATCTTTTAACTTTATAAATCATATTATAACTCAATTTGAAACAGAATCAGTTAAGATCTTATCCAAATTTAGAATTCAAATTTAGAAATAAAATAACTAATTATTCTCAATTCTCATTTAATATTCTCAATTATCATATTATTATTATAATCTTAATTAGCGCTAGAAAAAATATAATAATATTCTATTTAAATTAATATAATTATTTATTTGATCAAATCAAAATAATAATTAAATAATTCTTTAGCAAAGATTAAAATACTCGTTAGTGTGTAACCCCATAGGTTCAACACTACGCAAGTAGTAAATTAGTCATACTAAATTTACTAATTAAAGTTGGCAACTAGTAACATTCCATTTTTTTAACTAAAGATAACACTTCTTAACGACTCGATAGTATGAATGAATATATTTTTACTAAAAAAATCCAAAAAGAACAAAGTATAATTCCTTCCATCTTTTTAGCTTTTAGTTAATCCTTAGAGTATGGTTTAATTGTCAAACTCTAATTTGTTACTATTATTATAATGAACTGTGAATGACTTAACAAACTCATTTCTTCATTCATTCAATCTCCTTGACCAAGGTTTTATTCATCTCGGTCATTATAATCATAGAGTTCAAACTCTTTACTAAGAGTTGATAGATTTTTTACTGACTAATCATCAATTCTAAAAGTATTTAAATCATACACAATATCCATTCAACTAGCACTCTAAGGTATTAGGTATTTGAAATCAAAAGTATAATAAATACATTGTTAATTATTATGACAGTCGTAAGTCAAAGGAAACTCTATTACTATTTTTCATCTTGAGAATATTCTATTGACAAATATGTGGTAATTATAACTATTAAAAATTCTCAAATTGAGTCAATTCAATGGTCATATATATATATATATATATATATATATATATATATATATATATATATATATATATATATATATATATATATATATATATATATATATATTGATCTTTTCGAATTATTAATGTCCTTTCAATAATCTGATCCTATGACCAGGAACAATTTAGATTAAATTATAATTAAAAGATTTATCTCTCAATATTATGATCACTATCATAATAATAAATCTCTAAATTTAATCAATGATCTTACTATATTAACATTTTAATAAATAATAATAACAAATTATTTGACACATGATTAATTAGATTATGATCATACTATTTATTTCCAACAGCTTCAACTTAAGCAAAATAATATTGTTTATATATTTTACAAAAAATATCTTTAATTAATTAATAATACACATATTGCATGCACTAATAATAATAATAATAATAATAATAATAATAATAATAATAATAATAATAATAATAAATTTAAAAAATGGAAGAAGAGGCACTTTTTAATTTTGATATTGGTTTTTTTTGTGGTTTTCATCTTTGTTAAAGTTTGGTATGTTTTATTATATATGATATACAATTCATAAATTTAACTCTCAGATTTGTTATTTTTTATTTTAAAAATTTTTAAATATATAAATCTCAATCTGATTTTCATATTTGTCATTTTGATTTTTAAATATTTTAAAATATTTTAATCGAATCCGCCAATTTTTTTTACGATAAAATAAAAAATTATATCTACATAGATCGATTTCTTTAATTTATGTATCCCAAAATTTAAATTGCCTATTGAAAATTCGAATCTTGAGATAAAGTTTTTTTTTTTGGCTTTTGTATGCTTGGTGTAAAGTTATGAAGTAATAAAAGTTTAATTTTTACAAAATTTGGTATACTTAATTTTAATAATAGGTAATTATAGTTAAGTGGTTGAATAAATAAAAATAAAGTTTTTTTTATTATGTTACATATATCATAAAAATATTAGAAGACTATTAAAATTTATTATTTTTTACTATTAATTAATTATTAATATTTAAAAATATGAAATAAAGTATATTATTAAATTATTAAATTAAAAAATTAAATTAATAACTAAATAATAATAAAAATAATAAATTTTAATGATTTTTGACAAGGAGGCCACTCAAGTAAAGACGCTTAAAACGTCTTTTCTTAAAGATGTTTCTATGTTGTGTTTTAATTGGTTTCTGTATAATTTATTCGGTGTTCCTCATCACATATTATTAAATTCCTAAAAAGATTTTCTTTCCAAAAACAATAAAAAGCATTTAATTTGGACTATAACAAAAAAAGTAATAGATTAACTATTAGATTTTTTTAAACGATTATTTATATAAAAAATATATCACATTCATCAAAATATATATATATATATATATATATATATATATATATATATATATATATATATATATATATATAACAAGCTCTAAAAATTTTTATAAATAAAAAAATTAATTTTTATTCGTATAATATATAAAATAATTACTATATTATTATTATATTATAGATTAAAATTTATTAATTTAAATTTTATTTTTATTTTTAATATAAGCATTAGAAATAAATAATTTTTTATAACAAGATGTAATGTAACAAAATATATATAATATTAATTAGTTTTTAAAAAATTCTGAAAAGATTATTTTTTTTTCTAATAAAGTGTTATTAAAAAATTAACATTATAAAAACTAATTTCAACCAATATGATATAATAGGTTATTAAATATATTTAATACAAAACACATTGAATATAAATTTTTATTGAGTTTAAATTTTAAATAATTTTTAATTGAATTTCAAATATTTTTATTTTAAAGAGTTAGAATATTTTAACATTATTTTTTCGTATCTTTTTAATTGAGTCTTTGATTTTTTAAATTATAAACGTTATTTATAATTAAGAGTAATGTTTTAACACCACCAATTAGTCAGACATATAAAAATACAAGAATAATTCTATTGTCATAATTATAATCTAATTTTATAAGTAATACAATACAATGAAACTATATATAATTAATATAACTAAATTTTATCTACATCTATAGTCACATTTCATAAATAATATAATTAAATTATATTTATGTTTATATTAAAATATGAATAAAAATACAAAAAATTATCAGGATGATTTTCGTTCATAATTTTTTTATTATTTTTGTTGTGAAAAGTTTAATTATTTTTTAAAAAAGATAATTGAATAACACAAAAAGAGTCTTATTAAAAGTAATTTATTTATATATGATTAAAAAATAATTGAATTATTATATACGGTAAAAAATTAATATTATTAAAAAATAAAATTAAAAATCATGGTTTTTTTTATTTTTTCCAAAATTTATCTACAAGTAATTCTATATATATTTTATGATGAATAAAAATATTAAAGTCGTACTAAAATTTATTCTGATAAAATTTATTTTTATTCTACTAAATGTTAAATAAACTATTGAAAAGAATTTTGTTTCCTCCATTAGAGAAGAATGATAAACTTTCATACTTCTATTATATTATGGCAATAATTTGGCCTGTTATTTTAATAATAATAATAATAATAATAATAATAATAATAATAATAATAATAATAATAAACAAGTATATCACAGTAAAAAAGGAAGCACATCACCAAATATTTTATCATCCGAATTATATATAAATCAAATTGATAAAAAAATATATCCATAAAATAAAAAATATTAAAAAATTTTATTTTTATAAAAAAAGTCAATAATTTTTTTGCTTACTTTTTTAAACATATTTACTTCTATATGATTAGAGTGTGGATCCGATTCGATCCAATCCAATTACAGATCAGATCACATCCTCAAATTACAGATCAGATACGGATAAATACTGTGGATTTATATGGATATGATCTAATCTATGAACACCCCTAACTACTACTGTAGGCTCAGTATTGCAAAAGAATGCTTCTTTTATTATAAACCATTATTAGATCTTAATTACCATTAAAACAACTTAATTGTCAACAAAGAGATAATACTTTTGGTCTCTGAAATTATGTTCATATTTCAATCCATAGTTGTAAAAATCAAACTGGATCAGCTAGTTCAACCGAAAAATTAGTGAACCGGACTAGAACCAGACCCTGGTCCGGTTCGATTTACTCCTTAGACCATTTAAGGAATAAAACCGGTGTGAACCGGTAAGAACTGGTGCAAAAAGTAACCTATACTTGCCACTTAGCCACTGCACTTCTAAGTATTATATTTGACAAATACTAATTATATAGTATACATACATATCTAATTTAATTTAATTTTTGTTTTTTCTATTTTTAAAATTAATTATATTTTAATTATATACCATTATTAATATAAATATAAATTTCACTAAAAATTTATTAATTTACTTGATCTATTTTATTGCTAGTATTGTGATTAAGGTTATTTGTTTTGATGTTAGTATTAAAATCTACTGATATTATAGTTAGATGATAGGCTTTGTGAATTAATTATTTTTTATTGTGTCAAAATAAGATACTATTGTAGTATTAAAATTTTATGGTTTTTTTATATTAGCTATTTTTAGAAGTTGAGACTTGATTCTTCATAAAATGTTAGTGAAGATATGTATTTCAAATTTTAATTTTAAGTTTTTAACTATTTTATATTTTATATTTACGTGAGATCGGTTTTATCGGTCCAACCAGAGATTTATCGGTTGAACCAATAAACCAGTGAACCAGTAACTTGACCGGTTCTAACAACTATGTTTCAATCTAATTTCAAAAATTTCGATTTACTCAATTTAGTCTTATGACTCACATTGGTTCCTAATCTTATTTTTGTCACTGTCTCACAAAATCGTTAACGACATGCTGAGATGGACTTACTACTCTAAAGTCTAATCAAACTATGCATGCATTACCTCATTACTAATCTTAGAAATCAAAGGCACCTCATGAGTTCTTCTTCTTGTTAACCTTCTTCTTGGACTTACTAGAATCTTGGCTCTTACCCGCTTCATGTCCATGGATCATACCATGCAGCTCGAAACCAATGAGGTAGCAAAGATAAGTACCAATGGTGATGAACATTGTCTTCTCATCCGTATACACATTGTAATAACAGCACGAGCTTTCTTCATCGTACCAGTCCAGCTTCTCTTCCGGCCTCACCACGTCAAAGTGCTTCCCCAGCACTGTCTTCGCCAACTTATCAAGATTGTACCGCCACAGATCCACCTTCTCCCCTACCTCCTTCATCCCTTCTACCGCCATCGCTCTAAGGTCCAATGCCTTCTTCAGCTCGATCTCATGGTGCTTCTCCAGCTTTGCCTTCACCTTTTCGATCTCTATTCCCACCGCGATAACCCTAGAGTTGGCGAAGAAGTGGCAGAGGGGCCTAGGGTTTTGCTTCGCTTTGTAAGAGTCGGCTTGTTCGAGAAGAGGGTAGAGGAGGCAGTGAGAGCCAACGCAGATGAAGTCGTAGCCGTGGTCCTTGATGCTGCGCTTGGTGTACTTGGTAAATTGGTGCTCGGCGGTTATGCCCACGATGACCGGGGTGTTTTTGGGAGTGGGCTTGAGGAGGTTGGTGAGCCACTTGGAGAGCGTTTGGGAAGAGGTGGTGTTGATGCAGAGGATGCGTTGGTCGTCGGCATAAACGGTGTAAGGATAATGGCGGGAAGTGAGGTCGTAAGTCTCGACTTCGGTAATTATGCTGGGTTCAATGCTGATCTCAAGAACCATTATTGTTAGTGGTTGTATGATCAGAGACTTGCAACGGTTGTCGGATCGTCTTCTTGGAGTAGCCAGGGTGGTAGAATCTGCAAAGATATTCCGCAGAAAGGATCTAAAAGGTATAAAGTATGAAGAATTTGTGAGTACTTAAGGAGCCTTTGGCTCCCCTTTATATAGCTTATGATAGTTATCTTATCTTATCTGACTTATCCGACTTTGATAAGTAAAATATTTAAATTTGAATCATCTTGTCAAATATATGTCAGCTGTTCCTCATTTTAGCTATATATTTGATAAGATAATTTGAATTCAAATACTTCACTTAACAAAGCCGGATAAGCCAGATAAGATAAGATAACTATCATAAGCTATATAAAGGAGAGCCAGAGGCCCTTAGGTACAAACTCATTCTTCATACTTTATACCTTTCAGACTGCGGAGTATCTTTGCACATTCCACCACCCCGGCCACTCCAAGAAGACGATCCAATAACCGTTGCAAGTTCCTGATCCTACAACCACGAGATCAGCATTGAACCCAGCATGATCACCGAAGTCGAGACTTACGACCTCACTTCCCGCCATTATCCTTACACCGTTTATGCCGACGACCAACGCATCCTCTGCATCAACACCACCTCTTACCAAACGCTCTGCAAGTGGCTCACCAACCTCCTCAAGTCCACTCCCAAAAACACCCCGGTCATCGTGGGAGTAACCACCGAGCACCAATTTACCAAGTACATGATAAACCCAATTTGTAGGGTTTATCTTGTATTGATTTTAGGGGATTTTATCACCTTTTACCCACATTTATTCAATGAAATAGCATGGTTTTGTACATTCTCCTTTAATTGTGCTTAAGAGTGAAAACATGCTTTTTAGGTCTTAAAATAAATAAATTTAATTCACCTCGATTCTATTAGATGCCTTGATATGTTTGTTAGTGATTTTAGATTAAAAAGGCTAGGCATGGATCAAAGGAGTGAAGAGGGAAAGCATGCAAAGTGGAGAAATCATGAAAAGTCAAAGAAGTTGAACTCGCCCATGGACGCGCGCGCGCACCTTGGGAATTACCCCATGGACGCGTACGCGTGCTGTGCACGTACGCGTCGGTGCTGGTTTATGATTTTTTTAATGAAAACGTGACCAACGAATTCTCAAGGGTTGTGGTGCCCAATTCCAACCATCTTTGGCGCCTAAACTGCTATTTAAAGCCAAGGATTGAAGAGCAAAGGGACATTAGTTCATTCACACTCATTAGGATTAGTTTAGAAGTAGTTTCTAGAGAGAGAAGCTCTCTCTTCTCTCTAGGATTAGGATTATGATTAGGCTTAGTTCTTAGATCTAGGTTTTCATTCATTCATTCTTCTACTTCTACTTCTCAATTCCTTGTTGTTAGATTCACCTTCTTCTATTCTTTTGTTGTAATTTCCTTTATGTTGTTTCTATATTTTGTTGTAGATCTAGTATTGTTCCTTCTACATTCTTCCAATTCAGAGGTAATTCATAATAAATGTGTCTTCTTTGCTTTTCTATTGTTGATCTCTTGTTTTTGTAGTTGTAGATTCCTTTAATTCTTGCATTTAATAATGTTTACTTCTATTGCACTTTATGTGTTTGTTGAAATGTCTCTTTTAGTTTTAGTGTAGATTTTGTTCCTCTTGGCCTAGGTAGAGTAATTAGTGACACTTGAGTTATCTAATTCCTTTGTTGATTGATAATTGGAGAGATTGCTATTTGGTTTGGAGTGCACTAAAGCTAGTCTTTCCTTAGGAATTGGCTAGAACTTGTGGCTCAAGTCAATTCATCCACTTGACTTTCCTTTATTTAGTAAGGGTTAACTAAGTGGTAGCAATGAACAATTCTCATCACAATTGCGAAGGATAACTAGGATAGGACTTCTAGTTCTCACACCTTACCAAGAGCCTTTTATAGTTGTTAGTTTACTTTCTTGCTATTTATCTTTCATGCCTCTTATCAAAACCCCAAAATAACTCACAACCAATAACAAGACACTTTATTGTAATTCCTAGGGAGAACGACCCGAGGTTTGAATACTTCGATTTATAAAATTAGGGGTTTATTACTTGTGATAAACAATCTTTTGTATGAAAGGTTTTTGATTGGTTTGGAAACTATACTTGCAACGAGAATTCAATTGTGAAATTCTATACCGTCAAAAATCCAATCATCAGTACACCAAGCGCGGCGTCAAGGACCACGGCTACGACTTCATCTCCCTCTGCGTTGGCTCTCACTGCCTCATCTACCCTCTTCTCCAACAAGCCGACTCTTACAAAGCGAAGCAAAACCCTAGGCCCCTCTGCGACTTTTTCGCCAACCCTAGGGTTATCGCGGTGGGAATGGATATCGAAAAGGTGAAGGCAAAGCTGGAGAAGCACCACGGGATCGAGCTGAAGAAGGCGTTGGACCTTAGGGCGATGCCGGTGGAAGGGATGAAGGAGGTAGGGGAGAAGGTGGATCTATGGCGGTACAATCTTGAAAAGTTGATGAAGACAGTACTGGGGAAGCACTTTGACGTGGTGAGGCCGAAAGAGAAGTTGGACTGGTACGATGAAGAAAACTCATGCTGTTATTACAATGTGTATACGGATGAGAAGACAATGTTCATCACCATTGATACTTATCTTTGCTACCTCATTGGTTTTGAGCTTCATGGTATGATCCATGGACATGAAGCGGGTAAGAGCCAAGATTCTAGTAAGTCCAAGAAGAAGGTTAACAAGAAGAAGAACTCATGAGGTGCCTTTGATTTCTAAGATTAGTAATAAGGTAATGCATGCATAGTTTGATTAGACTTTAGAGTAGTATATGACCGTGATTCTATCCTTGTTAATGATAGTAACTTTTACCCTTTCAATTCTTATCTGGATTTGGATATAGATTTTTATCATGGAGGCCACTCAAATAAAGACGCCTAAAACGTGTTTTTTTTAATATGTTTTCATATTGTGTTTTAATTGGTTTCTGTATAATTTATTTGGTATTCTTCATCACATATTATTAAATTCTTCAAAAGATTTTCTTTCCAAAAAAAATAAAAAATATTTAATTTAGATTAAAACAAAAAAGGTAATAGATTAACATCAATATATATATATATATATATATATATATATATATATATATATATATATATATATATATATATAAAACAAGCTCAAACCTCTTAAAATTTAGTCACCAAAAAAACCACTTAAAATTTTTAAAAATAAAAAATAATTAATTTATATTCGTACAATATATAAAATAATTACTATATTATTATTATATTATAGATTAAGATTCACTAATTTAAATTTTTTTATTTTTAATATAAGCATTAGAAATAAATAAAATTTTTATAACTAAATGTAGTGTAACAAAATATATATAATATTAATTAGTTCTTAAAAAATTCTAAAAAAATAGTTTCTTTCATTTTAGTAAAATAACTCTTTATTAAAGTAGACAAATTAATTATTTTCTTCTCATATACAATTTTTTTAAGACATAAAAGTAATTAATTAGGACATTAGTTAAGATAATTAAAGTCACTATTTCATTAAATTTTTAATTTAAAGAAAAATCCTAGTTAATTTTGGTATAGAAATGTTGAATTTGAAAACATTGATAAAAATTATGTTGAATTTTGATTTATTTGATTCTCATTTAAATTAATCACTACATAAGTTAAAGTTCTATTTTGAAGTTATATTCGAGCTTTAATCTGATTTTTAAAGTTTCAATTTATTTAGTTTGATTTTTTTAACTTAGGTATTCGTGACTCATATTAGGGTTTTAAGTATTTAGTTAAAAAAAGGTAAAAAAAATTTCAATTGTCACATCAAATAGTCGCTAGAATATATAATGTAGCAGTCGTTAGTCCATCTCAGCATGTCGTTAACGATTTTGTGAGACAGTGACAAAAATAAGATTAGGAACCAATGTGAGTTATAACTATTAAGTTGGGAGACTAAATTGAGTAAATCGAAATTTTTGAAATTAGATTGAAACATAGTTGTTAGAACCGAACCAGTGATTGAACCGGTCAAGTTACTGGTTCATTGGTTTATTGGTTCAACCGATAAATCACTGGTTGGACCGATAAAACTGGTCTCACATAAATATAAAATATAAAATAGTTAAAAACTTAAAATTAAAATTTAAAATACATATCTTCACTAACATTTTATGAAGAATCAAGTCTCAACTTCTAAAAATAACTAATATAAAAAAACTATAAAATTTTAATACTACAATAGTATCTTATTTTGACACAATAAAAAAATAATTAATTCACAAAGCCTATCATTTAACTATAATATCAGTAGATTTTAATACTAACATCAAAACAAATAACCTTAATTACAATACTAGCAATAAAATAGATCAAGTAAATTAATAAATTTTTAGTAAAATTTATATTTATATTAATAATGGTATATAATTAAAATATAATTAATTTTAAAAATAGAAAAAATAAAAATTAAATTAAATTAGATATTTATGTATACTATATAATTAGTATTTGTCAAATATAATATTTAGAACTGTAATGGCTAAGTGGTAAGTAGAGGTTTTTTTGCTCCAAGATTCTTGGTTCGAGACTTTGTAGAGATATTTTAAAAAATTTTTCAAGTAGACTCAGTTAGACCGGTTTGCGCCAGTTCTTACCGGTTCACACCGGTTTTATTCCTTAAACTGTCTAAGGAGTAAACCGAACCAGACCAGGATCCGATTCTAGTCCGGTTCACTAGTTTTTCGGTCGAACCAGCTGATCCAGTTTGATTTTTACAACTATGGATTGAAATATGAACATAATTTCAGAGACCAACAAGTATTATCTCTTTGTTGACAATTAAGTTGTTTTAATGGTAATTAAGATCTAATAATGGTTTATAATAAAAGAAGCATTCTTTTGCAATACAGAACCTATGGTAGTAATTAGGGGTGTTCATAGATTAGATTATATCCATATAAATCCATAGTATTTATCCGTATCTAATCTGTAATTTGAGGATGTGATCTGATCTGTAATTGGATTGGATCGAATTGGATCCACACTCTAATCAGATAGAAGTAAATATGTTTAAAAAAGTAAGCAAAAAAAATTATTGACTTTTTTTATAAAAATAAAATTTTTAATATTTTTTATTTTATGGATATATTTGATATCTGGTCCAAACATAAAAAGTACGAACATCGAATTTGATCTAATGAGTTTAGTGCGGATTGGATCGAAATTTCAGCCATATCCTATCTGTAAACGCCCCTAGCAATAATAACTAAAAAATTATAATGATTATATTTTTAACTAAGAGGAAGTGCCAAAAAAAGTACTAAATACAAGAACATTTAATCAAATATTAAAAGACAATTTTACTTTAAAACAATTGGACTTTTTTTGCTTATATATATATATATATATATATATATATATATATATATATATATATATATATATATAATGTAATAATAATAATAATATGATAATTGTTTTATATATCACACAAATATAAACGTTTTTTTTTCTATGATCTTAAGAAAGGTTTTGTAAGTCCCTAACCTTGTTATCGATTTTTGTAGTGTTAGCCCTCATATTATATATTTGATTTATATATAATTCGGATGATAAATTATTTGGTGACGTGCTTCCTTTTTTACTGTGATATACTTGTTTATTATTATTATTATTAAAAAATAACAGGCCCAATTATTGCCATAACATAATAGAAGTATGGAAGTTTATCATTCTTCTCTAATGGAGGAAACAAAATTCTTTTCAATAGTTTATTTAACGTTTAGTAGAATAAAAATAAATTTTATTAGAATAAATTTTAGTACGAGTTTAATATTTTTATTCATCATAAAATATTTATAGAATTACTTGTAGATAAATTTTGAAAAAAAATCATGATTTTTAATTTTATTTTTTAATAATATTAATTTTTTATCGTATATAATTATTCAATTATTTGTTAATCATATATATATAAATTACTCTTAATAAGATTTTTTTTGTGTTATTCAATTATCTTTTTTAAAAAATAATTAATTATTAAAATAATTAAGCTTTTCACAACAAAAATAATAAAAAAAATTATGAACGAAAACCATCCTGATAATTTTTTATATTTTTATTCATATTTTAATATAAACATAAATATAATTTAATTATATTATTTATGAAATGTGACTATAGGTGTAGATAAAATTTAGTTATATTAATTATATATAGTTTCATTGTATTGTATTGCTTATAAAGTTAGATTATAATTATGACAATAGAATTGTTCTTGTATTTTTATATGTGTGACTAATTGGTGGTGTTAAAATATTACTCTTAATTATAAATAAGGTTTATAATTTAAAAAAATCAAAGACTCAATTAAAAAGATATGAAAAAATGATGTTAAAATATTCTAACTCTTTAACATAAAAATATTTGAAATTCAATTAAAAATTATTTAAAATTTAAACTCAATAAAAATTTATATTAAATGTGTTTTGTATTAAATATATTTAATAACCTATTATATCATATTGGTTGAAATTAGTTTTTATAATGTTAATTTTTTAATAACACTTTATTAGAAAAAACTGTAAGACCCAGAACCTTTAAAAAGTCTTTTTATGATCAAGTCTTAAATCATATAGTTATTTATGGCCTTAATTTCAGAAATTATTTTATTAAAGATAATTAACGCAAGTTTTGATTTATTGAAATTGAGATGAGTTATGATTATTATCCAATTTTATAATTATTGGATTATTTTCTATATTTAAATCATATAGTTGGTATTTGTGAAATAAAAAGGATTTTTATATGATTTTGGACTAAATAATTAATATTTTAGAATATTGATATTGCTATTTTGGAAAGTGAAGAAATTAAGTATATTATTTCTAATTATTTGGTTGGGACATTCTATTGAAAATAATTTGTAAAATTGATGAGCAAATAGTATTTCTATACATTAATTTTGTTGGATTAAAATTTATTCCTAATTACTATGTTACCCCTACTTTTATTTGAAATTACAAAAGTACCCCTAACCCTAAGTTTCAAAAATGAAGCCCTAGTCCCCCCAAACCCAAGCAGCCGCAGCTGCTGCCCTCTCTACTCTAAACACACACACACAACCACCAGAAGAGGGAAAGAACGAAACAAAAAGGAAAGTGGGGTGAGGGACATGATAAACCACTATTTTATGGTTTATCTTGTGCTCAATTGAGTGGATTTTATCAACTCTTTACCCACTTATTCATAATATTTGTATAGTTTTATATTTCCTTCCTGATTTTGTACTATGATTGAAAACGTGCTTCTTTGATCTTATATTTGCTTATTATTAATCCTCTCTTATTACCATTAGATGCCTTGATATGTGTGTTAAGTGATCTCAGAGATTACAGGGCAGTAATGGCTCAGAGGATGGAAAGGAAGCATGCAAAAGTGGAAGGAATACAAGAAGTTGGAGAAATCGCTAAGCTGTCCAGCCTGACCTCTTTGCACTCAAACGGCTATAACTTTAGCTACATAGATCCAAATGACGCGGTTCTAGTTGCATTGGAAAGCTAACGTCCGAGGCTTCGATTTGATATATAATTTGCCATAGCTGCCCCGACGCCAGGTGACACAAACGCATGGGTCACGCGGACGCGTGACCTGGCAGGAACACAACCCGCGCGGCCGCGTGAGCCATGCGGCCGCGTCACTTTTCCGCGACCTGTACGTACCAGAATACGCTGGGGGCGATTTCTGGGCTATTTTTAACCCAGTTTGCGGCCCAGAAAATACAGATTAGAGGCTATAAAGTGGGGGAATCCATTCATTCATGAGGGGGCTCTCATAATTCACTTTTCATGTTTTAGATGTAGTTTTTAGAGAGAGAGGTTCTCTCCTCTCTCTTAGTATTAGGATTTAGGATTTCTCTTAGTTTTAGGAGTGGCTCTCAATTCCAGGTTCTTTATTTATTCTATTATTTTATTTCAGTTTGTTAATGTTGGTTTACGAACTTCATGTTAGAATTGATTTCTTTTATTAATGCATTTTGAGGCACTTCAGATTATGATTGTTTTATTCTGTTTAAGATTGCTTTCAATTCAATTTAGATTTATTTTTCCCTTTCGGCTTTGGTTAAATAATTGGTGACCCTTGAGTTATCAAACTCATTGTTGATTGAAAATTGAAATTCTTCAAGAATTAATTCAAGTTCCAATAACTCTAGTCTTTCCCAAGGAAAGACTAGGACCTTAGGAATCAGAATTAATTCATCCACATAACTTACCTTCATAGTTAGAGGTTAACAAAGTGGGAGAAGAATCCAATTCTCTTTACAATTGATAAGGATAACCAGGATAGGACTTCCTGTTTTTGTACCTTGCCAAGAGTTTATTTTATAGTTATTTATTTATTTTATTTCCTCTTATGCAACATACTGCTCCCTAATTTCTAAAACCCCTAATTTACAAACTCATAACCAATAATAAGAACATACCTCCCTGCAATTCCTTGAGAAGACGACCCGAGGTTTGAATACTCGGTTATCAATTTCAAGGGGGTTTGTTACTTGTGACAACCAAAACGTTTGTATGAAAGGACTTTTGAAGGTTTAGAAACTATATTTGCAACGAGGATTTATCCGTAAATTTCTAGACCACGCAAAAGTTCTCTCATCAGAACACACGGAGGAGGAAGGAAGAGATGACGCAGGAGCGTTGCCGGCGCGCCGGGCTTCACCACCGCCGTCGCGTCGCCGTCGTCAGACCTGCGAGTCGTCACCGCGCCACTGTCGTCCTGGGAGCCACCACCTCGGTTTGTCGCCGCCATTTGTCCTCAGCCTCATCGTGTTCTTGTTCAGCCGCCACTGCTTCCATGTCCTCCAACGGCGCTACTGTTGTCGCCGATAAAGCCATCGCGAAAAGGAGGAGAGGGCGCTGCTTCACGCCTCGCCACCGTCGCTGTTCTGAAAGGGGATGTAGTCGCTGTCGAGCATGATGAGTGAAGGAGAGGGAGAAATCGCGTCTGAGACTGGGATGAGGTGTAGTTTCACTGCTGCTGGGGGAGAAAACACGTCTGGGAAAGGGAACCCGGGGAGGCGGCACACGAAGGGTGCTGTGACGGGAAAGGAATCCACCTGCGTCACCGCCGGGGAAGGAGGACTCGCCGGATGCTGCTCAGAGCCACCACTGTGGCTGCCATGGGAACTGAACGGGTATCGGAATCTGACAACCCTGCTACTGTCGCTGGAGAACCTCGCTGCCGTCGCCGGAGAACTCTTCCGGTAAGGGTTTTAATTGAGGTTTCTGTTTTTTTTGGATTTCGAGAAGGTTTTAATGTTGTGTGGTTTTTATAGTTGACCCACCGGAGCTTCTGGCCGCCGCCGGAGCTGTTGCCGGGGCCGGTTCGAAATCGTAGCTGCCTCATTGTGTTATTTCGGTAAGAAATTATGTTTCGAAAAGCCTCGCGTTAGTGTTCTATTGTGTTCAGTTGATAAATATGCGTTTTGATAATGTGGGGTCGAGTCCTGATTATTGTATATTGCGATTAGTGTTGCTATGGTTATTGCGAAAGTGGCTTGGAGCCGAGGTTTTGGTTACCTGTGGTTTCGAGCTAAGGCGAAAAGGACTCTGTGAGACGTTTGGGTTATGGATTTGCGTTTTGAGGTAGGGGCACTTTCCGAAAACTATAGTTTATTATTGGAATTATTATATATGGATACTGATGTGAGGCAATATGTATTTGGTGATTGTATCTGCCTTATGTATTATTTGATTGTCTTGGATGATTATGGATGTTTGTTTGGTGAATTGTTGTGCGGCTTTGTGAAATGTAATGTTTTGAAGTTGATTCTTTAAAGATCTGAAATCTGAGTTTAATCCATTGAGGATTGGTTTGATTTGAGTCAATTATTTTGATGATGTGAAAAGTCGAATGCACTTTTGAATTCAGCCTGGTTTACTTTAATTGACTTGGTTTTGGATAAATGATTTGTTACTGAGCCGTTTCTTTAAAGCTTTGGAAATGAGTTAAAACGGTTGATATTAAGTTGATTTTTAAATGGTTTCCTTGAGATATGCCACTGAGGCGACTGTTGGATTTAGCTTGCTTTTGAATTAATTTCTGGTTTTGAGCTGTTGAAAAGAAATGAGAAACGGTTTAGTTGGGACTCGAACCGGGTGGCAAAAGTCCAACTTTTAGGGGAGGTGCTGCCGAAATTTCTACAAAATCCTAGTCTTGTTTGAAAAGTTATTTAAAAAGGGTTGGATTTGAGAAGTTGTATTATTTGATTTATTAAAATAATATTGATGTTTTCAAGCTTAATTTATTTAGTGAACTTTATGCCTTGAGTTCAACTTATTTAGAAATGAACTATTTTTACCGTTTGAATCATTGAAGGAAAGAATGATGCTCTTATTTTGATTTCAATATAAAAAGGAGCTTTTAGTGATTTCAAAGGAATCTAGACTTTTGATTGAGTAATTAAGTTTGAGGCATTTTGGAAGAGTTAGAAAAATGGGTTCCAAAAAGAAACCTGAAAGTGGTTTGATTCAAATGAACCGGTTCCGTTTCAAATGAGTTGATTTTTGGACTGGGTTGGAACTTGTGATTTTGTATGGTCGGTTTCATAATAAATTTTAGTTTTATTTACTTGAACCGAGAATCCATGACTTTAAGAGTTTCAATGAATTTTAAGGAATTGATATAGGTTGACCTTCCCTAAAGACTTGGGACTCTACCGAGAAGCTTTTGTTATAAAATCCCATTGTTGGATGGGTGGTTTTGAATACTTTGAAATAAATCCTTAACTTGCCATGGTTTTGGAAGTTTTGGAGAGAGAATGCCGAGAGTGGCTTTGTTTTAAAAAGGGAACTCACTTTGAGTAAATTTGGCTTATGAGCCTGAGATGATTTGAGAAATAAGATCTTTAAAGCCAAGGATGAAAAGAGTTGAAATTTGATTTCAAAGTGAAATGGCTTGAGAAAAGTGATTTATGGCTTAAATGCCGGTTTTATGAATTTGATGATGTTGAATGGTGGAAGTGCTGTTTTGTTATGGGCCGGAATGGCTGTGTATAATTATGAATATTGGCTGGTTTTGGATTGAACCGTGAGCCGGAATGGCTGTGTATGATATTGATTTATGGCTGATTGTCGAATGAATTATGGGCCGTATGGCTGACTATGAATTATGAATTTAAGCCGGATGGCTGAGATGGATGTTGATCCATGGTTGGGACTGAATGAATATATGCTTGAGATACCTGGGTAGTAGCAAGGGTTGTGGTTCGTCCCACTTGCTCCAGGTTAGAGACTGTGACGCCTGAGTAGTAGCGGTAGTAGTGGTGATTCCACTCGCTCCAGGTTGAGCTTTTAAACACCCGCCTGGGTAGTAGCCGCATTAGTGGTTATTCCACTGGCTCTGGGTTGAGCGGGTAGTAGCAATGGGGTTGTAGCTCAAACCTACTTGCTCCGCGATGGGTGTTTCTGTCCATGGTTAGCTACCAGGATGTGTCGGGTTGGCTATATAACCGACAGATGATATCATCAGCCACTAAGAACAGGCATGCATCATGTACATCTATGTGACATTGTTTGGGTGTGCATATTGTACTTAGTTTGCCTTTGTGATTAACTGCTAATTGTTCTACTTGCTGTAACTGTTTGTTTGTGCTTGAACTTCCTATCTGTGTTTGCAATTGGGACTCTGTTAGATTGTGGTGATTTGGTTGATGGTTGGATTGTTTGGGCCTAGGGCCGTGGTTGAAATGATCTGGACCGATGGTTGGTATCGGTTTTGTATTTCTGATTTGGAAAAGTATGAAAGGCTATTTTGGTTCAGCATAGATAAACCCTTTTGAAAGGCTTTTGATGTTTTTGAGAATTGAACGGTTGCTCTTTTAGAAAAGATTTCTGACTTTACTTTTATTGAAAACCGTTATTTTTGAAAAGAGGCATAAGACGGTTAATAATCACTGGTGCGGTTATCTTCACGTATCCTATTACAGTAATTCCCAAAAACCCTCTACTGAGAACCCTTTCGAGGATGATGTTCTCACCCCCGTACATTTTTTCCCTTTCAGGATATGGGTGCAAAAGTCTCGAAGAATATAGTTAGTTGTGGTTGAAATGTTCTGTATTGCTTTAGATTTTTATTTATTGTACCCTCGCCTCTATCTTGAGATATTCTGTAAGAGGGATAGGAATTGTATTGGATACTGCTTGTAATATTATTTATAAATATATGTATCTATATGGATGTATCCTTTATGAGTTTTTGAAAGTTGTATGGTATGCATGGACGTACGTTGTATAGCAAAAGTATTTTGGGAGTGGTTTTGCGGTTTAAAGTTTTAAACAGGCTCATATTTTAGTATTAAATAGTATAAGTGTCGTCGTAATGTCCAAGCTATCAGAATAGCGCAGCCGGAAGCGTGAGCTTTGGTAGTTTGGACGTTACAAAAACCATCTTTTCAGAATTTTTTAAAAACTAATTAATATTATATATTTTTTGTTACATTACGTCTTGTTATAAAAAAATTATTTATTTCTAATGCTTATATTAAAAATAAAAATAGAATTTAAATTAGTAAATTTTAATCTATAATATAATAATAATATAGTAATTATTTTATATATTATTCGAATAAAAAGTAATTATTTTTTTATTTATAAAAATTTAAGAGCTTGTTTTATATATATATATATATATATATATATATATATATATATATATTTTGATGAATGTGATATATTTTTTATGTAAATAATCTTTTAAAAAAATCTAATAGTTAATATATTACCTTTTTTGTTATAGTCCAAATTAAATGCTTTTTATTGTCTTTGGAAAGAAAATCTTTTGAGAAATTTAATAATATGTAATGAGGAACACCGAATAAATTATACAGAAACCACTTAAAACACAACATAGAAACATCTTTAAAAAAAAAGACGTTTTAAGCGTCTTTATCTGAGTGGCCTCCATAGATTTTTATCATGGAGGCCACTCAAATAAAGACGCCTAAAACGTCTTTTTTTAAAGATGTTTTCATATTATGTTTTAATTGGTTTATGTATAATTTATTTGGTATTCTTCATCACATATTATTAAATTTTTCAAAAGATTTTCTTTTCAAAAACAATAAAAAATATTTAATTTGAATTAAACCAAAAAAGTTAATAGATTAACATCAATATATATATATATATATATATATATATATATATATATATATATATATGAGTAAATAGTCAAAATTGTCCCTGAAAGATACCCCGATCTCCATTTTGGTCCTCGAAAGATAAAGATAATCAAAATCGTCCCCAAAAGATACACGATTGGTCACGTTAGTCCATCCGTCAGTTGGATGATGACGTGTCACGTTAAGTGCCACGTGGCATATGATGATGTGGAGGGCTAATGCCACGTGTCACAAGATGATTGGTTGACATGTCAGATCGGTGACACCTGGCATGCCACGTGTCAGGTCAGTGACACGTGGCATGCCACGTGCCAAATCAGTGACACGTGGCATGCAACGTGGCACTTGACATGTAAAAAATTTATTTATAATTAAAATAGTCATTGAAAGTTCAGACGTAAGTCATTTTTATCCCTAAAATTTTAAAAATTAATCAAATTAGTCCTTATATAATTTTTTAATTTTTTTGATAATATTAAATTTAAAATATTTTTTGATACTACTAATTTTAATAGAAATATAATTGACAATCAAAAAATTAGTAATTGTATCTTTTCTTCTTAAAATTTTTTTTCAGTAAAATTATCTCTCTTCTTTAATTCTTGTCAAAATCTCTCTTATTCTTTTCTATTCTAAAACATTTTTCTTACATTATTACATTTTGCTGATATATATATATATATATATATATATATATATATATATATATATATATATATATATATATATATATATATATATATATATATACTCAAAATTGAAATGTATGTATTTGTTAACCTAAACAAAGTTAATAAAAATTTATACATCTTTTTTTTCATTACGGTATTACTTTCATTTAGGTTAACATACATAAATTTTGATTTTGAGCATATAACTTTATTTAGGTTAACTTTATTTAAAATTTTAGGGATGAAAATGACTTACGTCTGAACTTTCAAGGACTATTTTGATTATAAATAACTTTTTTATATGTCAAGTGCCACGTGTCACTGATATGACATGTCAACCAATCATCTTGTGACACGTGGCATTAGCCCTCCACGTCATCATATGCCACGTGGCACTTAACGTGACACGTCATCATCCAACTGACGGAAGAACTAAAGTGACCAATCGTGTATCTTCTGGAGACGATTTTGATTATCTTTATCTTTTGATGACCAAAATGAAGATCGGGGTATCTTTTAGGGACGATTTTGGCTATTTACTCATATATATATATATATATATATATATATATATATATATATATATATATATATATATATATATATATATATATATATATATATATATATATATATATATATACACAAGCTCAAACCTCTTAAAATTTAGTCACCAAAAAAAATTTATAAATAAAAAATAATTAATTTATATTCGTACAATATATAAAATAATTACTATATTATTATTATATTATAGATTAAGATTCACTAATTTAAATTTTTTATTTTTAATATAAGCATTAGAAATAAATAAAATTTTTATAACTAAATGTAGTGTAACAAAATATATATAATATTAATTAATTCTTAAAAAATTCTAAAAAAATAGTTTCTTTCATTTTAGTAAAATAACTATTTATTAAAGTAGACAAATTAATTATTGTCTTCTCATATACAATTTTTTTAAGACATAAAAGTAATTAATTAGGACATTGGTTAAGATAATTAAAGTCACTATTTCATTAAATTTTTAATTTAAAGAAAAATCCTAGTTAATTTTGGTATAGAAATTTCGAATTTGAAAACATTGATAAAAATTATGTTGAATTTTGATTTATTTTATTCTCATTTAAATTAATCACTACATAAGTTAAAGTTCTATTTTGAAGTTATATTCGAGCTTTAATCTGATTTATAAAGTTTCAATTTACTTAGTTTGATTTTTTAACTTAGGTATTTGTGACTCATATTAGGGTTTTAAGTGTTTAGTTAAAAAAAATAAGGTAAAAAATTTCAATTGTCACATCAAATAGTCGCTAGAATGTATCACGTAGCAGTCGTTAGTCCATCTCAGCATGTCGTTAACGAGTTTGTGAGACAGTGGCAAAAATAAGATTAGGAACCAAAGTGAGTCATAACTATTAAGTTGGGAGACTAAATTGAGTAAATCTAAATTTTTGAAATTAGATTGAAACATAGTTGTTAGAACCGAACCAGTGATCGAACCGGTCAAGTTACTAGTTCACTGGTTTATTGGTTCAACCGATAAATCACTGGTTGGACCGATAAAACTGGTCTCACTTAAATATAAAATATAAAATAGTTAAAAACTTAAAATTAAAATTTGAAATACATATCTTCACTAACATTTTATGAAGAATCAAGTCTCAACTTCTAAAAATAACTAATATAAAAAAACCATAAAATTTTAATACTACAATAGTATCTTATTTTGACACAATAAAAAAATAATTAATTCACAAAGCCTATCATCTAACTATAATATCAGTAGATTTTAATACTAACATCAAAACAAATAACCTTAATCATAATACTAGCAATAAAATAGATCAAGTAAATTAATAAATTTTTAGTGAAATTTATATTTATATTAATAATGGTATATAATTAAAATATAATTAATTTTAAAAATAGAAAAAACAAAAATTAAATTAAATTAGATATTTATGTATACTATATAATTAGTATTTGTCAAATATAATACTTAGAAGTGTAATGGCTAAGTGGCAAGTAGATGTTGCTTTTGCTCCAAGAT
This sequence comes from Arachis hypogaea, assembly GCF_003086295.3. Classification (NCBI taxonomy): domain Eukaryota; kingdom Viridiplantae; phylum Streptophyta; class Magnoliopsida; order Fabales; family Fabaceae; genus Arachis; species Arachis hypogaea. The sequence continues at coordinate 20,969,656 of NC_092036.1, forward strand.
TCTTGGTTCGAGACTTTGTGGAGACATTTTAAAAAATTTTTCAAGTAGACCAATTCGGTTAGACCAGTTTGCACCAGTTCTTACCGGTTCACACCAATTTTATTCCTTAAATGGTCTAAGGAGTAAACCGAATCGGACCAGAGTCCGGTTCTAGTTCGGTTCACTAGTTTTCCGATCGAACCAACTGATCCAGTTTGATTTTTACAACTATGGATTAAAATATGAACATAATTTCAGAGACCAACAAGTATTATCTCTTTGTTGACAATTAAGTTGTTTTAATGGTAATTAAGATCTAATAATGGTTTATAATAAAAGAAGCATTCTTTTGCAATACTGAACCTATAGTAGTAGTTAGGGGTGTTCATAGATTAGATCATATCCATATAAATCTATAGTATTTATCCGTATCTGATTTGTAATTTGAGGATGTGATCTGATCTGTAATTGGATTGGATCGAATCGGATCCATACTCTAATTAGATAGAAGTAAATATGTTTAAAAAAGTAAGCAAAAAAAATATTGACTTTTTTTATAAAAATAAAATTTTTAATATTTTTTATTTTATGGATATATTAGATATCTGATCCAAACATAAAAAGTGCGAATATCGAATTTGATCTAATGAGTTTAGTACGGATTATATCGAAATTTCAGCCATATCTCATGTGTAAACACCCCTAGCAATAATAACTAAAAAATTATAATGATTATATTTTTAACTAAGAGGAAGTGCAAAAAAAAAGTACTAAATATAAGAACATTTAATCAAATATTAAAAGACAATTTTACTTTAAAACAATTGGACTTTTTTTGCTCATATATATATAATGTAATAATAATAATAATATGATAATTGTTTTATATATCACACAAATATAAACGTTTTTTTTTCTATGATCTTAAGAAAGGTTTTGTGTAACACCCTAAATTTTAGCACGTCATGATCGTGCCAAAAGTAAGGCATTACTAACCTGTTTTCCTTATTAACTACTTAATACTGAGCCTTTACGTCGATATCGCGTTTCAGTTTATAAGAAAATACCATAAAATTATTTTTAGTAATTAAAATCACATAACAAAAGGTTTTCGAATAACAATAATCACATAATTATTAATAATAATAGATGCCATAAAATTAAATTCAATGTAAAACTCAAATACAATACCTATCCCTCTGGCAAAATAAAAACCCTGAAGTAACGAGGGCGAGGGAACTCTATAAAAAACAACAGGAACCACAAATAAATCTACTACTCGTCTGCAGCTTCTTACTGAATCTCCGAACCTGTGTCACTGAAAGGGTGGAAGATTTTGGGGTGAGAACAAACCACGCGTTCTCAGTAGGGATTGGGAATGCCGTAAAAGTAATGAATTCAATGCAAATAATTAACTTACTCGGTAAAACTATTTTGTTAAACCTTTGGAAATACTTTTATCTCTACTTCAGATAAATAATTACTTTTCTTTAAACTTCTTAACTCAAAATAGATTTCAATCACAAAATTAGTCATACTAACCATCTCTCAACCACATGGTCATATTTCAACCACAACATCTCATCTCAATACATCCGTGAACTAACAGCACAAGTAAGGGATTCAAACCAACATACAAACAAGTCAAACAGCACAATCACAGAAAAGTAACACAAGAAAACACAACCAAATACAAATGTGCAAACAACATGATGCATGTCTATTCCTAATGCAGGCCATGAGCTCATGTGTCGGTTGCCTACCCGCTCCCGACATTACCTGGGCACAAGTCCCAGATATGGCTTTCCAAATGCATACAGTATGCTTATAAGTCGTACGGCTAGGCCGCATACAGTGTGACTTTAAGTTGTACGGCTACGCCGCATACATTGTGACTTTCCAAATCACTAAGCGTACATCTGGAAAACAGTTCTCAGTGTGTGGGCGTCCCCACTTTACATTTGGCACTAAGGCCCAAACAATGTCACATCTGCTCTCCTGTGGTAGTCATTTCATGAATTAATATTTTCCTTAATTTTTGTTCTCTGCTCTCCTGTGGCAGAGGTCCTTTTAGTTACTATACTCTTTAATCTTTAATTCTCTGCTCTCATGTGGCAGAGGTTCCTTTAATTATCTTTCTTTCCTTTACTTTTTGTTCTTCTTCTTCTTTTCTTTCTTATCGAACCGAACTCAAACCATAATTTAGAGCAAAATTCCTTTTCAAAAGATTGAGTTTAAAACATTATACTTTTCTTAATAAATCGCTTTGAAAATAAAACTCTTTTCGTAATAAATCAAAATCAAGTAATATTCTTAAATTAAATTTTCTTTTAAATAACACTTTAAATAAAGTCTTAGAGTTTTATAAAAAATTGACAATATTTCCTCTAAAATTCGGGTTTTGTCACCCTTCAAGGGTCCCAACCTAAACCACCTTCTTGCATATTTTACCAACCCTTCATCAGCACCTATTCACCAATATACTAACACCAAAATCAGTTACCATCCACTTCCATAACCATAAATTTCAGCATCAAACATAGTCTCAATTCAAATCCCATTCATAAACTCAAATTACATTTCAATTTAACAAACAACACCAAATTGACCAACACTCACAGTTACAACCAATTCTCATCAATTAGACATACAAAACATGTGTAAATTATTTGCAATTACTCAATAAGCTTTTTGGCATTCTTAAATTAAAAATTTGTAATTTTAAAAACAAAATTTCCTACTTCTGTATGAAATCAAAATCAACGAAAGCTTTGGAAAACTTTCTGACCGAACTGCTGAAGAGGAAAGCTTCAGAAATTATCTGTGCCTCCTAGAACTCTAGTTGACCGAACTCAAGGGACAGAAAAGCTACGTCACCGTCGACTTCCACCGATCAAAAGTAACGCCAATACGTAGAAAAGGAGGATACGAATACTTTTATCGGATTAGATTTTTTATTAGAGTTACGGATCGCAAAAAATCAAAACCAAAAATTTTACGGTACCATGGTTCCTCTCATTCTCTCTCACGGTTTTCTTTCTCTCTCGGTGCTTTCTTTCCTTTTCTTTCTTAACGCTAAAAGGGAGAAATGAGATGCTGAAGATGATGATTAATGAAAATTAGGAAGCTTAGGTGTCGTTAGATTATACATATATAAACAAATATGTGTCATGAAAGGAATATCATTGGTTTTATAATATAGATGTATGCATGCATAAGCCATGTGTTGGCTTTTCTTAACTTTACTTTCTTAATGGCTTCGGTCATTAATATAATAATAATAATAATAATAATAATAATAATAATAATAATAATAATAATAATAATAATAATAATAATAATAATAATAATAATAATAATAATAATAATATTTCTTTTATATATATATATATATATATATTTGAAATATCTTATTATAATAATAAAAATAATTTAAAATTTTTAATAGATTTTAAACTCAAATTATCATAAATTTAATTTAATCTTTTAGAAAAATAATATTTTTTAAATAAAGTAATATATTATTATTTAATTTTTTAAAAATTCAGAGTGTTATATTTTGTAAGTCCTAACTTTGTTATCGATTTTTGTAGTGTTAGTCCTCATATTATCAATTTGATTTATATATAATTCGGATGATAAATTATTTGGTGACGTGTTTCCTTTTTTACTGTGATATACTTGTTTATTATTATTATTATTATTACTATTATTATTATTATTATTATTATTATTATTATTATTATTATTATTATTTAAAAATAATAGGCCAAATTATTGCCATAACATAATAGAAATATGGAAGTTTATCATTCTTCTCTAATGGAGGAAACAAAATTCTTTTCAAATAGTTTATTTAACGTTTAGTAGAATAAAAATAAATTTTATTAGAATAAATTTTAGTACGAGTTTAATATTTTTATTCATCATAAAATATTTATAGAATTACTTGTAGATAAATTTAAAAGAAAACCATGATTTTTAATTTTATTTTTTAATAATATTAATTTTTTATCGTATATAATTATTCAATTATTTTTTAATCATATATAAATAAATTACTCTTAATAAGACTTTTTTTGTGTTATTTAATTATCTTTTTTAAAAATAATTAATTATTAAAATAATTAACTTTTTACAACTAAAATAATAAAAAAAATTATGAACGAAAACCATCTTGATAATTTTTTGTATTTTTATTCATATTTTAATATAAACATAACTATAATTTAATTATATTATTTATGAAATGTGACTATAGATGTAGATAAAATTTAGTTATATTAATTATATATAGTTTCATTGTATTGTATTACTTATAAAGTTAGATTATAATTATGACAATAGAATTGTTCTTGTATTTTTATATGTGTGACTAATTGGTGGTGTTAAAACATTACTCTTAATTATAAATAAGGTTTATAATTTAAAAAAATCAAAGACTCAATTAAAAAGATACGAAAAAATGATGTTAAAATATTCTAACTCTTTAAAATAAAAATATTTGAAATTCAATTAAAAATTATTTAAAATTTAAACTCAATAAAAATTTATATTCAATGTGTTTTGTATTAAATATATTTAATAACGTATTATATCATATTGGTTGAAATTAGTTTTTATAATGTTAATTTTTTAATAACACTTTATTAGAAAAAACCATCTTTTCATAATTTTTTAAAAACTAATTAATATTATATATATTTTGTTACATTACATCTTGTTATAACAAATTATTTATTTCTAATACTTATATTAAAAATAAAAATAAAATTTAAATTAGTAAATTTTAATCTATAATATAATAATAATATAGTAATTATTTTATATATTATACGAATAAAAATTAATTATTTTTTTATTTATAAAAATTTTAAGAGCTTGTTTTATATATATATATATATATATATATATATATATATTTTGATGAATGTGATATATTTTTTTATGTAAATAATTTTTTAAAAAATCTAATAGTTAATCTATTATCTTTTTTGTTATAGTCCAAATTAAATATTTTTTATTATTTTTTAAAAAAAAATCTTTTAAAAAATTTAATAATATGTGATGAAAAATACTAAATAAATTATACAAAAATTAATTAAAACACAATATAAAAACATTTTAAAAAAAAATGTTTTAAGCGTTTGTATCTAAATGGCCTCCTTTTGACAATTCTCTATTGTAGATTCTATCTAATTTACTACTTGATAAAATATAGACATAATATAATTACACCTCAGATCGCATTTATTAGTCAAATAACCAAACATACCTTATGAACTTTGAATATGATAACGATACGTATTCTTCAAATAATTAAGATTTATCTCAATGAAATATATATTTGTTAATTCATATGAGTAAGTAGTTGTTCGAATTTTACTCTTATTTTTTTATAAAATAAAAAAAATATAAAATGGATCAAACTCTTCTAAAACGAGTAGATTAGTAAAATGATAATTTAAAAGTGATTAAAATATTATTTTATTATTTTATTAACTTTAAAAGATCTCTCTCTGCGTGCATACGTGCGTGTTGCCTCGGATATATAACTGTTAATTTAACCCTAAACCTATTATCAAACTAAATTTAGCACAAAATCAACATCGTCTATTACCTCGGATATATATATAACTGCTAAAATCAACAACATTATTTATTGCCTCGGATATATATCTTCTAATTTAACCCTAAACCTATTATCAAACTAAATTTAACATAAAATCAACGAGAAATATATCTAAATATTATATTAATTTATATTCTAACACATATAAAAGGAGTTAGTCAACTATGGAATGTTGATGTTATACTTGACAGAACACTGATACAAAACATATATAAACTTCAATTTTATTCAATAAACGAAAATAAAATTGTAGAATAAGAGTCACAAAACAAACCATGAATTAATATTTAAATTAATCTTTAAAATTATATTTTAATTTTAAATTAATTTCTAAAATTTTAATTTATTTAATTTAGTTTTTAAAATTTATATTCATAACTCATGTTCGATCCTATAAGTATTGTTATAGTTGATGTTCATACTTAATCTAAATTATAAAGCCAGATTCAATAAAGATAAAAGATCCACCCTAAAAAATGGCCTCTACCGAATATCCGACCTCTTTAAAAGGTCGAACGCAGCGAAAGGAACCGGCTTATACTTATCTGAATAAGTAACTGTCTTCCCAAATCTCTTCCACTATCTCTATTTTCCTAAAAGATAGATCCTAATGAATTCCTCCAAGATAAAGGGAATGATTATCCATCAATAAAGGTAGAACTACTCCAACAAAGGTGGTTATCAGCTCTACTATAAATACACTGACACTCCTCAGGTATACTCATGTTCTAATATACTAAAAACCTACTTAAAACCCTTATTAACTTAAGCATCGAAGTCTCTTGCAAGTACCACCCCCACCTCCTCACGGTACCTCCGCATAAGAACAAGTCGAACGCTGCATCACAAGGAGTCTAGACCTCACGTTCAAGCCTAAAATCAACGTTTTAGGTAACTCTCGGAACATTAGCGCCATTGTCGGGGACTTGGAGTTCGACCCTTGATAATGGCGGACAATCAGTTCGAAGACAGCCACATGGCGTATGAATCAAAACCTGAGCCCCACCGGCCGAGATGACCTCGTACTCACAATACTGATAGTGAGCATAACCGTCGGCTAGAAATTTTATCTCGAGAAGATTTAGCGTTGTATGTATAGTTCCAAGCCAACAAGCATTGCCCAAATCAAATGTGAATTCAAAGATGTCACTATTCAAACTAATTCAATTCCGGGAGTGTTTAGTTCCCGAGTCATCTCCCAAGGACACTGGAGATCAATGAGTGTACAATTCCAGTTGTGGTGATCATCAAGGAGTTTTTAATGAAGAGATAAACATATAAAGAAATAAAAGAACATTCAAAATTGTAATAAATGAACTAATAAAGGAAGTAAAGAACTAACTATGTAATATAGACAAGTAAGGTATAAAAATGATTAATGTAAATGTGTATGAAAGATTTAAAACATAAAAGGTATCTTGGCTTGGAGTGAGCTAAGGGTCATTTCCTTGTTGGAACCACAACTATGACAATTAGAATGGATTAATCTCACTTGATTAACCCTCATATCGGAGAGTAAGTTAAATGAGCTTAAGTGTTCTTAACCTACAAATCCTATATTGCTTGTTAATTGCCTTAGCAACAAATTACCGTTAGTGGAAAAAAGAACAATTAACAATCCAAAAATTGATACTAAATGCTGGACATTCCAACTCTAGGAACCCAATTGCTCACTTTTCCCAAGTCAAGAGATAGAAAACTAGTCCAAATTCATAATTGACATTTTGTCAAACACTTGGTGGGCAAAAATAGTAAACATGGGAAAAATGAGAAGAGGCTTGAAACTAAAAGTAACAAATGATCTCAATCAACAATAACAACTCAAGAAAGCATGTAACAAACATCAATCATCAAATTCATCAACAAGAAATTAAAATTGCAAGAGAGAAGTAAAATTGAACTATAGCTTGAATTATAAGAAAGAATAAGAACAATGTAGCTATAAAGAGTAGTAACAAAGTGACACTTACAATGGAAGCTAGCAAATCCAAGATCAAAATTGGAAATTGAACTTGAATGTAAAATCCTAGTATAAATCTTAATAGAAATGATGAAAAACTTAGAGAAAAACTACACTAAAACTTCCTAATACTACTCCTAAGCTACCCTAATGTTCTTCTTCCCTATGATCTTCATTTTCCCTTCAATATAAGCTAAATGACTTTAGAAATGGGCCTCCAATACACCAAAATCGCGAGTCACGTGCAATTTTAATGAAAACATGTGTGGGCACCTGTGCGTACGCACAGACGTGTGCGCACGCACACTCTGCCAAAATCTCTTCCTGTGCGTACGCACAAGTAGCTGTGCGCACGCACACTAGGCGATGTTCTGAATGTTCGCGTGACGCGCACGATGCGGCTCACGCACATGCGTGGATCCGTTTTTATGCCTGTGCGTATGCACGTAGGTCTGTGCGTACGCACACATCGTTGTGCTCTTCTCCTTTGATTCTTCATTCTTCCTTCTCTTTGCATGCTCTTCTTCTATTCTTTCTAAGCCATTTCTACCTTATACATCTGAAATCACTCACAAAGAACATCAAGGCATTGAATGGAAGGCAAATGGAATAAAATTGATCAAATTAGGCACAAAAGAGCATGTTTTTATAATCAATCATAAATTAGGAGCAAAGTTGAAAAGCATGCTATTTAAGGGAATAAGTGCAAGTTTATATGATGAAATCTATTCAATTTCAACCAAAAGTCATCATCAAATATGGATTCATCAATTCCCCATGCACTTAAACACTAGCATGTCCTCATGCTAAACACACTCAAAGGAGATAGATGAAAGGAAAAAATAATTTATTCTATGTACTACCTAAATGCATGCAACTATCCTAGAGGTTACTTACTAATATGTATTCTACTTAGAGTTGGCAAAAACGAACCATGAAATTTCAATCCAAGATGAACAATGAAACTTGAATTCCACAAACACAATGCATTTACAACCAAAATCACCCATCGACAAAGTACACATGTAATGAAAGATTTGGGTGTTTGGAACTTAAAGCATACAAACAAGGAAATGCATTGAGAAATTCAACTTGATTATAATCTAAAGTCATAATTGAAGTTGCACAATTCATATAATATGCCTAACAAGAGATAACTTGAAAGCATATGATGGCCATATCATATGAATCAAGCAAAATATTCATTAAGGCATTTTATCAAACATATAGTATGCAATGTGCAAACTTATCACAATCAATGCTCAAATCAATCATAATCAACCCAGCAATCAAATATGAACACTTGCAATACAAAGAGGAACAAAGAAAGCAATAAAAATAATCTAACTAACATGAAAAGAAAATAAACACAATTGCAAAAATCAACCTAAAGAGAAAAAAAGAACTTGAAAATTGATGGTTGAAGAAAACAAGTGTTGGAAAGGGAACAGTGGCACTTCTTCTAACCACTACAAATTCACGGCAGTTAGTTTCGCTGGAAAAGCACCGGAGGAGAAAGACTCACCGGTGGTGAAGAAAGAAAAGAGAAAGGAAAGAGAGAAAGAAAGAACCTAACAGCATGAAGCTCCTTGCCACCATCAAACCCCATAAACATAATCCCAACCTAGCAGCCTGAATCCCCAAACTTCCTAACCAACCTAATAGCATGAAGCTCATTGCCACCATCTACCAAACCAAACAAGAACCCTTCAGCTTCATCCAACCTCCCCTACTTGCACAAACTCTTCATAACAAGTGCATTGGTATATCGATTCTAAAAACCTTTATCCTAAACAAAAAAATCCCAATTCTTATTCTCTCCTTCAGCAACAGCAACAACCAAATTTAGCAAATTTAACAATAGCAAATTCAGCAGCAACAACAACCACAAAATAAATCAACAGCAACATCCACAAAATAAATCACTAAAAATTTCAGATTTAACAACAATTCAATAATCATCAATGGCAACTTCAGATCCAAAATTAGCAGCCACAAAAATTAAAAAGAATTAAAAAATGAAACGAAGATGAAACGAAGATGAAACAATTGAAGCAGGAGGAACGATTGAGGGTTCGGAGCATCCGATGAACTGAAACGGGTTAGGGGAACTGGGATTCAGAGAGGTTGAGGATTGTGTGATTAGAGGAGGAGGATAGAGGGAGTAGCGGGTTGGTGATGCCGTTTTCCACCATTAAGAGAGTACGAAAACACTCAAAAAATTATAAATTGCCAAGTCCTCTCCTTGCTGCAGGTCTTTCACTGTAACACCCTACCATACAGAGTCTTATGCTTAAGTCATAATTCAGAGATGGCAAGGTATTACGACCTCTAAAATAAAAAAATTTAGTACGTATAGTAGTATGAATGATTGATTATAACTAGGAGCCTTTGTAGAAAAAAGGGGTAAACAAAAATTGCAACTCAAAAGCGCAACACTCCGATCGATAACGTAACGAACAAGGATAAACCAACGCGAGATTATATATATACAAAAGAGTGTCAAAAACAGGAATATCAAGACTCAAAATCCGGCTGCGAAGATAACCGGTCCGAGCATAGCAATATATACATATGATAAAATAAGGAAAACCCCAAAGGAAACCTAAAGGGACACAAATATAGAAAACCTATTCTCCAAAATCTCCCATAAGAGGAGTCATCACAGTTTGTATTATTTAATGGAGATAAAAGTATCTAAGCAAAACATATAACCCAAAATATAGTCCCGAGAACAAAGGATCTTCGCAAATCTAGAAGTCTCCAGCATGCCTCAGCGGGAAACCTCACGTCCTGCATCTGAAAACCACAAAATCCGCATGGGTGTGATAAACCCCGTTTTGACGGTTTATCTTGCATTGATTTTAAGAGATTTTAATAACTTTTACCCTCATTTATCCATTGAATTAGCATAGTTTTGTGATTGTCTCCTTATTTGTGCTTAGATGTGAAAACATGCTTTTTAGGCCTTTAACTTGATGATTTTGATTCACCTTTGATTCCACTAGATGCCTTGATGTGTTTGTTAGTGATTTCAGATTAAAAAGGCTAGGAATGGATCAAAGGAGTGAAGAGGGAAAGCATGCAAAGTGGAGAAATCATGAAAAGTCAAAGAAGTTGAACTCGCCCATGGACGCGCGCGCGCACCTGGCGCTTGCGCGCACCTGCGAATCACCGCATGGACGCGTACGCGTGCTGTGCGCGTATCAGTGCTGGTTTATGATTTTTTAATGAAAACGTGACCAACGAATTCTCAAGGGTTGTGGGGCCCAATTCCAACCAACTTTGGCGCCTAAACTGCTATTTAAAGCCAAGGATTGAAAAGCAAAGGGAGATTAGTTCATTTCACACTCATTAGGATTAGTTTAGAGTTAGTTTCTAGAGAGAGAAGCTTTCTCTTCTCTCTAGGATTAGGATTAGGATTAGGCTTAGTTCTTAGATCTAGATTTCAATTCACCTTCTTCTACTTCTATCTCTCAATTCTTTGTTGCTACATTCTTCTTCTTCTACTTTTTTTTGTTGTAATTTCCTTTATGTTGTTCTTATATTTTGTTGTAGATCTAGTATTGTTCCTTCTACATTCTTCCAATTCAATAAGAGGTAATCCATAATAAATGTGTCTTCTTTGCTCTTCTATTGTTGATCTCTTGTTTTTGTAGTTATAGATTCCTTTAATTCTTGCATTTAATAATGTTTACTTTTATTGCCTTTTATGTGTTTGTTGAAATACCTCTTCTAGATATAGTATAGATTTTGTTCCTCTTGGCCTAGGTAGAGTAATTAGTGACTCTTGAGTTATCTAATTCCTTTGTTGATTGATAATTGGAGAGATTGCTAATTGGTTTGGAGTGCACTAAAGCTAGTCTTTCCTTGGGAGTTGGCTAGGACTTGTGGCTCAAGTCAATTCATCCACTTAACTTTCCTTTATTTAGTAAGGGTTAACTAAGTGGTAGCAATGAACAATTCTCATCACAATTGAGAAGGATAACTAGGATAGGACTTCTAATTTTCATACCTTGCCAAGAGCCTTTTATAGTTGTTAGTTTATTTTCATTGCCATTTACTTTCATGCCTCTTACCAAAACCCCAAAACAACTCAAACCAATAACAAGACACTTTATTGTAATTCCTAGGGAGAACGACTCGAGGTTTAAATACTTCGGTTATTAATTTTAGGGGTTTGTACTAGTGACAAACAATCTTTTGTATGAAAGGATTTTTTATTGGTTTGGAAACTATACTTGCAACGAGAATTCATTTATGAAATTCTATACCGTCAAAAATCCAATCATCAAAATGGCGCCATTGCTGGGGAATTGCAATGGTGTTGTGTTATTGGTTATTGTATATATGAATATTGTGAATATGTTTGCTTTTTGCTTCTTTGTTAATTTTTAGTTTGTTCTCTTTAATTGTTCCTATTTTTTTGTTTTTTTGCCCTCTCTTGCTATCATGAATTCTCATTTTGGCTATGAGTGTGATTACAATTATGTTGTAGGTGATGAGGACTATAATGAAGAGGTGTATCAAGGATGGGATAACCAAAGGTGGGAGGAGCCATATGCTTATGATCAATCCTCATGGCAACAACCCCCACCAATGCACTATGAAGAAGAGCCATTCTATGATGCATATCAATCCAATGGCTATGGTGAATCTCCTTGTGACTTTCAAGAACCACCACCATATGCCTATGATCCATACCCTCAACATAACTCTCAACCATACTCACAAGCCCCTTCTTACCAACCACCTTCATATGACCCTAATCCATATCCATCCTACCAACAACCATATGAGCCATATGAACCACATATAGAGCCACCACAATTCCAACATCAATATTTTCAAGAGCCAACTCCATACCATGACCAAGATGAACCACCCCCAATATATGAAAATTTTCAACCACAAGATGAATTCTACCTCCCACCACAACCCCACATGGAAGAATATTCATGTCCATCGATCCAAGACCCATATGATTCCTATCATGATATCCAAGTGGAACAAGAGTCAAGGGATCATCTCAAGGAAGCATTGGATCAATTTCAAGCAACCATGGAGTGTGTTGTGCAACAAGTGGAAAGAGTGGAGAATATTGAACCACCACAATTCTACCAAGAAGAACCACCTTCCTATTATGAACCCTTTCCCCAAAATGATGAACCCTTCCACCCACCCCAATCTCTAATGGATGAAACCCTTGGTGTCCTTGTTCAAGGGTAAGAAGAGATGAAAAGGGATGTGCAAAATTTCATGGCCGCCTTGGATGCGGTAATAAATCAATTAGCCTCCCAATGCTTGAACACTCAAGGAACTCCCATGGCTATATATGAAAAATCGAATGAAGAACATAGCATGAAGGAGAGATTGGAAACTCCGGTGGGAAATGAAGGAAGTTGCTTTGTATTGGAACAATTGGAGGAAGCTTTAATTGTTGAAGACAAGGAAGAAGTGGTAGAAGACTTAGGAGATGCGGAGCTTCCATGGGAACATAGAGTTGAAGAAAACCCCTCCAAGATGATTGAAATTGATGCTAGGGAGGAAAGTGCACACCTTCCAAGGCATATTCCATATGAAGACTTGGATGGGATAGAGCAAGGATTGAGTTCCCTTGGTGATGAGGATCAAGCATCAAGTCTTAGTGGTGAAGAATCCTTTGAGCATGAAGAGCCTTCTCCCGTTGGATTTGAAAGCGTTGAGGAGGTAAATTTTTCTCACCCTCCCTATTATGATTTGAGTAAAGGAAAAGGTTTAGATAAAATTGTTGAACAAAGGATTGCGATCAAGAGATCTTGTGAAGAGGTGGAAGTCCTTAGAAATAGAAGGATGGGCGTGGAATACGCTTTGTCAAGATCTTTGGAAGCATCTTTGCCTAGGTTGCCATCTACACCTTCATTTGAGTGGGTGAAATTCATTTCTGTTAGCTTTATTATCCCACTTGAATATGGTTTGCTTGAAACGGATGGCCAACTTAAGGAAGTTTGTGGGATGAAGCGTAAGCGGAAAAGGTTTTGTGGTGGGCGTTGCAAATCAAGACTCATTATGGTTGATGCATCAAACATGAGATATAAAGGTTGGAGTAGTGCTCAAATAGATGGGTCTAGGAGGATTGTTGGCCACTTCATAGAGAATTCACCTTACTCACCACCCGGTTGGACTAATAATGATGATAAACTTCAAGACGGGTGTGAAAATAAAGTGTGGGATCCCGGATTAGAAAAAGAGGATCAACTTTGGGAGCCCCAAGCTTGTGAAAAACTCCATCAATACTTGGCTCAATCCATAAGAAATCTTGGGCCACAATGGAGAACCAAGCATTGGTGGGAGTTCCAAGATGAATATAAGCACAAGCCACCTTGATGAGGAGCTCCCCATAAGTCCAACTTAAGGACAATAAATAAAAGTGCTAGGTGGGAGGCACCCCACCATGGTAACATCTTTTCATTTTCTTTTTTTGTAAATAAGTAGAATTTAGTTGCTTTCATATTTTGTTTAGTTAGTTGAGTATATTTGGTAGTTTAGTATGGTAAATAAGGTTTTAGGGTGTTATGGTAGCTGTTTGGAGGTTTGGAATGCTTGGATTGGTGCAACAACATAGAAAATTTTTTTAAAACAGAGCACCATCCACGCGTACGCGTGCATCAAGCGTTTTCGATCATCCACGCGCGCGCGCAATGCGTGTGTACGCGTGGATTGAGAAGTTCCACCTTCCATACCTTGACCCGAGAGTTAGGCCTGCACTGTGCGGAAATTGGGCCTGAGGCACAAACCCCATTCACGCGCACGCGCACATGACGCGTACGCGCCACTCTCGAATAAGCCATCGACGCGTGCGCCATGCGTGCGTACGCGCGGATTTCTTTCTCCCATCCACTTCTCTTTTCTTCTCCTCTTTCCATTTCTTTCATTCCCCTTTTCTTCTTCCTTTCTTCTACCCCTCATCCAACACTTCCAAACACCATTGATAACCATTTATTTTAGTTAGTTATTAGTTAGTTAGTTAATTAGTTAGTTAGTTAGTTGCTTAGTTAGTTTTAGTTAGTTTTCATTCTATTTTCTCTTTTTCATTGTATGTGTTGGATTGTTATCCTTGTTTACCATTAATTGCTGCTGAGTATTAAAAAGAGATGTTAACTTAACATCATTATGTTTATAATCTTTGTTGGACTCTATTGTTGAGGTTATATTTTGCTACTTGGTTTTGAGTTTTTCATGCTCACATTTTAAGAATACCAAGTGATGAGAATTGCCTTTGAGATTGTAACTCTTTTGAATTGCATGTTGTAGCTAGCCACCATGTGATTTGAACTCTCTCTTTGAGTGGGCAATCTCCTGATGGATGATGATGTGCATTTACCTTAATGCATTGTATTTCATGATCATATGCATCCATATGTTTTAGCTTGAATGCTTCCATGCTTCTCTAATGCTTGTTTTACCTTACAAGCTTACTTAAAGCATCTCAAGCACACTAGGATAAGTGAAGTGCATGCTTCTTTTGTGACATCACTTTTAGGTTAATGTGTGTTCTAAATCGCTCAATTTAGAATTCACACACTTATTTGTCATTCATGTCACACTAATCCACTCACTCATTTCTAGTGATTAGTTCCTCATTCCAACAATGTATGCTTCCTTACTTTTATATCTTCTCATCTTATGGTGTTATATTTTTGTTTTTCATGACGAATGCACCACAAGCAAACATGGAAGCAAGACTAAGAACACGCAGCAATCCGGAGACTCGCCGTACCCCCTTGCTCATCCTTCAATGCACCGAGGACGGTGCAAACTTTTAAGTGTGGGGAGGTCGTCCGACTGATCGGCGATTTTGGGTGACAAGTTTCTAATTCCAACACTTTTGCATTTCATTCTAGGATTTTAGGATTTTTACTTGCATTTTAGGATTTTTACTTGCATTTTCTTAATTTTTGCATATATATACACAATAAGCTTAGTCAAAATAATGAAAATTTTCAAGAATTCTATCTATAGGGCACCAATTGATTTGAGTGAAAACTTTTCATTAAACTTGCTTGAATTATATATCTTGTGGATCATGTTTTTTGAGCTAAGAACACAAGCAAGTGAGTTTTGAGCCTAATGGTGTGGTTACATCTTATAACCACTTATTTTCCTTCTTGTGTGCATTATTCTCTTCCTATGATTGTAATCTTTGATTTGTTTGATTCTTTATGTCCATTATTTTGTGTATTCATGCATTTGTATGATTGAGGCCATTATTTCATTAGCCCACTTACCCAAATAGCCTTACCTTTTATATTCCTTTGTTAGCCAATTTGAGCCTACAATTAACCCACTTGGTTCTTTAATTTAGCACATTACAAGCCTTAAAGCGGAAAACAATAAATGTCCTTAATTTGGATCTTTGATTAGCTTAGGCAAGTGTGTGTGAGTATCATTCAAGTGTGGGAATCTTGGGACATTGGGTGAATAAAAGGGTAGTTTTGTATTTTTATTGGAAATATTGGGAATTGGGTACATGCTCATGTATTGATCAAATGTATAGACCTTATGCATTGATGCTCTTGTATATAGAAAGAAAAAAATGAGAAAAACAAAAGAAAAAAAAGAGAAGAAAAAAAAGAAAAATAATATGAAAAAGAAAAAGAAAAAAATAGAAAAAGAAAGAAAAAGAAGAAAAAGAAAGTAATAAAAAGGGGACAAAATGCCCCAAAGCAAGGTCCAATAAAATCAATGCATATGTGTTGTGAAATGAAAAGAAATTGCATGAGTATGTGAAAGAGTGCAAAATGGGTAGTTAGGCTAGCTTTGAAATTGTATAGGATGTCATAGGTTAGGTGGGAAGTTTAAGCTTATCAAAGATTCAAATTTCAAGCTCACTTAACCATATATGCATCATACCTTGACCCTAGCCCCATTACAACCAAAGAAAAGACCTCATGATATATGTATGCATGCATGAAATATTTGTTGATTGTTAGAAGAAAAACAAATCTTAGAAAGCATGATCAGGAGAGAATTGAGAGAATTAACCCTAAACACTTGAGCGAATAGAGTGCAAACACTACCGGTGAGGGTTTGATGCTCAATTACATGTTTCCACCCATGATCATCTCCTTTCATGCAAGTTTGTAAAAATATTTAATAGCCCAAGTCAATTGTGGAGTAGACTTGCTAGTCCTTAGCCCTTGTGCATATATTCTTCTTGGGAATTGATTTATTTTGACCAAGCAATTGCATTCATTTAGATAGTTGCATATAGGTAGATTGCATTTAGTTAGTTCCATTGAATAAATGCCATACCCTTTACTTCATTCTTGGTTTAAGCATGAGGACATGCTTGGTTTAAGTGTGGGGAGGTTGATAAACCCCATTTTGACGGTTTATCTTGCATTGATTTTAAGAGATTTTAATACCTTTTACCCTCATTTATCCATTGAATTAGCATAGTTTTGTGATTGTCTCCTTATTTGTGCTTAGATGTGAAAACATGCCTTTTAGGCCTTTAACTTGATGATTTTGATTCACCTTTGATTCCACTAGATGCCTTGATGTGTTTGTTAGTGATTTCAGATTGAAAAGGCTAGGAATGGATCAAAGGAGTGAAGAGGGAAAGCATGCAAAGTGGAGAAATCATGAAAAGTCAAAGAAGTTGAACTCGCCCATGGACGCGCGCGCACACCTAGCGCTTGCGCGCACCTGCGAATCACCCCATGGATGCGTACGCGTGCTGTGCGCGTACGCGTCGGTGCTGGTTTATGATTTTTTAATGAAAACGTGACCAACGAATTCTCAAGGGTTGTGGGGCCTAATTCCAACCAACTTTGGTACCTAAACTGCTATTTAAAGCCAAGGATTGAAGAGCAAAGGGAGATTAGTTCATTTAACACTCATTAGGATTAGTTTAGAGTTAGTTTCTAAAGAGAGAAGCTCTCTCTTCTCTCTAGGATTAGGATTAGGATTAGGCTTAGTTCTTAGATCTAGATTTCAATTCACCTTCTTCTACTTCTATCTCTCAATTCTTTGTTGCTACATTCTTCTTCTTCTACTTTTTTTTGTTGTAATTTTCTTTATGTTGTTCTTATATTTTGTTGTAGATCTAGTATTGTTCCTTCTACATTCTTCCAATTTAATAAGAGGTAATCCATAATAAATGTGTCTTCTTTGCTCTTCTATTGTTGATCTCTTGTTTTTGTAGTTATAGATTCCTTTAATTCTTGCATTTAATAATGTTTACTTTTATTGCCTTTTATGTGTTTGTTGAAATGCCTCTTCTAGATATAGTATAGATTTTGTTCCTCTTGGCCTAGGTAGAGTAATTAGTGACTCTTGAGTTATCTAATTCCTTTGTTGATTGATAATTGGAGAGATTGCTAATTGGTTTAGAGTGCACTAAAGCTAGTCTTTCCTTGGGAGTTGGCTAGGACTTGTGGCTCAAGTCAATTCATCCACTTGATTTTCCTTTATTTAGTAAGGGTTAACTAAGTGGTAGCAATGAACAATTCTCATCACAATTGAGAAGGATAACTAGGATAGGACTTCTAATTTTCATACCTTGCCAAGAGCCTTTTATAGTTGTTAGTTTATTTTCATTGCCATTTACTTTCATGCCTCTTACCAAAACCCCAAAACAACTCAAAGCAATAACAAGACACTTTATTGTAATTCCTAGGGAGAACGACTCGAGGTTTAAATACTTCGGTTATTAATTTTAGGGGTTTGTACTAGTGACAAACAATCTTTTGTATGAAAGGATTTTTTATTGGTTTGGAAACTATACTTGCAACGAGAATTCATTTATGAAATTCTATACCGTCAAAAATCCAATCATCAGGGTGAGAACCAGAGGTCCCCAGCATGGTAACAACTTCCACATATATAATACATAATAATAGAGGAAAGCCAAAGGCAATCCTAGAACTTCCTCCAGATAATTCAAAACTTATAAACAAGCTAAACCATAAAAGGGCATATGACTAAAGATCCTTCAGTCTAACTAATACTTCCCTTTCCAATTCCTTCAGACCTCCCAACCACCAACAGGGGTATAATGTAGCAAACACAGTTATATCAAACAAGAAATATACAAATAGGAACAAATAAGGCATTTAGACAATTAGCAAGTAATATGTAGTCAAATAGGCAATCTCAAACAATTCAGATAGTATGCATATGATGAATGCCTGTCCCTAGTGGCTGATGATATCATCTGTCAGTTATAGAGCCAGCCCGACAAGTCCTGGTAGCTAACCATTGGACTGTCCCTCTGTCACGCATCCCCAACTCGAGTTATACTCATCATAAACTTGATCATAATCATGATCTATATCCATCACCTTCACTGGTGAATATTTACGGGGGCGAGCTCATCCGAGTCTTTCACAGTGCCCGGCCACACTTATGATATAGGGTCAAAAGAGCTTCGAGTCTCAACCTGGAGCACGTGGTGGCTAGCCACTACTTCCTCCTAGGGAAACTCTCATCTCCAACAGTGGAAGTGCAACATTCACAATTCATTCAATAGCATATATGCATTTATACTTAGCCATAATCATGGCTCCGCCGTAACACGGCAATAATCTAGCCATCCGGCTCACGGTTAAATCCATAACCAGCCAATTCATTAACAATTACGGCCTTTCGGCCCATGGCATAACAAGCACTTCCACCACCATCCTCCACATCTCACATAATCATCAATGATCCTCATTGATTATTCATTTTTCCCTTGCTTCACTCGCAAGTTACCACATCTAGTAGCTCCTTCTCTCATAGCTAAGCAAATCATAATAATTTAAGGCATAAATGGTGAGATTGGAGGCTTAGAAGTATGAAATTTGGCTTTCAAAACTCAAAAATCAACTTTGGGATGAAAACAGGGCCACGCGTACGCGCACTCCACGCGCACGCGCGGATGGCCACAAAAACTCATCGGCGCGTAGGCGTCCTTCACGCGGACGCGCACATTCAAAAATAGTCAACGGCGTGCACGCGTCAACCACGCGTACGCGTGGGTACTCTTGTGCCCAAGGCACAAAATTGGCACAACTCTGGCACAACTCTCTGGAAAATAGCTGGGCATTGGGTGCAGCCCATCGGCGTGCCCGCGCACATCACACGCACGCGTGGATGACGCTTTTTGGAAGAACGGCGTGTACGCACCATGTGCGCCTACGCGCGGGGGGTTACTCTGCTAAAATTTTTCTAAGTTAAAAGTTGCAGAATTCATAGACTCAACCCCCAATCTTCCAACGGACATAACTTTCTCAATTTAAATCGTTTTTCACTCGTTCTTCGAACGGCCTGGACATCCCGGATCCAATTTCATTTCTAAATAGATTTGGCACAAAACTGGGATCCGTAATTCAAGTTATGTCCCGTCAAAGTATGCCCAAAACCATGTTTTCATACAAAACCACAAGGTGCCATTTTCAAAACAAGCCATTTTCAACTCTTTTCAAAACCAATCAAAACATGCCAATTTCATCCCCTTTTCTTTGAAATTAATCAAAATATGTTAAAGTTAACATCAAGCCTCCTTAACTCACACATTGACACTTTATCACAAATCACAAAATCACTATCCCATCCTTTTAACCCACTTCACCCAAGTGGCTCAAACTCAAACACATGGACATATCATATACTCTTTCTCATGCCAATTTTCAACAATACCAACTCCAATAAATCATCATTTTACACAATCAATATCATACTCACCATCAACATGGCTCCACCCATAATTCAACCATCAAGCATATATCACAACATGCATATTTCTCATACATCATACCATTAAGGCATCAATAATCATCATCACATATATGACCACATCATATATATCAACCATTCAACAACACCAACAATTCAATGCCTATCTTAGGGCCTCTAGCCTAAGTATTTCCTATCACATTACATATTAGATATGGGAAACCGAGACCATACCTTAGCCGATTTCCCAAGCCCAACCGGAGCACTTCCAAACCGCTTTTTCTCAAGCTCTCAAGGCCTCAACAGATTTTTCACCACCAAAGCCCTTTTTAAGCTTTTCAAAGTCACCAATCAAGCTCCAATATTCACACATACACAACCTAAGCCACAATAATCACACCCATACACAACATCTCAACACCCAAACATCATAGAACCACAAATAACACTAGGGTTGAGAATCTTACCACACCCAAGGTCCAAGGAGACAAGATTAACCTTCTCCTTCAAGAGAATTGGGTCCTATAACATCAAAGAGCCCAAAGTCTCAACATTTTTGTTCATGAAACTCGAAAATAAGGCTAGAAATTCGAAGAGCAAAACGTGGCTTACCTCAAGATTGATTGTATGGGTTTTGTTGAGCTCTCTGTGGTGAATGCGTGGCCATAAACGGTGTGGCAATCGGAGCTCTAGATCAAAAGTTTTGGTGGTTTGAAGATCAAGTGAGAGAAAGAACTTGAGAGAGTTTTCTTCCTCCCTTCTCTTCAATTTCAGCGTGAATTTGAGTGTTGTGAGGAGAGAGAATGCTGAAAACTAGGGTTTTGGTTTAGTTATGTTGGGCCAAGGGCCCACTTTGGGTCCGGTTGGCCCGGTTTGGCCCGTTCGGTCCAATCTTGGTCCGAATTCTATAAAATTGGTACCGAAATTCTCGTCTCAATCTCCTCTATCATATTAAGCCATAAAAATGACATTTTAGGCTTTCTAGAATAAATTCTCATTTATGGGTTAATTAGCCGTTAATTAACCGGGTTTTACATTCACCACTCGCTTCAACTCCACCAGTGCCTCTTTCTTCTTTGCCTCTGCCTCATTCTGTAGATTCGCAAGCTTCTCTGTTTTCTGCTCTTGCCGGTTCTCCCTGTTGAAGTTGCGACGGAGCTGGAACCTGTGTTTTAGCTGGAATCTACATCGTCGTGGCGTGGAAGGTAACCGGAGCGTGAGGTGCCACAGCCAAGGGAAGGGCTTGCGGCTTCTGAAGGAAGTGAGGGAGTATGGCGTGGAAAGGGGGACGGATCTGGTGACTGGTGGAACCCTTCTTTTGAAACTTTTTTTTAATTTTTATGTAAGGGTAAAATCGTCTAAAAAATGTTATTTCTGGACAAAAGGACAATTTTTTAACGTTTTGTAACGTTGAGGATGATTTTAATAAGAAAAAAAGGTCGGGGACGATTTTGATTTTGACCCAAGACCTTAAGGACGAAAAAAATACTTAACCCTAATTTTAATTTTAATTTTAGCTTTTAAAATAGGTTTAATTTTAACCATTAAATTTAATCCAACAATAATAATTGTATTCTCATATTTTCATATAAATAATTCATTCTCACTAGATATATACTACAAGCTTTTTGTTTATTTATGACAGTTTTTTCTCCTATTTGTGAAGGTTTAAAACCCTACCAAATGGTTTTTGGGGATTCTAAAACCTCCAAAATTTGAGGTAGCACGAGATCTTTTGTGGAGGTTTTTAAAAACCTCCAAAATCTATTCAATGGGGAGTTTTGTGTGTGTTTCATGGGAGTTTTATATTGAACTTTTGTGATAGTTTTAAATCGCTTTTCTGGCAATTTAAAACCCCCACAAATTAATTTTTTAATTTAACAAAAATTAACTATTTTATGAGATTTTCAAACCTCCACAAATCCTATAATTATTTATTTATTTTTAATTCCAAAACATTTATTAATCTCATTTCATTTACATACTTTCAAATTAGAAATGTATTTTTTAATATCAAAATTTAAAAATTAAATCTTTTATAACACAATTCCTTAATATAAGACATAACTCTCTATATAAAAAAATTTCAATGTCAATAGTTTAAAACATAATTGCGTATGGTATTATTCTACATAACCATTACTGTTTTTTTTAAATAAAATAAAACAACAACTTTAATATTTCAATATCATCTAATTAGATAAAAGTCTCATTTTTTTTATCTTCGGATGTCCGTTGCTATTATCAGCTGATCTCCTAGCATCAAATATTTGTTCCTATTTAAAAGTAATAAACAGAAACTATTCAATTTATAGATTACAAGATAAGATAACAAAGATACGATAGCTTATGTTATACTAAAATAAGAAACCATTCATTCAGGCACACTTCAAAAATGTTTAATACAATCTCAACAAAAAACAATCTATTCTCTCGAAGTATTTTGCATAGTAATTACACTACTCTCTCTTCAGATGATATGATATGAAAGTATGATACACAATAAAACCTGAATAGTTATTTTCTTTGTAAAATTTCAAAATCTATTAATATTTACATAAAGTACTAGAATACAGAATAAATAATAATATTACTAATCATCTATGGACTATATCATCTTTGATATTTGCTGAATATAAGGTTTAGGAATAAATACCATAGCCAGAGTGACGTCCTTTTCGCTTGGCTTCCTTCATCCTACGGGCACGTGAACAGGAGTGAATATTGGTGGGTTTCCTGATAATGAAACCATCCTTAACCAGCTTCTTTATGTTTTGACCTGAAAATCAAAATCTACCTTATGTATACACGTACAGCTACTTTTGTATAAAAGGATATATAATCACAGGTTGATAAAGGTATATCGGTCTCTCCTATGGCTCTAGCTAAAGAATAGTACAATAAAAGCTTCAAAAACTTTCAAATTCGATATAAAATATAAATTATAAAAGTGAACTGTAAAACATAGAGAGTATTTTAAAAAAAATAGCCATACCTTGCAATTCTATCTTCAGGTGCAAACGCATATCCATAGACTTCCCCTGTAAAATCTTATTGTCTAACTCGAAAAATATTTCAAAGGCAAAGAAAACTAGAAATATGAAAAACTTATGTGATTAGTGACAAAAAACGGGTGTGACAAATACTTAAATGCAAGTAAATTGGCCAATTAAATACTTAAATGCAATCCAAAATCATAGGCTAAAAGTCTAAACAATGAGAATAAATAAAACTCCATGAACAGGCATTAAATTGTAGTAAAGACCAAATATAATTCACCCAAAATAAAAAAGACTGAATAAGGCAACTTGCTTATTCTCTAAGATATATAGAACAAAATGCCAAACTTAACAAAAAAATGAATTTGTGGCCGAAAATAGAAAATAAATTTCATATTTTGAGTTGAGAAAACAAGCTATGGCCACATGATAAGATAACATAGTTCAATTGGCTTGTTTACTGTGGGGATCTTGAACTGTTTTTCAACCAAATCAATAAATAACAATGAAAAATTTGAGAACTAGGGACAATTTAAAAAAAAAAGACAAATACATTAATATAAAACTCATATTGTAGTGAGACAAAGTATGGTCCAAGCTCTTACCTTATATTTGAAACAAAGAAATATGTATGATAAGTAAATGTGAATGAAAATTGCATTATAAGATATGATTGAACTTAAATTACCTAAAAATATCTCAAGTTGTGCACAAACTAATTCTGCTTCTACTTCAACCAATTCTTCAGCATCTCATACATAAAGCTGGAAAAACTGATTTTTTTTGTCCGGTTGAAGCAACCTCTTTAACACTTGAAGTAGCCCATGATGACAGAGTATGAAACAATCACAATATTAATTCTATAAATAGAGAATATAAAACTTTATAATGTCAAAGCTCATTAGCCATAAATATGTCACAGCTCAAAAGTATGTATAGTATTTTGAGTGATCATGAATGTCACCTTGTTTATATGGTGAACATTACAAAAAAAAAAAAAGATAAATGAACATTACATGTAAGAGAAAATATAGCGACCAAGGAATGGGGGTGTGATGAGCGGATAATTTATACGATTTTTGGCATTGTTTTTACATAGTTTTTAGTAGGATTTAGTTAGTTTTTAGTATATTTTTATTAGATTTTAAGCAAAATTCACATTTCTCAACTTTACTATGAGTGTGTGTATTTTTCTGTGATTTCAGATATTTTCTGAATGAAATTGAGGGACTTGAGCAAAATTCGAATTCAGAGGCTGACAAAGGACTGCAGATGCTGTTGGATTCTGACCTCCCTGCACTCGAAATGGAATTTTTGGAGCTACAGGATTCCAAATGGCACGCTCTTAATTGCGTTGGAAAGTAGACATCCAGGGATTTCCATCAATATATAATAGTTCATACTTTGTCCAAGTTTAGATGACGGAAACTGGCGTTTAACGCCAGCTTTATGCCCTATTCTAGCGTTAAACGCCAGAAACAAGTTGCAAAGCAGAGTCAAACACCAGAAACAAATTACAAACTAGTGTTTAACTCCAAGGAAGACCTCTACACGTGAAAGCTTCAATGCTCAGCCCAAGCTCACACCAAGTGGGCCCGGAAGTAGATTTCTGCATCATTTACTTATTTCTGTAACCCTAGTAACTAGTTTAGTATAAATAGAACTTTTCACTATTATACTCACATCTTTGGATGAGCTTTTAGAACATCTTTGATTATTGTTAGTCCTTAGACATTGGGGGCTGGCCATTCGGCCATGCGTACCTTATTGTCACTTATGTATTTTCAACGGTGGAGTTTCTACACACTATAGATTAAGGTGTGGAGCTCTGCTATTCCTCGAGTATTAATTCAAAGTACTATTGTTCTTCTATTCAATTCAAACTTATTCTTATTCCAAGATATTCACTTGCACTTCAACCTGATGAATGTGATGATTCGTGACACTCATCACCATTCTCAATTATGAACGCGTGCCTGACAAACACTTCCGTTCTACCTGCGAAAGCTAGAGTGTGTATCTCTTGGGTTTCTAATCAACGGTTCACATCGACTCCCCTCTGACAATGGGGCATCTGAATCCGAGATTAGAGCCTCCGTGGTATAAGCTAGAATCAATTGGCAACATTCTTGAGATCCGAAAAGTCTAAACCTTGTCTGTGGTATTCCGAGTAGGATCTGGGATGGGATGACTGTGACGAGCTTCAAACTCGCGACTATAGGGCGTGGTGACAAACGCAAAAGGATAGTAAATCCTATTCCTACTCGATCGAGAACCAACAGCTTATTAGCCATACGATATCTGTGCATGGTATTTTTCATCCGAGACGAGCAATCTGACAGTTGATTAGCCGTACAAAAACCGTAGAGGACCATTTTCACTGAGAGGACGGGAAGTAGCCATTGACAATGGTGACACCCAACATACAGCTTGCCATAGAAAGGAGTCAAAAGGATTGGATGAAGGCAGTAGGAAAGCAGAGATTCAGAAGGAACAACGCATCTCCATACACTTATCTAAAATTCCCACCAATGAATTACATAAGTATTTCTATCTTTATTTTATGTTTTATTTATCTTTTAAATTATTAAAACTCCATAACCATTTGAATCTGCCTGACTGAGATTTACAAGGTGACCATAGCTTGCTTCAAGCCGACAATCTCTGTGGGATCGACCCTTACTCACGTAAGGTTTATTACTTGGACGACCCAGTGCACTTGCTGGTTAGTTGTGCGAAGTTGTGAAAAAGAGTGATATTATAATTGTGCGTACCAAGTTGTTGGCGCCATTGAGATCACAATTTCGTGCACTAAGTTTTTCGGCCGTTGCCGGGAATTGTTCGAGTTTGGACAACTGGCGGTTCATCTTGTTGCTCATATTAGGTAATTTTCTTCTTGTTTCAACCTTTATTTTATTTTCAAAAGGTTTTCAAAAATCTTTCAAAAAATTTTCCTCTTTTTCGTTTTTCCAAAATAATTTTCGAAAAATCCAAAAAAAAAATTAATAAAATCATAAAAACCAAAAATTTTGTGTTTCTTGTTTGAGTCTTGAGTCAATTTTGAAGTTTGGTGTCAATTACATGTTTTAATCTTCTAAAAAAAATTTTCCAAAAAATTCATACATGTGTTCTTCATGATCTTCAAGTTGTTCTTGATAAGTCTTCTTGTTTGATCTTCATATTTTCTTGTTTTGTATTTTTTGTTGTTTTTCATATGCATTTTTGAACTATTAGTGTCTAAACATGAAAAATCTCTAAGTTTGGTATCTTGCAGGTTTTTTTTTCTTGAAAATTTTCAAAAATAAGTTCTTGGTGTTCATCATGATCTTCAAAGTGTTCTTAGTGTTCATCTTGACATTCATAGTGTTCTTGCATGCATCATTTGTTTTAATCCAAAATTTTTATGTGTTGAGTCATTTTGTGGTTTTTCTCTTTCCTCATTAAATTAAAAAAAATCAAAAAAATATATTTTCCTTATTTTACTCATAAATTTCGAAATCTTTGGGTTTACTTAGTCAAAAAATTTTAAAATTAGTTGTTTCTTGTTAGTCAAGTCAAGATTTCAATTTTAAAAAATCCTATCTTTTCAAAATCTTTTTCAAAAATCAAATCTTTTTCATTTTTTATTATTTTCGAAAATTTTAAAAATTGATTTTCAAAATCTTTTTCTTAATTTTATTTCATAAATTTCGAAAACTTTACTAACAATTAATGTGATTAATTAAAAAATTTGAAGTTTGTTACTTTCTTGTTAAGAAAGGTTCAATCTTTAAATTCTAGAATCATATCTTTTAGTTTCTTGTTAGTCAAGTAATTAATTTTAATTTTAAAAATCAAATCTTTTTAACTCCCTTTTCAAATCTTTTTCAAAATAAATTTCAATCATATCTTTTTCTAACCAAATCTTTTTCAAATCATATCTTTTTCAAACTTTAATTTCAAAATCTTTTCTAACTTCTTATCTTTTCAAAATTGATTTTCAAATCTTTTTCAACTAACTAATTGATTTTTTGTTTGTTTTAAAATTCTTATCTTTTTCAAAACTACCTAACTAATTTTCTCTCTCTAATTTTCGAAAACCACCTTCCCCTTTTTCAAAAATCTTTTCATTTAAATAATTATTTTAAATTTTAATTTTATTCTATTTCTTCTCCTAATTTTCGAAACTAACATCATAAATAAAATAAAAACAAAAATATTTTTCCTCTCTCTTCTTTTAATATTCGAATTCTCTCTTTCTCTCATCTCCTTCTATTTATTTATTTATCTACTAACACTTCTCTTCTACTCATAATTCGAACCCTCTTCTCTTCTCTCTTTGTGTTCAAATTTTTCTTCTTCTATTCTTTTCTTCTTCTACTCACATAAAGGAATCTCTATATTATGACATAGAGAATTTTTCTTCTTTTCTGTTCTCTTCTTTTTCATATGAGCAGGAGCAAGGACAAGGACATTCTTGTTGAAGCAGATCCTGAACCTGAAAGGACTCTGAAGAAGAAGCTAAGAGAAGCTAAAGCACAAGAATTCAGAGAAAACCTTACAGAGAATCTCGAAAAAGAAGGAGACATGGCCGAACCCAACAACAATGCAAGGAAGATGCTTGGTGACTTTACTGTACCAAATTCCAACTTCCATGGAAGAAGCATCTCAATCCCTATCATTGGAGCAAATAATTTTGAGCTAAAGCCTCAATTAGTTTCTCTGATGCAACAGAATTGCAAGTATCATGGACTTCCATCAGAAGATCCTTTTCAGTT
The DNA here is from genome assembly GCF_003086295.3 of Arachis hypogaea. Taxonomy (NCBI): domain Eukaryota; kingdom Viridiplantae; phylum Streptophyta; class Magnoliopsida; order Fabales; family Fabaceae; genus Arachis; species Arachis hypogaea. The sequence goes on from NC_092036.1 coordinate 20,997,685, forward strand.
CTTAACTGAATTCTTGCAGATTGTGATGCTGTTAAGACCAATGGGGTTGATCCCGAGGTCTACATGCTTATGCTTTTCCCTTTTTCTGTAAGAGACAGAGCTAGAATATGGTTGGACTCTCAACCTAAAGATAGCCTGAACTCTTGGGATAAGCTGGTCACGACTTTCTTAGCCAAGTTCTTTCCTCCTCAAAAGCTGAGCAAGCTTAGAGTGGATGTTCAAACCTTCAGACAGAAAGAAGGTGAATCCCTCTATGAAGCTTGGGAAAGATACAAGAAACTGACCAAAAAGTGTCCTTCTGACATGCTTTCAGAATGGACCATCCTGGATATATTCTATGATGGTTTGTCTGAATTATCTAAGATGTCATTGGACCATTTTGCAGGTGGATCCATTCACCTAAAGAAAATGCCTGCAGAAGCTCAGGAACTCATTGACATGGTTGCAAATAACTAGTTCATGTATACCTCTGAAAAGAATCCTGTGAGTAATGGGACGCCTCAGAGGAAGGGAGTTCTTGAAATTGATGCTCTGAATGCCATATTGCTCAGAACAAAATGTTGACTCAGTAAGTCAATATGATTTCTCAGAGTATGAATGGTTTGCAAAATGCATCCAGCAGTACTAAAGAAACATCTTCTGAAGAAGAAGCTTATGATCCTGAGAACCCTGCAATGGCAGAGGTGAATTACATGGGTGAAGCCTATGGAAACACCTATAATCCCTCATGGAGAAATCATCCAAATTTCTCATGGAAGGATCAACAAAAGCCTCAACAAGGCTTTAATAATGGTGGAAGAAACAGGTTTAGCAATAGCAAGCCTTTTCCATCATCCTCTCAGCAATAGACAGAGAATTCTGAGCAGAACCCCTCTAGCTTAGCAAACATAGTCTCTTATCTATCTAAGGCCACTCTAATTTTTATGAATAAAACAAGGTCTTCTATTAGAAATTTTTGGAAGCACAAGTGGGCCAGTTGAGTAAAAGAGTCACTGAAACTCCTCCTAGTACTCTCCCAAGCAATACAGAAGAGAATCCAAAAAGAGAGTGTAAGGCCATAACCTTACTTGGTGTGGCCGAACCTAGAGAGGAGGAGGAGGATGTGAATGCCAGTGAGGAAGACCTCCTGGGACGTCCTCTGGACAAAAAGGAGTTCCGATTGAGGAACCAAAGAAATCGGAGACTCATCTAGAGACCATAGATATTCTATTGAACCTACTTCTGCCATTCATGAGCTCTGATGAATATTCTTCCTCTGAAGAGGTTGAAGATATTACTGAAGAGCAAGTTGCTAAATACCTTGGAGCAATCATGAAGCTAAATGCCAAGTTATTTGGTAATGAGATTTGGGAGGATGAACCTCCATTGCTCATTAGTGAATTGAATGACTGGGTTAGGCAGACATTACCTCAAAAGAAATAGGATCCTGGTAAATTCCTAATTCCCTATACCATAGGCACCATGACCTTTGAGAAGGCTCTGTGTGACCTGGCGTCAGGCATAAACTTAATGCCACTCTCTATAATGAAAAAACTGGGAATCTTTGAGGTACAGGCTGCCAAATTCTCATTAGAGATGGCAGACAAATCCATGAAAAAGGCTTATGGACAGGTAGAGGACGTGCTAGTAAAGGTCAAAGGCCTTTACATCCCTGCTGATTTCATAATCCTAGACACTGGGAAGGATGAGGACGAATCAATCATCCTTGGAAGACCCTTCCTAGCCACAGCAAAAGCTGTGATTGATGTGGACAGAGGAGAGTTGATCCTTCAATTCAATGAGGACTACCTTGTGTTTGAAACTCAAGGATCTCCCTCTATAACCATGGAGAGGAAGCAAGAAAAGCTTCTCTCAATGCAGAGTCAAACAAAGCCCCCACAGTCAAACTCTAAGTTTGGTGTTGGGAGGCCATAACCAAACTCTAAGTTTGGTATTGAACCCCCACATCCAAACTCCAAGTTTGGTGTTGGAAGGTCCCAACAATGCTCTGAATATCTATGAGGCTCCATGAGAGCCAACTGTCAAGCTATGGACATTAAAGAAGCGCTTATTGGGAGGCAACCCAATTTTTATTTATCTATGTTATTCCATGTTATTTTCTCTTTTTTTAGGTTGATGATCATGTGGAGTCACGAAAACAACTGCCAAAATTTAAGAAAAATAAAAAACAGCACACCTTGGAGGAGAGACTTACTGGCGTTTAAACGACAGAAACAAGCACTAGACTGGCTTTAAACGCTAGAAACAGGCTACAATTTGGCGTTAAACGCCAGAAACAGGTTGCAGCCTGGCGTTTAACACCAGGAAAGGAATAAAAGCTGGCGTTTAACGCCAGAAACATGCAGCAATCTGGCATTAAACGCCAGGATTGCACTGTAAGGGCATTTACACGCCTAATAGGAGCAGGGATGATACATCCTTTACCCCTCAGGATCTGTGGACCCCACAGGATCTCCACCTATCCTCCCACAACACTCTTCCCCAAATACCCCTTACCAATCAACTCATTCACTCTTCTCCATCACCTCTTCACCAATCACCTCCATATATCTTCCCCAAAAACCCCACCTGCCTCACTTTCAAATTCAAATACTTTTCCCTCCCAAACCCAACCCTAATGACCGTAACCCAACCCTCCCCTCACCCCTATATAAACCCCTCACTAATCCTTCATATTCACACAACACAAACACCTTTCCACCATCTTGGCCGAATTCACTTCTCCCTTCATCTCCTCTATTTTTCTTTTTCTTCCCCTTCTTTCTTTCTTCTTTTGCTCGAGGACGAGCAAACCTTTTAAGTTTGGTGTGGTAAAAGCATTTCTTTTTATTTTTATATAACCATTTATGGCACCTAAGGTCGGAGAAACCTCTAGAAAGAGGAAAGGAAGGCAAAAGCTTCCACCTCTGAGTCATGGGAGATGAAAAGATTCATCTCAAAGGTCCATCAAGACCACTTCTATGAAGTTGTGGCCAAGAAGAAGGTGATCCCCGAGGTCCCTTTCATGCTCAAGAAAAATGTGTAACACCCTACCATACAGAGTCTTATGCTTAAGTCATAATTCAAAGATGGCAAGGTATTACGACCTCTAAAATAAAAGTTTAGTACATATAGTAGTATAAATGATTGATTATAACTAGGAGCCTTTGTAGAAAAAGGGGTAAACAAAAACCGCAACGCGAAAGCGTAACACTCCGATCGATAACGTAACGAACAAGGATAACCAACGCGTGATTATATATATATAAAGGAGTGTCAAAAACAGGAATATCAAGACTCAAGATCCGGCTGCGAAGATAACCGGTCCGAGCATAACAATATATACATATGATAGAAAATAAGGAAAACCCCAAGGAAACCCAAAGGGACACCAATACATAAAACCTATTCTCCAAAATTCTCCCATAAGAGGAGTCATCACAGTTTGTATTATTTAATGGAGATAAAAGTATCTAAGCAAAACATATAAACCAAAACATAGCCCCGAGAACAAAGGATCTTCGCAAATCTAGAAGTCTCCAGCATGCCTCAGCGAGAAACTTCACGTCCTGCATCTGAAAACCACAAAATCCGCATGGGTGAGAACCAGAGGTCCCCAGCATGGTAACAGCTTCCACATATATAATACATAATAATGGAGGAAAGCCAAAGGCAATCCTAGAACTTCCTCCAAATAATATCAAAGCTTATAAACAAGCTAAACCATAAAGGGCATCTGACTAAGGATTCTTCAGTCTAACTAACACTTCCCTTTCCAATTCCTTCAGACCTCCCAACCACCAGCAGGAGTATAAAGTAGCAAACACAGTTATATCAAACGAAGAATATGCAAATAGGAACAGTTAAGGCATTTAGACAATTAGCAAGTATTATGCAGTCAAATAGGCAATCTCAAACAATTCATATAGTATGCATATGATGAATGCCTGTCCCTAGTGGCTGATGATATCATCTTGTCGGTTATAGAGCCAACCCGACAAGTCCTGGTCGCTAACCATTGGACTGTTCCTCTGTCATGCATCCCCAACTCGAGTTATACTCGTCATAAACTTGATCATAATCATGATCTATATCCATCACCCTCACTGGTGAATATATACGGGGGCGAGCTCATCCGGGTCTTTCATAGTGCCCGGCCACACTTACGACATAGGGTCAGCAGAGTATCAAGTCTCAACCTGGAGCACGTGGTGGCTAGCCACTGCTACTACCCAGGGAAACTCGTATCTCAGATAGTGGAAGTGCAAATCACAATTATCAATAATTCAGCATAAACATGCATGAATTCTCATCCATGGATCAACATCCATATCAGCCATCCGGCTCACGGTTAAATCCATAACCAGCCAATATTCATAGCATACACAGCTATTCCGGCTCACGGTTCAATCTAGAACCAGCCAATTCATAAACAATTACGGCCCTTCGGCCAATGGCATAACAAGCACTTCCACCACCATCATCCACACCTCACATAATCATCAATGATCCTCATTGATTATTCATCTTCCCCTTGCTTCACTCGCAAGTTACCTCATTCACTAGCCCCTTTCTAATAGCTAGGCATATCATAATGATTTAAGATATAAGTGGTGAGATCGGAGGCTTAGAAGTATGAGATTTGGCTTTTAAAACTAAAAAATCAACTTTGGGATGAAAACAGGGCCACGCGTACGCGCACTCCACGTGCACGCGCGGATGGCCTCAAAAACTTCATCGACGCGCAAGCGTCAAGCACGCTGACGCGTGGATTAAAAATTTGCCAATCGATGCGTACGCGTCAACCACGCGTACGCGTGGGTGTTTTCGTGCCCCAGGCACAACACTGGCACAGTTCTGGCATGACTCTCTGGAAAATGGCTGGGCATTGGGTGCAGCACAATCGGCGCGCCCGTGCACATCACGCTCACGCGTGGATGGCATTTTCAGAAAGGAACGGCGCGCACGCGCCAAGTGCGCCCACGCGCAAGGGGTCATTCTGCTAAAAATTTTCTAAGTTAAAAGCTGCAGAATTCACCAATTTAAACCCCAATCTTCCAACGGACATAACTTTCTTATTTTAAATCGTTTTTCACCCGTTCTTTGAACGGCATGGACATCCCGGATCCAATTTCATTTCTAAATAGATTTGGCACAAAACAGAGATCCGTAGTCCAAGTTATGTCCCATCAAAGTATGCCCAAAAACCATGTTTTTCATAAAAACCACAAAGTGCCATTTTCAAAACAAGTCATTTCCAACTCTTTTCAAAATCAATCAAAACATGCCCTTTTCATCCCTTTTCTTTGAAATCAATCTAAATATATCAAATTCCACATCAAGCCTCCTCAACTCACACATTGACACATTACCACAATTTACAAAATCACTATCTCATCATTTTAACCCACTTCACCCAAGTGGCTCAAACTCAAACATATTGACATATCATATACTACCCCTCATGCCAATTCTCAACAACACCAATTCCAATAAATCATTATTGTACACAATCAACATCATACTCACCATCAACATGGTTCAACCCACAATTCAACCATAACCAATCATCAAGCATATATCACAACATGCATATTTCTCATACATCATACCACCAAGGCATCAATAATCATCATCACATATATGACCACATCATATATCTCAATCATTCAACAACATCAACCATTCAATGCCTATCTTAGGGCCTCTAGCCTAAGTATTTCCTACCACATTACATATTAGATACGGGAAACCGAAACCATACCTTAGCCGATTTTCCCAAGCTCACCCGGAGCACTTCCAAATCACTTATCCACAAGCTCTCAAGGCCTCACACCTCCAAGAACAGATTTTTCACCACCAAGCCCTTTCCAAGCTTTTCAAAATCACCAATCAAGCTCCAATATCCACACATACACAACCTAAGCCACAACCATCATACCCATACACAACATCTCAAAACCCAAACATCATAAAACAACAAAATTACACTAGGGTTAAGAACCTTACCACACCCAAGGTCCAAGGAGACAAGATTAACCTTCTCCTTCAAGAGAGTTGGGTCCTATAATATCAAAGAACCCAAAATCTCAACATTTCACCCATGAAACTCGAAAATAAGAGCTGAGATTTCGAACAGCAACACGTAGCTTACCTCAAGATTGGTTGTATGGGTTTTGTAGAGCTCTTCGTGGTGAACGCGTGGCCACAAACGGGGCGGCAATCGGAGCTCTAGATCAAAAGTTATGGTGGTTTGAAGATCAACCAAGGGAGAGAACTTGAGAGAGTGTTCTTCCTCCCTTTCTCTCAAATTTCAGCTTGTGTGTGTAACAAATGAGGAGAGAGAGTGCTGAAAACTAGGGTTTTGGTTAAGTTATGTTGGGCCAAGGGCCCACTTTGGGTCCAATTGGCCCGGTTTGGCCCGTTCGGTCCAATCTTGGTCCGAATTCTATAAAATTGGTACCAAAATTCTCGTCTCAATCTCCTCTATCACATTTAGCCATAAAAATCACATTTTAGGCTTTCCAAAATAAATTCTCATTTATGGGTTAATTAGCCGTTAATTAACCGGGTTTTACAAAATGAGTATCTGGAAATCCGACATGAAATCCGAAGAAGAGGTTGGGAAGTTCTTACCAACCCAATTTAACAAGTCAGAATCTTAATGGTTCAAGAGTTCTATGCCAATGCATGGATCACTAGGAACCATCATCAAAGTATGAACCCGAATCCAAAGAATTGGCTTACAATGGTTTGGGGGAAATACTTAGATTTCAGTCTGAAAAACGTAAGGTTGGCGTTCCACTTGCCAATAATGCAAGAAAATGCATGGCCCTACACTAGAAGGGTCAACTTTGATCAAAGGTTGGACCAAGTCCTCACGGACATATGTGTGGAAGGAGCTCAATGGAAAAGAGACTCAAGAGGCAATCCAGTTCAATTGAGAAGACCGGACCTTAAACTTGTGGCTAGAGGATGGTTGGAGTTCATCCAACGCTCTAGCATTCCTAGTAGCAACCGATCTGAAGTGACTGTGGATCGGGCCATCATGATCCATAGTATCATGATTGGGGAGGAAGTGGAAGCTCATGAGATCATACCTCTAGAACTTTACAAGGTGGATGACAAGTCCTCCACTTTGGCAAGGTTAGCCTTTCCTCATCTCATTTGTCATCTATGCAATTTAGCTAGGATTGACATAGACGGAGACATCCTCATTGAAGAGGACAAGCCCATCACCAAAAAGAGGATGGAGCAAACAAGAGAGCCCACTTATGGATCTCAACAAGAGCATGAGGAGGATCCTCATCAAGAAATCCCTGAGATGCCTTAAGGGATGCAATTTTCTCCACACAACTATTGGGAACAACTCAACACCTCCTTGGAAGGCTTGAGTTACAACATGGACCAACTAAGGGTGGAGCACCAAGAGCACTCCATCATTCTCCATGAGATTAGAGAAGATCAAAGAGCTATGAGGGAGGAGCAACAAAGGCAATGAAGAGACATAGAAGAGCTTAGGCATTCCATTGGTTCTTCAAGAAGAAGATGCCACCCACACTAAGGTGGACTCATTCCTTAATCTCCTTATCTATTTATTTTCTATTTTTGGTTTTTGAGCTTCATTTGTCTATTTTTGTGTCTCTATTACATGATCATTAGTGTCTAGTGTCTATGTCTTAAAGCTATGAATAATTCCATGAATCCTTCACCTCTCTTAAATGAAAAATGTGCTTAATTACAAAAGAACAAGAAGTACTTGGATTTCAAATTTTATCTTAAAATTAGTTTAATTATTTTGATGCGGTGGCAATACTTTTTGTTTTCTGAATGAATGCTTGAACAGTGCATATTTTTTATAGTGAAGTTTATGAATGTTAAAATTGTTGGCTCTTGAAAGAAAGATGAACAAAGAGAAATGTTATTGATAATCTGAAAAATCATGAAATTGATTCTTGAAGCAAGAAAAAGCAGTGAAAAAGAAAAAAATAGTGAAAAAAATGGCAAAAAAAGGAAAAAGAAAAAGAAAAAGCAAGCAGAAAAAGCCAATAGCCCTTTAAACCAAAATGCAAGGGTAAAAAGGATCCAAGGCTTTGAGCATTAATGGATAGGAGCGCCCAAGGAAATAAAATCCAAGGCTAACCATGTGCTTGTGGCATGAAGGTCCAAGTGAAAAGCTTGAGACTGAGTGGTTAAAGTCGTGATCCAAAGCAAAAAGAGTGTGCTTAAGAACTCTGGACACCTCTAACTGGGGACTTTAGCAAAGCTGAGTCACAATCTGAAAAGGTTCACCCAGTTATGTGCCTGTGGCATTTATGTATCCAGTGGTAATACTGGAAAACAAAGTGCTTAGGGCCACGGCCAAGACTCATAAAGTAGCTGTGTTCAAGAATCAACATACTGAACTAGGAGAATCAATAACATTATCTAAAATTCTAAGTTCCTATAGATGCCAATCATTCTGAATTTTAAAGGATAAAGTGAGATGCCAAAACTGTTCAGAAGCAAAAAGCTACTAGCCCCGCTCATCTAATTGGGACTAAGTTTCATTGATATTGTGAGATTCATTGTATATTCTCTTCTTTTTATCCTATTTTGTTTTCAGTTGCTTGGGGACAAGCAACAATTTAAGTTTGGTGTTGTGATGAGCGGATAATTTATACGCTTGTTGGCATTATTTTTACATAGTTTTTAGTAGGATTTAGTTAGTTTTTAGTATATTTTTATTAGTTTTTAAGCAAAATTCACATTTCTAGACTTTACTATGAGTTTGTGTGTTTTTCTGTGATTTTAGGTATTTTCTAGCTGAAATTGAGGGACTTGAGCAAAATTCTAATTCAGAGGCTGACAAAGGACTGCAGATGCTGTTGGATTCTGACCTCTCTGCACTCGAAATGAAATTTTTGGAGCTACAAAAGTCAAAATGGCGTGATCTTAATTGAGTTAGAAAGTAGACATCTAGGGCTTTCCAGCAATATATAATAGTACTTACTTTGCCCGAGTTTAGACGATGTAAACTGGCGTTTAACGCTAGCTTTCTGCCCTATTTTGGCGTTAAACGCCAGAAACAAGTTGCAAAGCAGAGTCAAACGCCAGAAACAAGTTACAAACTGGCGTTTAACTCCAAGGGAGACCTCTACACGTGAAAGCTTCAATGCTCAGCCCAAGCACACACCAACTGGGCCCGGAAGTGGATTTCTGCATCATTTACTTATTTCTTTAACCCTAGTAACTAGTTTAGTATAAATAGAACTTTTCACTATTGTACTCACATATTTGGACGAGCTTTTAGAACATCTTTGATTATTGTTAGTCCTTAGACATTGGGGGTTGGCCATTCGGCCATGCCTACCTTATTTTCACTTATGTATTTTCAACGGTAGAGTTTCTACACACCATAGATTAAGGTGTGGAACTCTACTGTTCCTCGAGTATTATTGCAAAGTACTATTGTTCTTCTATTCAATTCAAGCTTATTCTTATTCTAAGATATTCACTCACACTTCAACCTGATGAATGTGATGATTTGTGACACTCATCACCATTCTCACTTATGAACGCGTGCCTGACAAACACTTCCGTTCTACCTGTGAAAGCTAGAGTGTGTATCTCTTGGGTTTCTAATCAATGGTTCACATCAACTCCCTTCTAACAATGGGGCATCTGAATCCAAGATTAGAGCCTCCGTGGTATAAGCTAGAATCAATTGGCAACATTCTTGAGATCCGAAAAGTCTAAACCTTGTCTATGGTATTCCGAGTAGGATATGGGATGGGATGACTGTGACGAGCTTCAAACTCGCGACTGTAGGGCGTGGTGACAGACGCAAAAGGATAGTAAATCCTATTCCTACTCGATCGAGAACCAACAGCTTATTAGCCATACGATATCTGTGCATGGTATTTTTCATCCGAGATGAGCAATCTGACAGTTGATTAGCCGTACAGTAACTGTAGAGGACCATTTTTATTGAGAGGACGGGAAGTAGCCATTGACAACGGTGACACCCAACATACAGCTTGCCATAGAAAGGAGTCAGAAGGATTGGATGAAGGCAGTAGGAAAGCAGAGATTCAGAAGGAACAACGCATCTCCATACACTCATCTGAAATTCCCACCAATGAATTACATAAGTATTTCTATCTTTATTTTATGTTTTATTTATCTTTTAAATTATTAAAACTCCATAACCATTTGAATCCGCCTGACTGAGATTTACAAGGTGACCATAGCTTGCTTCAAGCCGACAATCTCCGTGGGATCGACCCTTACTCATGTAAGGTTTATTACTTGAACGACTCAGTGCACTTGCTGGTTAGTTGTGTGAAGTTGTGAAAAAGAGTGATATTACAATTGTGCGTACCAAGTTGTTGGCGCCATTGAAATCACAATTTCGTGCACCAGGGTATAAAGACAATAATTAATACAAGTATAGAAAAAGTATAGAAATCAAGGAACGGGAGTATCTGCAATGCTTTCACCTAATAATTAAGCTAAGTAAGGTTAATATCAAATTATGCGCAAAAAATTAATCCTACACATATAAATACAATCATGCGCAAAAAATTAATCCTGCAGAAGAAATGCTTTAATAAATAGCATAGTAAAAAGAGAAGTTTTTATCAAATTGAAAATAATGGCTAATTTGCTATAAAAAAATGGTATATTACCTAGTTCACAAAGCTCACAAGAGCTTCCAACTTCCCTATTATATTGCCATATGCAGAATATAGCTTCCTTCCTGCAACCTGGGTATTATAAGAGTGCATGAATTAATTAGAGAAAGAAAAGAAAAGAAAAGAAAAAGAGTAATATAACACATTAAAGAACACATGCTTTATAAAATCTTAGTATATTATTACATTACATCAATCAAAATGACCTAAGATTAGCTTACATGAGACCATGAAAATTTCTACTATTAGCTTTAGATTCACTTGCTTCATTAAACTCCACAGTAGCACCAAAAAAATCAAGTACCTGTCAAATCACATGTCAAATTAATGAAAATAAAAAACAAAAAAAAACATAATTTTTTCAAGTAAAAAAAATTGAAGTCTTTGATGAGTGATGAACAAAAATGTTTATAGCATCAGAAAGAATACCGAAAATGAATGTATGAACATATTGGGAGATAGTAATAATAATAATCAATTTAACAAACACCTCATACAACATATAGCTGCTTTTAAATAAAATCAATTTATCAGGATTTTAAATATATACATTAGTATCAAAGTAAAAAGTGTCGCGAAATCAAAATTCAAAAATGAGCAAAAATCACTAATTTCTTGCATATAATTGCTTAATTCAATTAGTAATCTATGATATGATCAGATTTAATTTACAAGGAGCAAGTAAGGTGCAGTGTCATTCACCAAATAAGAATTAATAAAAGAATTAAGAGAATAAATAATTCATCAAACACTTGGAGTGTTTTAGAATTTGAAATAGTGTTATCAACTAAGAGATAATAAAATTCATCGAATGTTATATCATATAGCAAAACATTCAGAATTTGAGAATGAAAAACAAAAAAAATGAATAAAAAGAAAAAAGAGAAGGAAAACCAAAAACGGACAATGAGTGAAAAGAAGAGCGTACAGAAGGGATAGAATGCTGATGAAGAACACAGGAGTCATTGGTGGAGGAGAGTTGACCGAAGAGGTTCTTTCTCTTGATCTCAAAGGCTTGGACGTTGCGATTAAATCTGGAAACGCATTGACGAAAGAGGTGCCTTGGCTCGATCTCAGTAGATTTATGGCAGAAGCAGAAAAGAGGTGAACTCTAGCGGCGGCGATGGCAGCAATAGTGGCGGAGGCGCGACGAAATGGCAGTGAAGATGTCTATCACGAGTTTAGGGTTTTGGTGAGCTTTCACCCCTCTGTTCTTTATCTTTGAGTGTTTTCTAGAATTTTAAAAGAGTTTTAATTATGTGTAGATAACAGTGGGATTTTACTGTTAGTTATTTTATGAAAGTTTATTAAAATATCACAAATAAAATATATTGTGAAAATTTTTAAAAATTTCTCTTAAAAAATATCCACAAACATGTAAATTTTGTAGTGATATCCCATATATATATATATATATATATATATATATATATATATAACTTTTCTAACTTATCTAGGATTAAATGTTGCTAGTTAGGAAAGCTAAAACTAACTCTAGTTAGCTAGAATAATTAATCTAGATTTGTTAGTTAGCTAATTAAGGTTGTTTTGTTACTTTGTTAAAGAGTTGACAAACTACTCATAGTTACATATAGCAAGCCAAGTATTTTGTATATAAATAGTTTAAATATAGAATTATGCTAATTCACTACAACAAAAGCGGTATTTAGTAGCGGTTTTTGGAGCTGTTTAGCGGCGGTTTAGAACCGTCGCAAAATATTTTGCGGTGGTTTATTGAAACGCTAGAAGATGGGGTGCGGCTAAATGGATAGCGACAATTTTATTCAACTGCTAAAAAAACCGCCGCTAAATAGCAAATAAACGAAAACAGCATTTGTTTTGCGTATTTTCGTTATTAAAATCAGACCGAACGGTGGTCCAATGGTCCAACCGACTCAATCATTAAACCCGTGCTTCCACCAATAGACCCACAACGTGTGGATCACTGTAGAATATCAATTCTATGTAAAGCCTTCCAAAAATGAAGAACCTGGAAGAAGAAAAAGCTTTAACAATGTCATGTTACCACCAAGCCAAATGACTCTTCGATGTATATAGCGCTAATAATTATATATATCATATGAACACATTTGATTGTCACAAAATTTTTTGTTGTATACTTTATATATGATCATAGTTATTATAGGCACCTTATATATTGGGTAAAATGCACAATTAAATCAAATGGAGGACTAAATTACACAATTCTACCAAATTGAAAAACATTACCAAGATCTCCCAAAAATACATTCTTATGTAATTCAAATTAGTCTCGTTCGAATTAGACAAACCAACGCTAATTTGAATTAGTCCTATTCGAAGTAGTAGTAATGCTTGTAATTTGAATTTGTCCAATTTGAATTATGCTTGCATGTAGTCTTAGGGTAGTTCGAATCAAGGTGATTCGAATTATGCACGCTAGGATTTCCCTAGTAATTCGAATGGGTCGCTTCAAATTAATTTTAGACCATAGTAGATCGAATTAATTTACATCTATTTATATATGATCCAAGCGTATACAAAGAGTACAATAAAGAGTACATTTAATAATATTCATATTGCATTCAATCATAAATAAAAAAATAATTATAAATATTTTTTTTATAAATTATTAAAAATCAAATATTTTCTAAAAATATTTATTAAGATTTAGAAGTTAGTCTTTAATATTTAAAATTAGTAAAATATTTGCCAAAAACATTATATTTTGTTGGTCAGTTAGCATTATTGAATCTATTAATAACCATGATAATATGTAGATGATTGGTTGATTTTCATATACAAATATTTTTATTCTATTTAGTATTTAATTTTGATAAAACATTAATAATTTTGAATTTAGTTATTATGAATTCTTATATCTAAGAATACAAGTTAAGATTGTTATTAAAAAAATTTTAAATTTTTTATTTTAATAAATGCTCAACAAATCATTAAAATAAAAAATTTAAAATTTAAAATTATAATTTTGGTAAAATTATGAAGTTTTGAATTTTTAATGACTTGTAGAAAATATTTTTAATTATTAATTTTTTGCTAGGTCAATACGATGTTGGAGAGAAATTTTGTTTTTTTATTATAAGAGTTACGTTGATTTCCTTAATTTAATGATTTGGGTCGCAGGTTTACATGTTTATCTACTCTTAGAGTTTTCTGATTTATGTTTAGTAAGACATAACTTCAAAGAGGAGTAACTTTAATATATGCTCGTTACAACTTTATTTTAACTTTATAAAATCAGCCTATGACTATATTTTCTTATTTTATACTTATGTTTGTGTTACGTTGAATAACCGGAGATTGATGGACTGGACTCACGAGGTTGGTCCAATCGTCTTGGGAAGAAGGCCTTCAGGCTTGATCCCGCGTTTGAGACCTCCGTCTGACTTGTGTGCAAGGAAGGAGATGGGGGTGGTACCTGCAAAGACACTCCGATGCCTAAGTCAAAAAGGGTCTAAGCAGGTTAAGAGAGTATGGGAACTTAGAGATACTTGAGGGTTGTCAGTGTATTTATAGAGGTGAACCCATAACCACTGTTGGAGTGGTTCCACCCTTTAAGGATGATAACCGTCCCTTTATCTTAGGGAGGTTAGGATTTGACTCCTGGAGGTTGGTTGAGAGATTTTAGGGGCAGTTACTTATTTGAATAAGTGTTATCTGCCAACTAATCAGACTCCCGACTTCCTTTCAGTGGAGTTTGCGTAGAGTCCGACCTCTTCGGTGGAGGTCAATTGCGAGGGGAGGCCAATCTATGGATTGGGCCTTTTTGTCTTTTTTTGGTCTTGGGCCTTAATGTTGGGCCAGGGGATGAACAGTACCCCTACTCGAGTCCAAGCTTTTTCAAAAGTTGGTCTCGAGTATTCAGCTCGGGGTTGTAGCCGACGTGGTGAGGAACTGACGTGATTCTTTAGAACCGACGTGATTTTAATCGTTGCATCTAATCAAGGCGTCTCTTGGGGATTTGAGCATTTATACACGGGGAGCAGTTACATTGGTAACGGCGCACCTCTTAAATGCTCACGTCGTTTTACCTTTATGCCCCTAATGTGCTTATAAATACTTTTCCCTCTTTTCTCTTGTTTCGTTTCTGAAAACTTTCTTACTTGCACATTTTGCTGAAAGAAGAACTCATTTCTCTTCGAGTGCTGTTGTACCTACCTTCTGCGTGTAAAAAGGTCAGTTTATTTCCTTGTTCCTTCTTTACAGAATGCTTTTTACTTGCATGTCTTTGTTTGAAGGAGCGTTGGCTATAGTTCTAGTGATTCTACTGGTTTGAAAAAACTTGCCTCAGACCCTTAGAGACCCTATTTTGATTCTTTTTCTTTTTCTTTGTAGGATTTGTCACCCTTTTTTAGAAAAAGATGTATACCATAGAGTCTCTTTCATCATGGGTTGATGGCACTATTCTGGGAGAGAGCCCTCTGGTAGATACTGACTACCTTGTTGATTTGTGTACTCATCACAGAATCTGTATTCTTGATGATGACGAATCAAAGTACGAACTGGTTGTCCCGGGTCTAGAAGACCGGGTTTGTTTTGGAAGAGCTTCTGCCTCAAACCCTCATTTTTCTTTATGTTGAAATCCTGTTCACCCGCTTGGGCGTTCTCCTTCCTTTTTCTGACTTTGAGATAGCCGTTTTATCTCATTGTCATGTAGTCTCCACCCAGCTTCACCCCAACTCTTGGGGTTTTTTGAAAATTTATCAATTTATCAGCCATGCCCTAGATTTTCTGACCTCTTTGAAGATTTTATTTTTTTCTTTTTCACATGACCAAGCCCTTCAGTTGGCAAAATAACAAACAGCAGTGGGTGTCTTTCCGGGCTATACAAGGTTGGAGAGTTTTTACCCTTTTTGATGAATCCTTCCATGATTTTAAAAACTTCTTTTTCAAAGTGCAATCTGTAGAGGGTCACCACCCCTTTTTCCTGGACCAAGATTTTTCTCCTCGCTTTCCTCTGTACTGGCTAGAGGCCTCTCCTTATGAAAAATATAGTTTGGATGATTTGGATGAGGTGGAGGCAGCCATTGTGGGGTTCCTCCGAGAAGTATGGGGGAGGGCCCCTTATCTAGATACGAAAAAGTTCCTTCAGGAGTCTCTGACCTTTGTGCAGGCCCAATTAGGTAGCGTCATATTTGTTTGTTATGTTTTCTGACTTGGTGGTCACCCGAGTTATTTTCTCTGATTTGTTTACTGAGTTTATTACCTAATGGCTTTTGCAGAGATGACAAAGAAGAATTCCATAGAATCTTACCAGAGAGTTCAGGAGGCCAAGGCGAGGTCCCACGCCAGAGTTGGTAGTGCCAGGGCTGCTGGCCCTTCTCCTCCTCCTCTTCATCCCCCTCCTCAGAACTTGGGGACCTCTTCCCGACCTATTGTTTTATCCTCTTCCACCTCTTCTCTTCCATCCCCTCCTCCCCGAACCTCCCCTGAGCCAGGAAAGAAGAAGCGCAAGACTTTAGAGTTTGGCTATTCTTTTGAAGGTGAGGCTAAGTCTAATATGCCTCAGTTTGTTCGGGATCACATCTATCCTTATACTCGTATAAGTATGGATGATGCTTCCGTCCGAAACCACCTTAATATTCTGGTTCAGAGGAGTGTTAGGGCAACGGGGGTGTGTACAAGGCTTCTGGATATTTTTTAGAAGACTCCCCTTAGCTCTTTGGGTTCATCCTTGAGGGTTGAGGAGCTAGAGGGGAGGATTCTCTTATACCAAGAGGCGGAGAAGAGGTTGAAGGAGGAGGTCACCGAGTTGCGGGAGGAGAGGGATAGTCTCCGGGATAAGGAGAAGAAATTAATGGGCCGGTGTGCCATGGTAGAGGGTCTGAGGGAGAAAGCGGAGCAGAGCTATTCGAGCTTGTTCCAAGACCTTGTGGAGGTGAAGAAGGATTTGGTGAGAGTTCGGGATGCCTACGTGGAGTTGGAGGAACTCTATCACCAACGGGGCCGAGGAGGCGTGGAGGATCTTTAAAGAACAGGTCGGGGTTATTGCTCCCGACCTAGATCTCTCTCCTTTGGACCCTGATAAGATAGTTATTGATGGGGCCATTGTTTCTCCTCCCTGACCTGTGTCCGAATCTGAGCTGAAGACTCGAGGACAGAGGATAATAAAATTCCCTCCCCGACTAGGAGATGCTCCAAGTTCCTCGAAGGCTTTCGAGAAGGGTTCTGATAATCCTGCCCCGTCCTCCCTTGGTGCTGCTCTGACTTCTCTCCCCGGTCTTGATAGTGCTCCGATTGCTCTTCCTGGCTCTGGCGATGATCTTCCTCTTGGTGGTGGTAACCTTCCTTCTTCCAATTAATTTTATGGTGGCTATATAGGGGCCTGGCCTGTGAGTCCCCCATTTTTAAACAATTTTATCTTTATTGTTTTTTATGGTGGGTGTTGGTACTGTGACATTTTTTTGGCCCTTTATGGCAAAAAACAAAATTAAAAATACCTTTTTTGGATAAGGGTTTTAGGTTATATTTACGTTGGCCTGCATGCTTTCTTTTTAGGTTTTGATGAAACCTTTTTTTATCCTTTTCTCTTGTTGAAAACCCTTTGTTTTAGAAAAACTTTTACCTTGGCTGGCTATCCCTTATCTAAGTTATCTTGAACTTTTCTTAAGACTTAGGGATAGTTTCTGTCTTTGGTTTTTCGATGGATTTTCTTATCTCTTTTTGATATTCCTCGTACTCAATTTTTCTTTATTGAGTTTCCGTAACTTAGGTTATTTTTGCGATACATTTCGTTTCTTCTCGGGTTCTCTAACTCATAAGTCGGCTAGCCTCCGAGTTCTTACATGATCTACTTTTATAACCTCTTTATACCGACTTGTACCTCGTCGTTTTATCCTGACGACCATCTAGGTCGGTTCATGGGATTCTCACGTTTTGTCGAGCTTAAGTCGGCGCGTTTCGTAGAAAGAGTGAAAACATGAAAATGAATTTGTAAAGAGATATGGAAAAAGATCTTTATTTATTTGTAAAGGTACTTTTTTGCTACTAAGGGTTTTTACAATTATTATTGCCCCCTTAGTCCCCACTTTGATGCCTCTTAAAACCCCCCTTCAGGAAAACCCTTTCTCTGGGAGAAAACCATGAAGTTGGAAAAAGAGTACATCAGGGAGTGGAGTTCGCTTTCAACTGTAGTACCTTTTCATATTACAAGCATGCCACGACCTGGGTAGATCGGTGCCGTTTAAGTTTGTCACCCTATAGTATCATTTTCCTAAGACCTCTCTAATTTTGTATGGTCCTTGATAAACCACTATTTTATGGTTTATCTTGTGCTAAATTGAGTGGTTTTTATCAGCTTTTCACCCACTTATTCATATGAATCAATTCCTTCCTAGTTTAGTTCTATGATTGAAAACTTGCTTCCTAGAGATCTTTTAATTACATATTTTAATTCCCCTTTATACCATTCGATGCCGTGATCCACGTGATTAAGTGTTTCATGCTTCATAGGGCAGGAATGGCTTAGAGAATGGAGAGGAAGCTTGCAAAAAGGGGAGGAGCACAAGAAATAAAGGAGACAACCAGCGAACAGCGACGCGCATGCATGGCTGACGCGGGCGCGCGATTTGGACAAAATCACAGCGACGTGGACGCGTGCTGGACACGTACGCGTGGATTGGAGTTCACGCAAACGACGCGAGTGCGTGCCTGACGCGCACGCGTGGAGAGGAAAATCGCTGAATGACGCGTACGCGTGACATGCGTGATCTGCAAAAATTACAGAATACGCTGAAGATGATTTTGGGCCGCATTTTGACCCAGATTTTGGTCCAGAAACACAGATTAAAGTCAGGGAATATACAGAGACTCAAGACATCAGATCATACACACAATTTTAGGTTTAGATGTAGTTTTTAGAGAGAGACGTTCTCTCCTCTCTCTTAGGATTTAGGATTAGGATTTCTCTTAAAGGAATTAGGATTTCATCTTTTCAATCATAGGTTCAATGTTCCTTTACTTCAATTTATCGTCTACTTTTATTTATTCTATTATTTTATTTTAGTTTGTTAATATTGGCTTATAAACTTTTCCATGTTGGATCTAATTTCTTTTATTAATATTTGAGGTATTTCAGACATATGACTTTTATTTAGTTTCTTATATTCTTAGTTCTGATTGATTAATTGGTAACTCTTGAGTTGTCAAACTCATTGTGATTGATAATTGATATCTTTGCTGATTGATTTAGATTCCTATAACTCTAGTTTTTCCTTAGGAGTTGACTAGGACTTTAGGTGTTAATTTAATTTAACCACTTGACTTAGTGGGAGCAAACATATAATTCTCATCACCATTGATAAGGATAACTAGGATAGGAATTCTAATTCTCATATCTCGCCAAGAGTTTTATTAATTATTATTTTATTTTCCTTGCCATTTAAATTACTTGTTCAAACCTTTAAAAACCCAAAAATACTGTTTTCCATAACCAATAATAAATCATACTTCCCTGCAATTCGTTGAGAAGACGACCCGAGATTTGAATACTTCGGTTATAAATTTTATTAGGTTTGTTACTTGTGACAACCAAACGTTTGTACGAAAGGATTTTCTGTTGGTTTAGAAGCTATACTTACAACGCGATTATATTTGTGAATTTCTTTACCGATAGAAAATCTGATCATTAAAATGGCACCGTTGCCGGGGAATTGCAAACGTGTGCCTTATTATTGGTTATTATAAATATTTTTTTACTTGTTTATTTGTTTTTGTTTTCCCTTTTTGTTTCTATTAGCTACTATGAATTCTCACCCCTCTCGCTTTGAGTTTGGTTCTAATTTTGTTGAAAGGAATGGAAGCTATAACAGGAACATGCATCCAGGTCAAGGCAATCAAAGATGGATGGAGTCGCGAAGATCTGATTAACCCTTTAGGCAACAACACCCTCCAAGATACCATGGACCACGATCCTTCCAGAATGCATGTCAAGGTAATAGTTATAGTGGACCCCCCTGTGGCAACCAACAAGTCCCATCATATGCCTACGAACCACCTTCTCAACACAGCTTTAAACCACCACACTCACAAGCCCCTTTTCACCATTCACCACCGTATGACCCTTCTCCACCCCAATTCCAATCCAATTACTCCCAAGAACCACCACTTCCCTATGTACCATATCCATATCCATCACCTCAAGAATCAAGGGAGCATTTCAAGGAAACAGTGGAGAAACTTAATGCAACCCTTCGCCAACTGGACCAAGCAATAAATCGATTACCTTCCCGACGTTTGGATACTCAAGAAACCCCCATGGCTACATGTGGACAATCAAATGAAAAACGTAGCATAAAGGAGATATTAGAAACTTTGGTGGACAATGAGCAACACGATTTTGTATTGGAACAATTGGAAGAAGCTATGCCTGCCATTGAAGAGGGAGAAGTGGTTGAAGACTTAGGAGATGCTGAACCTCCATGGAAAAGTCAAGTTATAGAGCCCCCTTCAAAGACGTTTGAAACTGATGTTGAGGAGGGTGTACAACCTCCAAGGCATCTCATGATTGAAGACTTTGAAAGGGATGATCAAGAGATGGATTCGATCATTGATGAATTCTTATCTACATTTGAATCCTCTCCCATTGGACTTGACATGGAGATGAAAGAAGAAGAAGTACAACCTCCCATGCCCTTGGTGAACAATGAAAAAGAGATTGAATTGGAAGAAATCTACCAAGAAGAAGAGGTTGATATTGAAGAAGATTGCAAAGAGGTGGAAGTTGTCAAAGAAGAGCACAAGGGAGTAGAGCTTGGAAGATCATTAGAAACACCTCTCCCAAAGCCATTACCGTCCAATACAACATTCAAGTGGGTAAAATTCTCTTCCTTGACCTTTACTTTCCCACTTGAATATGGGCTACTGGAGACGAATGGTCAACTTAGAGCTCTTTGTGGCATTACGAGTAAGAGGAAGATGGTTAGTGGTTAGAGTTGTCAAGCAAGGTTCAACATGGTTGTTCTCAAAGTTTAAACGCAAAGGTTGGTGTAAAGCTCAACTGAATGGGTCTAGGAAGTTGTTTGGCCGCTTTAGTGAGAATTCAGATTGCTTGCTACCCGGATGGAATTATGATGATCAACAAGAAGACGGGTGTAAAAGCAAAGTTTGGTACCCCGGAATTCATTCTGGCAATCAACACTCTTGGGGCCCTGTCACTTGCTTCAACTTGCTTGAAGACTTTCTGCGCCTAGTTTGGGATCCGGGAGGCCATTGGAATTACAAACATTGGTGGAGATTCTTAATTTTTGTTAGTTTTATTTTGTTCTCTCACTATGAATTCTCACTTTGGCTTTGAGTTTGGTTCTAATTGTGTTGTAGGAAATGTGGACTTTAATGGCAACATGTACCATGGATGGAACCAACAAAGATGGGAGGAGCCTCAAGGAATTGATCATTCCTATTGGCAACAATCTCCGGATACTTATAGGTATAATTCCCATCCTAATGCATGTCAATTTAACGGCCATGATGACTCTTTTTGTGACACTCAACAACCACCATCATATGCCTATGAATCTCATCCTCAACATGGACCTCAACCATACTCACAAGCCTTTCCACATCAAGCACATTCCTATGATCCATATTCACCATATGACCAATCATCCATGCCATATTCTTATGACCATTATGAGAAAAAACCTATAGAACCACCACAACTCTATCATGATTATTACCAAGAACCACCTCAATACTCACCATCTCCACAATTCTACGAAGAAGAACCACCTTCCTACCATGAACCCTCTCTCCAAAATAATGAACCTTCTTACTCACCCCAAACCCCAATAGACGATCCTCTCACTTTGTTACTTCAAGGACAAGAAGCCATGAAGCGGGATACACTTGAGTTTGTGACCAATTTGACCAAGGTGGTGAATACTTTAGCCCGCTAATGCTTGAATACTCAAGGTACTTCCGTGACCACATGCGAAAAATCTAAAGAAGAGCAAAGTATGAAGGAGAAATTGGACAATCCGGTAGAGAAGGGAGAACCAAGTTTTGTGTTGGAACAATTGGAGGAGCCTATGATCATTAAAGAAAAGGAAGAAGTGGTTGATGATTTAGGAGATGTTGAAAGTCCAAGGGAATGTAGCATCATGGAGCACTCTTCCAAAAAGCTTGATATTGATGTTGAGGAGGGTGCGCAACCTCCAAGGCATATCATCGTTGGAGACTCGGAAGAGGCTTATCAAGAGATGGATTCAATCATGGATGAATTTCTCTCTACAACGAAATCCTCTCCCATTGGACATGAAGTTAAAATCATAAAAGAATGTGAACAACCTCCCATACCCTTGGTGAGCAACGAAAAAGAGAGTGAATTGGAAGAGAGCTACCAAGAGGAACAAGTTAGCATGGTGTATATTGAAATCGAAGAATATGAAGAGGTTGATCAAGAGATGGATTCATTCATCAATGAATTCCTATCCAAAATTGAATCACCTCCTATTGGGCAAGATGAAGTTCTTGAAGACAACACCAAGCCAAGTGAAAAAGGGGAAAAGGTTGAAATTGAAGAAGCTTGCGAAGAGGTGAAAACAACTAAAGAAGAGCCTAAAGAAGTAGACCTTGCATTGTCTAAGTGTGGGGAGGTCTCCCTCCCCAAGTCACCATCCAACACAACATTCAAGTGGGTAAAACTCTTATCCCTAAGCTTTACTTTCTCACTTGAATATGGTTTAATTGAAAATGATGGTCAACTTAGAGCTCTTTGTGGAGTTAAAAGTATAAGAGAGTTGTGTAGTGGTTGGAAACATCATTCTAAGCTCATGACGGTTGCAAGCTCAAAATTCAAGAGCAATGTTTGGTGTGGAACCAAATTGTATGGGTCTAGGAAGTTGTTTGGAAGCTTCTTTGAGAATTCCAAGGCCATACCACCCGTACGGAAGAGTCATGAGACTCAACTCACGGATGGGTGTGAAGATAAGATATGGGATCCCGGTTCGCTAGGTGAAGACCAACTATGGGGACTCATATCTTGGGTAGAACTTTGCCCAAGCTTGATGAAAATGGTTGGAAATTCTGTCAACCAATTGAGAAGCAAAGATCCTTGGAGATTCAAGGATGAGTACAAACATAAGCCACCATGACAATAAGCTCCTCAAAATGTCCAACTTAAGGACTTAAACTAAAAGTGCTAGGTGGGAAACACTCCACCATGGTAAACTCTTTCCATCCTCTTTTAGTTTTGTTTAATAAGTGATTTGAGTTGCCATGGTAGGCAGATTTTCATTTCATATTGATTTGTTTGTAAAGATTGGTTGTTAGTATGTTGTATTCATTAGTAGTAGATGAATAAATCCTAAAATCAAATTGCATTTTTGTGAATTGTTTGATATTCGATTGAATAAAGAAGAGTTTTAGACATTATAGGGAGCTCTTGGGCATTTTTTTCTGCTTTTTGGGCAAAAAAAAGGGCATCGGCGCGCCAGCACGCTGCGCGCGCGCGCGCGGATTGCACTTCTGCAACTTCCACTACAAAAACCAGAGAGTTGTGCGCGCTTTGTGCTAGCACTGTGCTGGGAGCACAATCTCATCCGCGCGTAAGCGCGCTGTGCGCGCGCACGGATTGTCCCTGCTGCATCCACGGGTAAGCGCGCTGTGCGCGCGCGGATTTGCTCCCTGCTTTTCTCCTTCCTCCTTTCTCCTTCTTTCCTCTTTTCTTCTTCTTTCTTTCTACTTTTTTCTTTTCTTTTTTATTCTTTCTTCTTCCTCTCTTGAAAATTTTTTTTCTCTTTTAATAAAAAAATAATAGATAATAATAATAATAATAATAATAAATAAATAAATAAATAAATAAATAAAATACTAAAAAAACAAAAAAAAACAAAAAAAAAATTTCTCTCTTTTTCTCCGTTTTCTTTTATTGCATTTGCTTATTTTCATTCATTGCATTTTAATTTTGTTTTTTTTTCTACCTTGTTCTCATTTTATTTTCTAAGTTTTCCATTTTAATAATGGTGTTGAACTTTTCTACTCAATTGTTGAGACTTTCTTACATTATTTTGGTGCTTCTTGACTTGTTTGATATTGTTGGGTGATGAAACTTTTAAATCAATGCTTCATCTTGTATGACTCTTGTGTCTTTGTGCATTGATATGACCTCATATTGTCTTTCATGACCCACTTCTTCTCATTTGAACTTGATGCTCAATACACTCTTCATGCTTTAACTTTACTCTTGCATCGAGCTTAATGATATGCCTTAGCTTACATTGTTTTCTCACTCACATGCTTAGCTAACATGTAGTATGGAATCATACTCTTATTTGGCATTAGCTCCCGCCTATGTTCTAATTGCCTTGATATCTTTATTATAGGCTTAATTTTCTTTCCTTTTCTTTCCTTTTAGGTTGGCCACCAGAAAGAAAAAAAGGAAAAATTTCTAAATGGGGCAACAAACAAGTCATCCGCACAACCTTTTGAAGGAGCTCATCAATTATAGCAACCCATCCACCTTGCTCTTCTTTGCATGCACCGAGGACGGTGTAATCTTCAAGTGTGGGGAGGTCGTCCGACCGATCTCCATGGGTAACAATTTCCTTTTCAACACCAAATTTTTATTTTCTTTGTTAGAGTAGCTATTGCATTGCATGATAGGTTGCATGTTAGTTAGAATTTGTACATATTTTTACCACTTCTTTCTTATTAGGACTACTTGGTTAGGGTGATGATTTCCTTTCCAAGAAACTGTTTTAGGGCACCCTACCAATTTGAAAAAAAATACTTTGTGGAACTTGCTTGAAAAAATATATTTTGGAACATGGTTTTTGAGCTAAGAACACACAAGCATGTGAGTTTTGAGCCTAATTGCGTGGTTACATCTTATAACCACTTATCGTCCTTCTTGTGTGCATTATTCTCTTTGTATGAATGTAATCTTTGATTTGTTTGATTCTTTATGTCCATTATTTTGTGTATTCATGCATTTATATGAGTGAGGCCATTGTTTCATTAGCTCACTTACCCAAATGGCCTTACCTTCTATCTTTCTTTGTTAGCCAAATTTGAGCTTACGATTAACCCACTTTGTTCTTAATTTAGCACATTACAAGCCTTAAAGCGGAAAACAATAAAAGTCCTTATTTGGATCTTTGATTAGCTTAGGCTAGTGTGTGTGAGTATCATTCAAGTGTGGGAACCTTGGGACATTGGGTGAATAAAAGGATAGTTTTGTATTATTATTGTAAATATTGGAAATTGGGTACATACTCATGCGTTAATTAAATGTAAGACCTTATGCATTGATATTCTTGAAAAAAATGAGAAAAATAAAAGAAAAAGAAAAAAAGAAAAAAATAAATGTGAAAAAAAAGAAAAAGAAAAGAAAAGAAAAAAAATAGGAAAAGAAAGAAAAAGAAGAAAAACAATAAAAAGGGGACAAAATGCCCCAAAGTGAAGTCCAATAAAAGTCAATGCATAAGTATTGTGAAATGAAAAAGAAAATGCATGAGTATGTGAAAAAGTGAGAATTATGGGTAGTTAGGTTAGCTTTTAATTGTATTAGGTCATTATATAGGTTAGGTGAGAAAGTCTAGGTTAATCAAAGATTCAAATGTTTAGTCCACTTAACCATATACAATCCTACCTTGACCCTAGCCCCATTACAACCAAAGAATAAGACCTCATGATAATTGTATGCATGCATGAAATAATTGTTGATTGTTAGATGAAAAACAAATTTTGGAAAGCATGATTAGAGGAGAATTGAGAGAATTGACCCTACACACATGAGCGACTAGAGTGCAAACACTTCCGGTGAGGGTTCGATGCTCAATTCCTTGATTCCCGGCTTTCATGAGCGCTCTTCTTGCAAGTCTACTTGAACTTCATTTTGATATTCGAATTGGTAGGATTCATGAATCGTTATATGATCCTGGCCCTACTTGTGCATGTATGACTTGGAGGAGGGATTCATTTTTAACCAAGTAGGTAAAACCATTCTGCATTTAGTTGCATCCATTTAGATAGTTGCATATAGTTTAGGTTGCATATAGTTTATTTACATGGAATAAATGTTGATACCCTTTGTTTCTCTCTTGGCTTAAGCATGAAGACATGCTTGGTTTAAGTGTGGGGAGGTTGATAAACCCCATTTGTAGGGTTTATCTTGTATTAATTTTTAAGGATTTTATCACCTTTTACCCACATTTATTCAATGAAATAGCGTGGTTTTGTATATTCTCCTTTAATTATGCTTAAGAGTGAAAACATGCTTTTTAGGTCTTAAAATAGCTAAATGTAATTTACCTTGATTCCATTAGATGCCTTGATATGTTTGTTAAGTAATTTCAGATTTAGGAGGCAAAGATTGGATCAAGGGAATGAAGAAAAAAGCATGTAAAGTTGGAGAACTCATGAAGAAATGATGGAACCAAAAAGCTGTCAAGTCTGACCTCTTTGCACTTAATTGACCATAACTTGAGCTACAAAGGTCCAAATGATGTGGTTCTAGTTGCATTGGAAAGATAACATCCAGGGCTTCGAAACAATATAAGATTTGCCATAGTTTCATTGCGCATAGGGGAGCGCACACGCACGGTACGCAGACACGCCGATTGTGGCACATGACCCACTTAATGCAACACGTGGCCAGCGATTTTAGAAGCTTTGTGGGCCCATTCCAACTCATTTCTGATGCGATTTAAGCCAAGGATTGAAGGAGAATCAACTTACTTTTGATCATTAGTCATAGTTTAGTTTTAGAAGTCGTTAGAGTTAGAGAGAGAAGCTTTCTCTTCTCTCTAGAATTAGGATTAGGAATTAGGGTTAGATTAGGATCTCATAGTTCTAGGTCTAATTCAAGTCTCCTTCTACTTCTACCTTTAATTGATGATTGCTACACTTTGGTTCTTCTTTCTATCCCTATCCTCTTGTTGTAATTTCTCTTATTTTGTTTCTAGGTTTTGTAATTGAGATACTCTTGTTCTCTTTGTTTTCTTTTAATAATGCAATTTGAGGTAGTTCATGATAATTGTGATTTTCTTGATTGTTGTTGTTAATTCTTTACATTCAATTGTAGTTAGAATTCATTCTTGCTGTGATTGACTATACTTTTATTTTGTGCCTTCCAAGTGTTTGATTAAATGCTTGGAAGAATGTTAGACTAGAATTTTATGTTCTTGGCTTGAGAAGGTAACTTAGGATTTCTTGAGTCACTAGTGTCCAATTGATTGATAGTTGATAGCCATTAACTCTAGCCTTCATTAATCCAATTAATGGAAAGTTAGGACTTATGGACTAGTATTGATATAACTCACTTGACTTTCCTTTGTTAATTGATTTAAGGATGAGTAAGTGGGATTAATCCTTGCAACTACCATACTTGTGGCTAGTGATAATGATGAAGACCCTTGACAACCAAACCTTGCCAAGACCATTTTGTGAATAAAGTTTCCTACCATTTACTATTCACATTCCTCATCCAAAACCCCAAAATAAACAAGTCTATAACCAATAACAAGAACACTACCCTGCAAGTCCTTTGAGAGACGACCCGATGTTTAAATACTTCGGTTTAAGATTTTAGGGGTTTGTACTTGTGACAAACAAATTTTTGTATGAGAGGATTATTGTTGGTTTGAGACTATACTTCGACGAGAATTCATTTGTGAAATTCTAAACCGTCAAAAATCGAATCATCATTCAAGTACAAGCCGCCATGACAAGGAGCTTACCAAATGTCCAACTTAAGGACTTTAACTAAAAGTGCTAGGTGGGAGACAACCCACCGTGGTATGATTGTTCTTTTTTTCAATTATAATTTTATTTAGTTTTGTTTGTTTTTTAGTTTTATTTTATTTTATTTCATTAAACCTGGAATTATTCATAACATCTGCATCAGCATCTGCATACTGCATTCTGCATTTTGCATAAAAAAAGAAAGCACGCGACGCGACAGCGTCGCAAGTGCATTAGGAAGAAAAGAAAAGTGAACAGAGAGTCACGCGAAAGCGTGGCTGGAGGCGTGCCTTAGGCACAAATATGTCTACGCAACCGCATGCATCACACGTCCGCGTCATGTGCAAATTCCCTCCCACGCGTCCGCATAATCCACCCGAACGCGTGGCTCTGTGAAATCGACGTAAATGGGTGTATGGCAGTAAGTTGAGCTGGAATTGTGCTGGAATCATGCTAGGAGCACAAGCCCTGCCACGCGAACGCGTGCCCTACGCGTCCGCGTCGTTTTTCAAAGTTTGGCCATTCACGCGAACGCGTCACCGTACAATTTGGCAAAAATGAGTTCAAACAGAAAGTTGTGCGAACGCGAGGCTGCACTCGCGCCAATCGCACAAATCAGGCCACGTGATCGTGTGACCCACGCGTCCATGTCACCTGATCTTATCGCGCACCACGCGACCGCATCACTCACGCGTCCGCGTCGCCTGCGCCGCACAACTTATCCAGATCAGCGCCAATTATCTTATCTTTTCTTTTCTAATCCTAATCTCTTCTATCTTTTCTTTTTTTCTTCTTTCTTTCTTACTTTATTTCTCTCACTTCTTATTCTTTTTCACCTTCATTCTATTTTACTTAATTTATTTGCATATTTCATTCATTTCATTTTAATTTTGTGCATATTTTTCTTTTCTTTTCTAAATTTATTATTTTTCCATTGGTGTTGCTTGTTCATATTCAACTGTTGTGTCTTTTCTGGTATTATTTTGGTGCTCAGTGACTTGTTTTACACTGTTGAGTAATATTATTTAAGTCAATGCTAATCTTTTATGATACTTGTATTAATTTTCATTGACATGAATTTATATTGTCTTTCATTACCCACACTCCTTGCTTTGTTGCAGTTCTTGCACTATTGATATGTCGTTGCTCCTACTGTCTTCTCACGTACATGTTGAAGCTCCATGTAATTGAGACCCTTATCATTTGGCATTAACCCACCCATACTTCATTTATTTTCTTATCTTTATTTCTGGGTTACTTTTCTTCCCTTTTTCTTTCAGGATGGCCACCCGGAAGGAACCAGAAGACGTTTACAAGGGAAAATAGACAAGTCCATCTGCAAAATCTTCAGAGAAAAGTGCCAGTTGGAACCGCCCGTCTACCTGCACATCTTAGCATGCACCGAGGATGGTGCAATCTTTAAGTGTGGGGAGGTTGATACCGATCTCCGTGGGTTAGTACCTTCCTATCTCAACACCAATGTTTAAATTTTCTTTGTTAAATTAGTTGTTGCATTTGCATGTTTGTTTGATTTTGTGCATATTTTACCACTTGGTTGAAGTAATATTTTCTTTTTCAAGAAACTTTTTATAGCATTTCACTAATTTGAATTAAACTTTTTGAAAAACTTGTTTGAAGAAATTTTATTTTGGAACATGGCTTAGAGCTCGAACACACAAAACCAGTGAGATTTTAAGCCTAATTGAATTGGTTGCATTCTATCAACCAATATTTTATTTTTGGTGTGTATTTTTCTCTCTAAAATTATGATCTTTGTCTTGCTTATTTCTATATTTCCATTATTTGATGTATGCATTACCTTTCATTATCCTTGTTTCACTGAGCTTACATACCCATATGGCATTACCTTTCATTATCCTTTGCAAACCAATGTTGAGCCTATTTTACCCATTTGTTCTTTACTTTAGCTCATCACTAACTCTAAGCAGAAAACAATAATGTCCTTAATTTGAATCCTTGATTAGTTTAGACTAGTGAGAGTGCTCATGAATTAAGTGTGGGGAAAGTGGGTTTGGAAACGTTTGGTTTGGGAATTGAGTATGTTAGACATTGTGTGAAAATGTGAAAAATGTTAAGAACATATTTATGCACTCAATACTTTAATCATATACATTGAAAAAGGAAAAAAATAGATTAAGAAAAGAAGAATAGAAAAAAAATAATAATAAAAATAAAAGAGAGAGAAAGAAAAGAAAAAACGCAAATAATAAAAAGGGGACAAAATGCCCCCAAGTTAAGTAATAATATCAATGCATATGAGTTGTACTTAAATTTGGGATGCATGAATGTATGGTAAACATAGTTAATGGGCAGTTAGATCTTGCATTGTAATTACATGGATTGTCTTAAGTTAGGTGGAAAAAGTTTAAGTTAATTAAGGATTCAGATTTTAGTCCACTTGACCAAATACAATCCTACCTTGACCTTGACCCCATTACAAACCTTAAAAGACCTCTTGATATGTGTATCTGTGCATTGAATTTTTGTTGATTGTTAGATGAAGAGCAAGTCTTAGAAACCAAGGTTAGTAGAGAATTGAGAGAATTGAACCTTAAACACCTGAGCGATTAGAGTGTATACACTTCCAGTGAGGGTTCGATGCTCGGTTCCTTGTTCCCTGCTTTCATGAGCTATTTTCTTTTGCAAGTTTACTTGTACTTTATTTTGTGATTTGAATTAGTGAAATCCATTTCATATTTGTTCTTGAAAGATTTATTTACTTTTTCACCAAGTAGGTAGAATCATTTTAGCATGTAGTTGCATTCATATACATAGGTTGCATTTCATGAGTCTCACTTTTCCTTATTCATTCTCTTTGTCTCCTTGAGCTTAGCATGAGGATATGCTAATGTTTAAGGGTGGGGAGGTTGATAAACCACTATTTTATGGTTTATCTTGTGCTAAATTGAGTGGTTTTTATTAGCTTTTCACCCACTTATTCATATGAATTGCATGATATTACAATTCCTTCCTAGTTTAGTTCTATAATTGAAAACTTGCTTCCTAGAGATCTTTTAATTACGTATTTTAATTCCCCTTTATACCATTCGATGTCGTGATCCGTGTGATTAAGTGTTTCAGGCTTCATAGGGCAGGAATGGCTTAGAGAATGGAGAGGAAGCTTGCAAAAAGGGGAAGAGCAC
This sequence comes from Arachis hypogaea, assembly GCF_003086295.3. NCBI lineage: Eukaryota > Viridiplantae > Streptophyta > Magnoliopsida > Fabales > Fabaceae > Arachis > Arachis hypogaea. The sequence continues at coordinate 21,028,187 of NC_092036.1, forward strand.
AAGAAATAAAGGAGACAACTAGTGAACAGCGACGCACACGCATGGCTGACGCGTGTGCGCGATTTGGACAAAATCACAGCGACGCGGACGCGTGCTGGACGCGTACGCGTGGATTGGAGTTCGCGCAAACGATGCAAGTGCGTGCCTGACACGCACGCGTGGAGAGGAAAATCGCTGAATGACGTGTACGCGTGACCGACGTGTATGCGTGACATGCGCGATCTGCAGAAATTACAAAATACGCTGAAGACGATTTTAGGCCGCGTTTTGATCCAGATTTCGGCCCAAAAACACATATTAAAGTCAGGGAACATGCAGAGACTCAAGACATCATATCATACACACAATTTTAGGTTTAGATGTAGTTTTTAGAGAGAGAGAGAGGTTCTCTCCTCTCTCTTAAGATTTAGGATTAGGATTCCTCTTAAAGGAATTAGGATTTCATCTTTTCAATCATAGGTTCAATGTTCATTTACTTCAATTTATCGTCTACTTTTATTTATTCTATTATTTTATTTTAGTTTGTTAATATTGGCTTATGAACTTCCATGTTGGATTTAATTTCTTTTATTAATATTTGAGGTATTTCAGACATATGACTTTTATTTAGTTTCTTATATTCTTGGTTCTGATTGATTAATTGGTAACTCTTGAGTTGTCAAACTCATTGTGATTGATAATTGATATCTTTGCTGATTGATTTAGATTCCTATAACTCTAGTCTTTCCTTAGGAGTTGACTAGGACTTTAGGTGTTAATTTAATTTAACCACTTGACTTAGTGGGAGCAAACATATAATTCTCATCACCATTGATAAGGATAACTAGGATAGGAATTTTAATTCTCATATCTCGCCAAGAGTTTTATTAATTATTAATTTATTTTCCTTCCATTTAAATTACTTCTTCAAACCTTTAAAAACCCAAAAATATTTTTTTCCATAACCAATAATAAATCATACTTCCTGCAATTCCTTGAGAAGATGACCCGAGGTTTGAATACTTCGGTTATAAATTTTATTGGGTTTGTTACTTGTGACAACCAAACATTTGTAAGAAAGGATTTTCTATTGGTTTAGAAGCTATACTTACAACGCGATTATATTTGTGAATTTCTTTACCGATAGAAAATCCGATCGTCAGTCCTTTCCAATTGGCGGTAAGCTTTCCTTCCCCAGACTTGTTGACTCCTATGTCGTTTCTGATCAAGACCAAATCGTCTGGGGTAAAGTTTCTCCGAATGACCTTTTTGTTGTACCTGTTCTCCATTCTTTGCTTCAGGGCCTCACCCCTTATCAGGGCTTGCTCTCGAACTTCGGGGAGGAGCTCAAGTTCTTCTTTGTGCCCCCGTATGTTTCCAGCCTCGTCATAGAAGCTCACCCTTGGATTTTGCTCGTTGATTTTAACTGGTATCATGGCTTCTATGCCATAAGCAAGTCGGAAGGGTGTTTCCGTTGTGGCGGACTGAAGTGTGGTCCGGTAAGCCCAAAGTACTTGTGGGAGCTCCTCGGTCCAAGCTCCCTTTGTATCTTATAACCTCTTCTTTAGTCCTGATAGTATGACTTTATTGGCTGCCTTGGCTTGCCCATTTGCCTGCGGATGTTCTACCGAGGTGAACTGATGCTTGATCTTCATGTTGGCTACCAGGCTTTTGAAGGTCGAATCGGTGAACTGAGTGCCATTATCTGTGGTGATGGAGTGAGGCACTGCATACCTTGTGATTATGTTTGTAGAGGAACTTCCGACTTCTCTGAGCGGTGATAGTGGCCAATGGTTCTGCTTCTATCCACTTCGTGAAGTAGTTTACTCCCACTATTAGGTATTTTACTTGCCCAGGTGCTTGGGGAAATGGTCCTAGCAAATCCAATCCCTATTTTGCGAACGGCCAGGGAGACGTTATACTAATTAGCTCCTCAGGGGGAGCAATGTAGAAGTTTGCGTGCATTTGGCATGGTTGACACTTCTTCACGAATTTTGTGGTATCTTTTTACAAGGTCGGCCAGTAGAACCCAGCTCGAATTACTTTTCTGGCTAACAACCTAGCCCCAAAATGGTTCCCGCAGATTCCATTGTGAACCTCCTCTAACACCTTGGTTGTCCTTGAGGTCGGGATGCACTTTAGCAGTGGTGTTGATATTCCCCTTTTATAGAGGATATTTTTCACCAGTGTGTAGTTTTGTGCTTCCCTCTGGATCTTTTTAGCCTCTTTTTCCTCTTTGGGCAGGATGTCAAATTTTAGGTATTCGACTAAAGGGTTCATCCAACCGAGGTCTAATCCGGAGATTTCAAAGACATCTTGTTTGGCCTTTATTTTTACTACAGAGGGCTCTTGGAGAGTTTTCTGGATCAAGCTTTTATTATTCCCTCCCGGTTTGGTACTTGCTAGCTTGGAAAGGGCGTCTGCTCTGCTGTTGAGGTCTCGAGTTATATGCTTAATCTCGGCCTCTGTGAAACGCCTAAGATATTTCAAGGTTTTTTCCAGGTACCTTTTCATATTGGGATCTTTTGCTTGATACTCTCCATTTATCTGGGAGGTCACCACTTGAGAGTCGTTGAATATTATCACTTTTGACACACCGACTTCCTCTGCCAGTATTAATACTGCGATCAAGCCTTCATATTTCGCCTGATTATTGGAAGCCAGAAATTCAAATTTGAGGGATACCTCAATTTGCGTTCCCTCTTTATTGGCCAGTATTATGCCTGCACCGCTTCCTACTTTGTTTGAGGATCCGTCTACGTATAGTTCCCACGTAGTGGATTCTTCCTCTTTGTCTCCTGCATATTCTGCTATGAAGTCGGTGAGGTACGGGGCTTTGATTGCCGTCCGAGCTTCGTACTTTAGGTCGAACTCGGAGAGCTCTATTGCCCATTGAACCATTCTACCCACAATATCCATTTTTTGGAGGATTTGCTTCATGGGTTAGTTCGTTCGAACCTTTATTGTGTGAGCTTAGAAGTAAAGCCGTAGCCTGCATGAGGCTACTACTAAGGAGTACGCAAACTTCTCCAGTTTTTGGTACCTTAGCTCAGGGCCTTGTAGGACTTTGCTGGTGAAGTATACAGGATGCTGCCCGACCTCATCTTTCCATATTAGAGCTGATGCTACAGCTTTGTTCGCCATGGACAAATACATGACAAGCTCTTCCCCAACTATTGGTCGGGTTAGAATTGGAGGTTGGCTTAAGAACCTTTTGAACTCCTGGAATGCTTCTTTGCATTCCAAAGTCTATTCGAACTGGCATCTTTTTCTTAGTAGAGAGAATAGTGGAAGGGATATTAGCACTGATCCCGCCAGAAACCTAGAGAGGATAGCAAGCCGGCCGTTCAATTGTTGAACCTCTCTTAAGCAAGTCGGGCTTTTCATTTCTAGAATAGCTTTGCACTTGTGAGGATTTGCACCGATTCCCCTTTGTGTTAGCATGAATCCTAGAAATTTTTTCGCTTCCACCGTGAAGGTACATTTTGTAGGATTCAGTCTCATCCCATGTAACCTTACGGTGTTGAAGACTTGTGAGAGATCTGTCAAGAGGTCAGTCTCCTCCTTGGTTTTCACCAGCATGTCGTCCATGTAGACCTCCATTAAGTTCCCAAGGTGTGGAGCGAACACCTTATTCATCAACCTTTGGTATGTGACCCCAGCATTTTTTAATCCAAAAGGCATGACCACATAGCAATAGTTTGCTCTGGGTGTGATGAATGTGGTTTTTTCTTCATCCAGCTTATACATCGGGATTTGATTGTATCCTGAGTAGGCATCCATAAACGACAAGTATTGATACCCTGAGCTCGCATCTACTAAGGTATCAATACTGGGAAGTGGATATGGGTCTTTGGGGAATGCCTTGTTCAGGTCGGTATAATCGACGCACATCATCCACTTGCCGTTTTGCTTTTTGACCAGCACTACATTTTCTAGCCATGCCAGATACTTTACCTTTCTGATGAAATCGGCCTCTAAGAAGGCTTGCACCTGCTCCTCCACCACTTGAGCTCGTTCTGGCCCGAGCTTACGCCTGCGCTGCTGTACCGGTCGTGATTCGGGGTGTACTGAAAGCTTATGGGACATGAGTTAAGGGTCTATCCCTGGCATGTTAGAAGCTTTTCAGGCGAAGAGGTCGGGATTATCCCGTAGGAGCTTTATCAGCTTTTGTTTTAAATCTTCACCTAAACTGGCTCCTATGTTGGTGTTTTTCCATTCCTTTTCTCCGATTTGTACCTCTTCAGTTTTTTCCCCCGGTTGTGGCCGCAGTTCTTCTTTAGTTTTTGCCTCACCAAGCTCTATGGTGTGAACTTCTTTACCCTTTTCTCGGAGGTTCAAGCTTTCATTGTAGCGCTTTCTCGCCAATTTCTAGTCTCCCCGCACAGTCGCTATTCCCTTAAGCATTGGAAATTTCATGCAAAGGTGAGGGGTTGACACCACCGCTCCGAGCCGATTTAGGGTAGTCCTGCCGATTAAGGCATTATACGCTGACCCGACATCGACGACTATAAAGTCGACGCTCAGAGTTTTGGAATTTTCCCCCTTTCCAAAGGTCGTGTGGAGGGAGATATATCCTAGTGGCTTTACTGGCATGTCTCCTAGTCCGCACAGGGTGTCCGGGTAAGCTTTTAGCTCCCTTTCATCCAACCTTAGCTTGTCGAATGCTGGTGACATTAGGATTTTTGATAGTAAAGAATTTTGTAAAAATATAGTCGCGTTGTGAGTATAGATTCTAAACCAACAGAAAATCCCTTCGTACAAACGTTTTGGTTGTCACAAGTAACAAACCCCTAAATAAATTGATAATCGAAGTATTTAAACCTCGGGTCGTCTTCTCAAGGAATTGCAGGGAGGTGTTATTATTATTAGTTATGAGTCTTGTAAATTGGGGGGTTTGAAAGTAAGGAAGAAGTATGTTAAATGACAAGTAAAATAAATAAATAACTATAAAATAAACTCTTGGCAAGATATGAGAAATTAGAAGTCCTATCCTAGTTATCCTTATCAATTGTGATGAGAATTGGATTTTTCTCCCACTTTGTTAACCTCTAACTATGAAGGTAAGTTAAGTGATGAATTAATTTTGATTCCTCAGGTCCTAGTCTTTCCTTGGGAAAGGCTAGAGTTATTGGAACTCGAATTAATTCTTGAAGAATTCCAATTTTCAGTCAACAATGAGTTTGACAACTCAAGAGTTACCAATTAGTCAACCAAAGCCAAGAATGTAGAAAGCTAAATTAAAATCATATATCTGAAAACATCTCAATGATGTGTATTAAATAAGAAAATCAATCCTAACATGAAAAGTTCATAAGCCAATTGGGTAACACATATCAGATACAAATGAAAGCATCAGAGTAAATGAAAGTAGAAGAGAAACATAAATTATTGAACCTGGTATGAAGAAACAATCCTAATCCTAATAGAAATCCTAATCCTAAATCCTAAGAGAGAGGAGAGAGGAGAGAACCTCTCTCTCTAAAAACTATATCTAAAACCTAAAATTGAATTATAATCTAATATAAATTGATGTCTTGAGTCTCTGCATGTTCCCGGACTTTAATCTGTGCTTTCTAGGCCGAAAACTGGGTTGAAATGCAGCCCAAAATCTGTGCCAGCAACTTCTGTAATTCTGCAGATCGCGCTCGTCACGCGTCCGCATCGTCCATGCGTTCGCGTCACTCAGCATTTCTCGTACAACGCGTGCGCGTCGTCCACACTTTCGCGTCATTCATGCAGCTTCTAATCCGCACGGTCGCGTCAGGCACGCGAATGCGTCACTCTGATTTCTTCCATTTTGCGCGGTCGCGTGAGCCATGCGACCGCGTGACTTCTCGCTGGTCATCTCCTCAATTCCTTGTGTTCCTTCTATTTTTGCACGCTTCCTCTTCATTCTCTAAGCTATTCCTACCCTATGAAGCCTAAAACAGTTAACACACAGATCAAGGCATCGAATGGTAATAAGAGAAGATTAAGATTAGCTAAATTAAGACCAAAGAAGCATGGTTTCAATCATAGAACTAAACTAGGAAGGAATTGTAAAATCATGCAAATCCTATGAATAAGTGGGTGAAAAACTTGATAAAACCACTCAATTAAATACAATATAAACCATAAAATAGCGGTTTATCAACCTCCCCACACTTAATCATTAGCATGTCCTCATGCTAAGCTCAGGGAGACAAAATAAATGAGTAGGGGAAAGCAGGACTCATACAATGCAACCTATGAATGTGAATACAACTACATGCTAAAATGATTCTACCTACTTGGTGAAAAAAGTAAATAAATCTTTCAAGAATAAATATGAGCTGGATTTCACTAATTCAAATCACAAAATACAATACAAATAATTTGCAAGAAAAAGATAGCTCATGAAAGCAGGAAACATAGAATTAAGCACTGAACCCTTACCGGTAGTGTATATCACTCTAGTCTCTCAGGTGTATAGGGTTATTCACTCTACTCTTCTCTAATCATGCTTTCTAAACTTTGTTCTTCATCTAACCAATCAACAAATATTTAATGTACTAATGCAAGCATCATGAGGTCTTTTCAAGGTTGTAATGGGGCCAAGGCAAGGGTGAGGGTATATGTATGGCTAAGTGAGCTATAAATTGAATCTTTGAATAACCTGCGCTATCACCTAACATACATACATTCTATATAACTTCTAAAATCATGCCTAGCTACCTATAATTCCCACTTTTGTATCACATACTCATGTATCAACTTTTCTTTTAATTTGTGTCACATATGCATTGATCTTTTATTAACTTAACATTGGGGTAATTTTGTCCCCTTATTTATTTATTTATATTATATATTTTTTTCTTTTTTTCTCTTTTTTTTTATAGAGACACAAAGACTAAAATAACATATCAATGCATATGGAATTTTTAATTTTCTATTTTACATGAGTAGATACCCAAATTTCCCAATATTCTGAATTAGAAACATGATACATTCCCTTATAAACCCATGTTCCTACAGCTTCCCCACACTTAGTTGATGCACAACCTCTATCTTAAGCTAACCAAAGATTCAATTGGGATATTTAATTTGTTTTTCTGCTTTAGGCTAGTGATGTGGTTATAGAACAGAAGGGGATTAAAAAGCTCAAATTGGCTAACAAGGGTGACATAAAAGGGTAGGCTTATTTGGGATAAGTGAGCAAAAACAAGTAATGGCCTCAATCATATGCAAGCATGTAAATACACTAAATATTGGACATATAGATTGAAACAAAGTAAAGATTACAATCATAGAGAAGAAAACACACAAGAATAAAATATTTATGGTTAAATAATATAACCATATAAATAAGCTCAAAATCTCACAGGTTGTGTGTTCTTTGGCTCAAAAACCATGTTCCAAATACAACTTCAAACAAATTTAACAAAAAAATTTTCAATTTAAATTAGTGAAAATACTATAAAATTTTCTTGAAAAAAGAAAATATTACTTCAACCAAGTAGTAACTAAATGCATAAAATCAAATAAACATGCAATCAAATATGTAAATGCAGCAATGAACAAACAAAGAAAATAGAATATTGGTGTTGAGAAGAGAATAACTAACCCGTGGAGATCGGTATCGACCTCCCCACACTTAAAGATTACACCGTCCTCGGTGCATGCTGAGATGTGCAGGTGGATGGGGGTTGTGGTTCCTTAGCTGGTGCTCTTTTTGTTCCTTTCCTTGCCGGTGGTTTGGGAGTAGCTTTCTCATTACCCTTCTTGGTGGCCATCCTAAAAAAGGGAGAAAGGAAAGGGACATGTAATTCAAATAGCTAGAACCGGGAGGAGGAAGATTTAAGTGATAATCAATGCCAAGGTAAGGGATAATGTCTTAAATACATGGTCGTAACTACATGCAATTAGGGCATCAATGGAAATATAGCAAGGCGTATTAAATCAATTAGATGCAAGATGTGTAAAAGCATACAGGCAAAGGCATGAGAAGCATAGGTCAAGCATCAATTGTTAAAATAAGCTGGATTAAAGAGCACTTGTATGATGACAATTGTGAATGATAATCTCAAATACAAGTGGATTACAAGTATTGTGAGTTAAAAGAGGAATGAAAGTAATAAATCCAAATATATATGAGAGCCAAATTTAAAATATCAATTGTCAAACCAATCCTTATAATATCCACAAGCTCAGTTATAATAAAGTAAAATCCAAATAAAGCTCCAACACCAACATAAAAATGCATGAAAAAAATAAAAAATAAAAAGAAAGAAAGAAGAAAGAAGAAAGAGGGAAGAAGGAGGAAGGGGAAGAAAAAGATAAGATATTTTGGCAGATTCAGATAAGTTGTGCGCCGCTCGTGACGCGGACGCGTGAGTGACACGTTCGCGCGGGTAGCACGTAAGTGAGTTGACGCGGGAGCGTCGGTCATGCGGACGCGTGACATGGTTTGTGCTAGTGGCGCAAGGGCAGCCTCGCGCTCACACAACTCTTTGTTCAAAAATCATATTGCCACTTTTGAGGGTGACGCGGTCGCGTGGTTGACGCGATCGCGTGGATGGCTAAATTATGAAAACGGCGTGGATGCGTGAGGCACGCGTTCGCGTGGCAGGGCTTGTGCGGCTAGCACAGGTTCAGCCCAGCTCCAGCGTAACTTTCAGCCATACACCCTTTTGACATCGATTTACAGGGCCACGCGGTCGCGTGGGGAGGCTATTTCGTTAATGACGCGATCGCGTCATCCACGCGGTCGTGTGGATTAATTTGTGCCAAAGGCACGCCTCCAGCCACGCTCTTGCGTGACTCTCTGTAAAGTCTCTTTTCTTCCTAAGGCACAGGGGACTCGGACGCGTCGGTGACGTTGTCGCGTCGCGTGCCCTTTTCTTCTTTATATATATATATATATATATATATATATATATATATATATATAATGCAGTATGTAGAATGCAATGTTTAATATGAATGCTATGCATGATTCCAAGTTCAATAAAAATTCAAAAACAGACTGAAATGGAAAAGGAACGATCATACCATGGTGGGTTGTCTCCCACCTAGCACTTTTAGTTAAAGTCCTTAAGTTGGACATTTGGTGAGCTCCTTGTCATGGCGGCTTGTGCTTGAACTCATCCTGAAACTTCCAACAATGCTTGGTCTTCCAATAATCTCTATCCATACTAAGTAAATTCCTCAAGCTTTGATGGAGTTCTTCACAAGCTTTGAGCTCCCAAAATTGATCCTCATAGATTCCCGGATCCCAAATCTTGCTACTATACCTGTCTTCAAGTTGATCATCATTGTTCCAGCCGAGTGGCTCAGCTTTAGAATTCTCACTGAAGCGTCCAAACAATTTCCTAGACCCATTCAATTGAGCTCTATACCAACCTTTATGTTTAAACTTAAAGCTTCCAACCTTGCAGGACAATTCTTACCACTGACCATCTTCCTCTTACTCTTAATGCCACAAAGAGTTCTAAGTTGACCATCCGTCTCCAGTAGCCCATATTCAAGTGGAATTAGAAAGCTAAGGGATATGAATTTTACCCACTTGAATGTTGTGAAGGATGATGGCAACGTAGGGGGAGGGGTTTCTAATGAAATTGCAAGCTCCACTCCCTTGTGCTCTTCTCTGACAACTTCCACCTTTTTGTAAGCTTCTTCAATTTCAACCTCTTTCTCTTGGTGGCTTTCTTCTAATTCAATCTCTTCTTCATTGTTTACCAAGGGCATGGGAGGTTGTGCTTCTTCTTCTTTAAACTCCATATCAAGTCCAATGGAAGAGGATTCAAATGTAGATAAGAATTCATAAATGATTGAAACCATCTCTTGATCATCCCCTTCAAAGTCTTCAACCATGAGATGCCTTGGAGGTTGTACACCCTCCTCAACATCAGTTTCAAATGTATTTAAAGGAGGCTCTATAACTTGACTTTCCCATGGAGGTTCATCATCTCCTAAGTCTTCAATCACTGCCTCCTCCTTTTCTTCAATAATTTTGGCTTCCTCCACTTGTTCCAATACCAAATCGTGCTGCTCACTATCCACCGGAGTGCCTAACTTCTCCTTCCTGCTACATTCTTCAGTAGATTCTCCACATGAAGCCATGGGGGTTCCTTGAATGTCCGAACATCGGAAAGGTAATCGATTTATTGCTTGATCCAAGTGTTTAAGTATGAAATCGTATTCATCCTTGATGATTTCCTGTTCAACTATTTCTTCACCTTCAAGTACAAAATCTTCCTTGTTGTCTTTATTCACTAGTTCTTTAACTACGCTGTCAGCTTCAAGGGTCTCTACTACCTTCACCTTTAGTGCCTCCTCTAGCTCCTTATGAAGTATGGATTCGCGAAGATGATCCTCTCTCTCTTGTTCCATGTCAATAGTATCAGTGGGATCATGTTGCTCTTGGATTGATGGATGTTAGTGCTCTTCCATGGATGGTGGTGATGGGATGGGTGGATCATTATGTGGTTGAGATTGAAGTGCATTGGAGCTTAAGGGTTGAATATTGGGGGTATTTGGTGGTCCGATTTGGGCGGCGAGAGCTTGTATAGCAGAGTTTAGATCGGCAAATGCTTTCTCCATGGAGGTTTAGGGTGGATAGGAGGGTTCATTTGTTGGGAGAAAAGGTTCATAACACGGAGGTGGTTCCTATTGATAAGGATATGGAGATGGTGTATATTGAGGTGGTGGTTCTGGGTATGGTTCATATGGTGGTTGGTGTGGTGGACAAGGGTTGGGGTCATATGGAGGTGAATGGTGGAAAGGGGCTTGTGAGTGTGGTGGTTCAAATCTATGTTGAGGAAGTGGTTCATTGGCATATGATGGGGCTTGTTGGTAACTACAAGGGGGTCCACCATATCTATCATCTTGGTATGCATTATAGAATGGTCTTCGTCCATGATATCTTGGAAGGTGTTGTCGCCTAAAGGGTTGATCAGATCCTCTTGGCGCCATCCATCTTTGATTGCTTTGACCTTGATGCATATTCCTATTATAGCTTTCTCTTCCTGCAACATAGTTGTAACCAGACTCATAGCCAAAGGGGTGAGAGTTCATAGTAGTGAGAGAAAATAAAAACAAAAACTAACAAAAAGAAAATATTTTGAAAAAGATTTGATTTTTTTTTAAAAAATAAGATAAGATATATATATATATATATATATATATATATTTGAAAAATATTTACAATAACCAATAATAAGGCACACGTTTGCAATTTCCCGACAACGGCGCCATTTTGACGTTAGGATTTTTGCTAGTAAAGAATTTTGTAAAAATATAGTTGTGTTGTGAGTATAGATTCTAAACCAACAGAAAATCCCTTCGTACAAACGTTTTGGTTGTCACAAGTAACAAACCCCTAAATAAATTGATAACCGAAGTATATAAACTTCGGGTCATCTTCTCAAGGAATTGCAAGGAGGTGTTCTTATTATTAGTTATGAGTCTTGTAAATTGGGGGTTTTCAAAGTAAGGAAGAAGTATGTTAAATGACAAGTAAAATAAATAAATAACTATAAAATAAACTCTTGGCACGATATGAGAAATTAGAAGTCCTATCCTAGTTATCCTTATCAATTGTGATGAGAGTTGGATTTTTCTCCCACTGTGTTAACCTCTAACTATGAAGGTAAGTTAAGTGATGAATTAATTTTGATTCCTCAGGTCCTAGTCTTTCCTTGGGAAAGGCTAGAGTTATTGGAACTCGAATTAATTCTTGAGGAATTCCAATTTTCAGTCAACAATGAGTTTGACAACTCAAGAGTTACCAATTAGTCAACCAAAGCCAAGAATGTAGAAAGCTAAATTAAAATCATATATCTGAAAACATCTTAATAATGTGTATTAAATAAGAAAATCAATCCTAACATGAAAAGTTCATAAGCCAATTGGGTAACACAAATCAGATACAAATGAAAGCATCAGAGTAAATGAAAGTAGAAGAGAAACATAAATTATTGAACCTGGTATGAAGAAACAATCCTAATCTTAATAGAAATCCTAATCCTATATCCTAAGAGAGAGGAGAGAGGAGAGAACCTCTCTCTCTAAAAACTATATCTAAAACCTAAAATTGAATTATAATCTGATATGAATTGATGTCATGAGTCATTGCATGTTCCCGGACTTTAATCTGTGCTTTTTGGGCCGAAAACTGGGTTGAAATGCAGCCCAAAATCTATGCCAGTGACTTCTGTAATTCTGCAGATCGCGCTCATCACGCGTCCGCATCGTCCACGCGTTCGCGTCACTCAGCATTTCTCGTACCACACGTGCGCGTCGTCCACGCTTTCGCGTCGTTCGTGCAGCTTCTTGATGGTGTTTTTGTGGAAAAACGAATTTCCAACACACAAATCCAACCGACAAGTATACCGGGTCGCATCAAGTAGTAATAACTCACAAGAGTGAGGTCGATCCCACAGGGATTGATGGATCAAGCAACTTTAGTGGGTGATTAGTTTAGTCAAGCTAACATTGAGTGAATTGTGTGAAGTGTAGCCAACAGAAAGTAAATGGCAGAAATCTTAAAGATGCAGAAAGTAAATTGGCAAGTAACTTAAAGAGCAAGAAATGTAAATTGCAAGAATCTTAAATGACAAGAAATGTAAATTGCATTAAATGTAAATGGGGAGTGGGTGCTGGAAATTAAAGGAAGCAATAAATCAAGCAACTGAAAATTTAAATTGCAGGAAGAATAAAAGGATTTTGGGAGCTGGGATTCAAGAAATCAAACAAGAAATTGTAAATGGCAATCAAATAGAGAAGTAAAAGATGTAGTAACTTGCAACCGATCTCAAACAGAAAGCAGAATTGCTTGAAGAAGCAAACAGAAATTAAATTCAACTCAATTGGAAAATCAAAATGAAGATCTCAGGAAATCAAAGAGACTAGAAAACAAGTCTAGATCTCAATTCCTTCCTTGATCAAAGTAGAAAATAATCAGCAGAAGAGAAGTAAATCAAGCAGCAAGTGAAATGTAAATCCAATTCTCAATTATGCAAAAGAACAAAGCATAGATGTTGCAGATGGAGAATGAAAATAGAATTCCTTCCAATCTCCACCCAAGATTCAAAACAGAAATGAAAACTCAAAGAGAGAGCTATCTACTACTACTACTCCCTAATGGAGCAAGCCTCCCTTTTTCAATCGAGCTCCAATTGATGCCTTTATATAGGCTTTACTAAATGAAAAATGAAAATGAAATTAAAACAAATTATAAAAATAAAAATCCTAATTTAATTGATCCATGTGCCTTTGAGTGATGATGTGGGCTTTGCTTGCTTTGGATTTGAGGAGAAATGGGTTTGGTTGGCTTTGATTCAATTTGGAGAGGAATTGGATTTAAATGGAATTTTGGTTGAATTTTGGCCCATGAGTGTTTGCTCCCAGGAGGCTGCCCTGCCCTTGTGGAGGGCAGAGCAGGAAATGGTGCGTGCGGCCCTCGTTGCGTGCGTGCTTGGTGCGTCAGGATGCTGCCCTGCCCTTGTGGTGGGCAGGGCAGAGTTGCCATGGTGCGCGTTTGTTGCTGGCCAAAACTCCTTTGGTGCGCGACAATTGTGCAAGCTGGCCGTGCCAATTTTTTGTGCCATGCACCAAGAATTGCTGCCCTGCCCTTGCGGAGGGCAGGGCAATGTTGCCAAAAGGTGAGATTCCAAGTTTGAAACTTGGTGGAGGAAGTTGTTGCAATTTTTTCTTGGTTTCCTTGGCACCTAATTCACGCATAAGGCTTGGCTTCCTTGGAGGTCTTGTGTTCGAACCTTGGTGAAAGCATTTGGGGGAGCAATTTTCCTTGATTCTTCATGAAGAGAAACACGACATTGCCCTGCTCTCCAAGAGGGGAGAGCAGAAAAATGAGCGCTACTTTGCTTTGGGGTGAGGCTCCAGCTTCGAATCTTGGTGGAAGCACATTGGTTTATTTTCGCTTATTTTTTGCCCTTAAATATGCCTTTCATTCATGCCTCAATTGTACGCCAAATATGGATTGCTATATATCGTTGGAAAGCTGTAAATGTCAGCTTTCCAACGCAACTGGAAGCACATCAATCGGACGTCTGTAGCTCAAGTTATAGCCCTTTGAAGTAGGCATGGTCATGCTGTGAGTGGCCAGATTTTAACTTAGCGAAAATCCTCACTTTGTTTCATCATGATTCTGCCCTGCCCTTGGCAAGAGCAGGGTAGTGTGCGTGCTGGTTGATTCCTTCTTTGATTTGGTCATGGGCCACGCTTTTAAAAGCGTGGCCTAAGGCTCCAAAGTGTGCTCCAACTTCAAAGTGTGTCTCAAAGCTCTTTTTTTCTCCTTTTTAGCTTATTTTGTGCTTCTTTGCTTCTTTTTCTTCTTATTTCCTACAAGATTTATAAAATTAAAAGATCAAGAAAAAATATCATTTAAGCACAAAAGCATTCAATATTTAAGCACAAATCATCAATTTCTTGTATGAAAAAGCATAGAAAAATAGGTATATGATGACATGTCATCACAACACCAAACTTAAACCTTGCTTGTCCCCAAGCAAGAAAAGAATCATGCAGTAGAAATTGACAATCCAAGGTAAGAAGAATAGCAACTCAATGTTCATGGTAAGCTAGTTTTTTTATGCATGCTTCAATAACAAAAGAAATGTAAATGATTGATGCTTCTATCTAGCTCAATTTATGAAATCTTTTCCTTATAATTTTTCCTTGAAACAAGCATTTGATTTTTTTTCTTTTTTTTTAGCTTCTCCTTTTGGTTGCTTTTCCCCATGAGTTTATAACAAAGCTACGACTTCTAAATGCTTTGTTTTCAAGTATTACCACTTGATACATAAGCACCACAAGCATTTAATTAGAGGACTTCATTAAGCTCATCATTTTTTTTCTTTTCTTGACTCTCTAATCATTGATGCTCAGAACCTTGAGATTTGAGGGAGCGCTTTTGCACTTGAGCCTAGCCTTGACTTCTAAGTGTTTTGTTTTCAAGCATTTGGCTTGATACATAAACACCACAAGCACTTAGCAAATAAATTGCCATTGGTACTCAGAGCCTTCAGCTTTCTCATTCTTTCCCTTTTTCTTTTCTTGCCCTTTTTTGCTTTTTTTTTCAAGGTTTTCATGATTTTTAAAAGATTTCACAAAATGTACTAGATGAGAAACTTCAATTAAATAAAATCCAATGCAATTGAGCAACAATTAATCATACTAGCTTTCCAATACTTGTATGCACATGCTAAAATCTTCTTTAATTCCTTGTTTGTTTATGATCATGATGCTTTATTGCTTTTGAATTCACAAAGCTCAAGTTGGTAGTTATAATGCCACAGCAACATGTTACAAATCAAGATTCAAGCTATGCTTTATTTATACACACATGTAAACAGAAAATATGAAGACAATCATGCAATTTAAGTGCTGGAAACAAATGAGAAGAAAAAGAACTCTACAACCTTGTAGTTCATCTTAATTATTGTTGTCCTTTTTCCTCTATTCTTCCTCTTTCCCTTGCCAAACTCAGAATGCTTGCTCATCCTCAAGCAACAATTAGAACAGTGGCTATGGGGCTAAGATAGATCATGAATGTCTTACATAATGAAATGTTAGCATTACATGTGTTGCAAGCAAGCAAAAATGAAAAATAACAATCAAGGCACAAGAGACAGCGACATTTTGATTGCAAGCATAAGAAGGTGTGCACAATACTTTGCATAAAGAATAAGTGGCACACCAAACTTAGTGTGACACTTTCACTTGGAATTGATGCAAGTATCTAATAGATATTGGAACCAAATTTTGTTGCATAGCAACACCAAAATTAGAATGCAATCATATGTCAATTTATTTGAATTAAAACTAAGCAGGTGAAACTGTTATTTGTTAAGTACAATCACCAAGCCAAGAATCTGTCATGAATAAAGCTGTCTTGGTAATGTATTAACAAACACAGTAAATAAGCAAACTAAAATGAAAGCATTTAAAAACAGAAAAATGACTAAAGAAAGTAGAATGACAAAGTGTCAAATTAAAAGAAAAAAATAACACTATAGAGGCATTATGATTATGCAGACAAGTAGTGTTGCTTGAATGAATTGCATAGAAAATAAGTGGCACACCAAACTTAGAATCTTGGTGTGTCACTTTCATTTTTGATTTGATGCAATCATCCAAAAAGATTGAAAATAATTTGTTGCAAGGCAACACCAAACTTAGAATGTAACCATATGCCAATTTATTGAATTTAAACAAAGCATAGAAAGAAATGTACCTACGGTTGGGTTACCTCCCAACAAGTGCTCTTTTAGTGTCATTAGCTTGACATGTTGCTCTTCACTTTCTTCATCTTCTTCCAGTTTGTTAAGAGGAATGACCTCAAGGGGGGAGAAAATTCAGCTACTGTCCCTTACCTTGGTCTTTCCTCAGCAAGCTTCCTTTTGCAAATTGCTTGTTTGATCTTGCTTGCTGGATCAGGGACAGGATTGGTGCTCTTGTTAGTTGCCTTCACTTCTTTGAATTCAAGACTTGGTTGCTGTGTGATTGTTGGAGTGATTTCTTCATCAAGAGCCTCTTGCATTGGTGGTTCCATGAGCTTTTCCTTCATATACTTTTCTGCTTCAGTTGAGTGTGACTTCTCTTGAGTGTCTTCCTCCCTTTCTTCTTCATGATTTTCCATTAATGCCTCTGGGAGGGAATCTTTATGTTTCATTGTCACCTCAAGTGGCTCTTGTGAATGTAAAACCCTTAGCTCATGTCCTTCATCCTTCATTGCAATTTCACTTGACACAAGGACCTTTTGTTCTTGTTTTTATACTTCCTCACTCATAAATTGGTCTTCATCCTTACTGTTTGATGGTTCTAAGTTCCCCCTTGTTTGATCTAAGGGCCCATTCATCTTCTTGAGGATGATTTCTTTCCAGGATTGAGGTTGTGTGTATCTTTCCACGAGTTTTCTATGTATTTCAGTGGCTTGAAGGTAATCCTCATCTGCTGGTTCAAGAGATAAAGGTTGAGAGTAATTTTGGTGACGTGGATATGTTGTGGTGAAGTTGTGTTGAGGGGTGTGGAATGAGTTGTGTGATTGATGGGATGACTTGTATGGATTTTGGAGGAAACTTTGTGTTGAGGCATAATTAAGTGATGAAGAACTTTCAAATGAGAAACTGGGACGTGAGGGTGGATGCTCTATCATTCCTTGGTGATACTCCCATCCACCATGAGGATAATGGTATGAATCATTTTGTGGTGGTGAGAAATATCCCATATGATTATCTTGTTCATCTTGTGGCTTTGAAGTGTATCTCCATGGATTGGAGTGCTTAGAATCTGTAAATTCTTGGTGATATTCCCAACCACCATTAGAGATTTGTGATGGTACGTGGTATCCCAGAAAATTTGTTTGATCACAAGATGAGTTGAACTCCATTTGAATTTTGTAAAACACAACACCAATGAAAATTGAAATTACACATATCAGAAATGAGTTTTGCTTAGTGAGGCAAAAACACAAACACCTTGGTTTCAACTTAGAACAGAGAACAAAAAAGAAAAAGATGCTTGATCTAGACTTCTCACCCACTTAATCATTGTTGATCTAATCAATCCCCGGCAACGGCGCCAAAAACTTGATGGTGTTTTTGCGGAAAAACGAATTTCCAACACACAAATCCAACCGGCAAGTATACCGGGTCGCATCAAGTAGTAATAACTCACAAGAGTGAGGTCGATCCCACAGGGATTGATGGATCAAGCAACTTTAGTGGGTGATTAGTTTAGTCAAGCTAACATTGAGTGAATTGTGTGAAGTGTAGCCAACAGAAAGTAAATGGCAGAAATCTTAAAGATGCAGAAAGTAAATTGGCAAGTAACTTAAAGAGCAAGAAATGTAAATTTCAAGAATCTTAAATGACAAGAAATGTAAATTGCATTAAATGTAAATGGGGAGTGGCTGCTGGAAATTAAAGGAAGCAATAAATCAAGCAACTAAAAATTTAAATTGCAGGAAGAATAAAAGGATTTTGGGAGCTGGGATTCAAGAAATCAAACAAGAAATTGTAAATGGCAATCAAACAGAGAAGTAAAAGATGTAGTAACTTGCAACCGATCTCAAACAGAAAGCAGAATTGCTTGAAGAAGCAAACAGAAATTAAATTCAACTCAATTGGAAAATCAAAATGAAGATCTCAAGAAATCAAAGAGACTAGAAAACAAGTCTAGATCTCAATTCCTTCCTTGATCAAAGTAGAAAATAATCAGCAGAAGAGAAGTAAATCAAGCAGCAAGTGAAATGTAAATCCAATTCTCAATTATGCAGAAGAACAAAGCATAGATGTTGCAGATGGAAAATGAAAACAGAATTCCTTCCAATCTCCACCCAAGATTCAAAACAGAAATGAAAACTCAAAGAGAGAGCTATCTACTACTACTACTCCCTAATGGAGCAAGCCTCCCTTTTTCAATCGAGCTTCAATTGATGCCTTTATATAGGCTTTACTAAATGAAAAATGAAAATGAAATTAAAACAAATTACAAAAATGAAAATCCTAATTTAATTGATCCATGTGCCTTTGAGTGATGATGTGGGCTTTGCTTGCTTTGGATTTGAGGAGAAATGGGTTTGGTTGGCCTTGATTCAATTTGGAGAGGAATTGAATTTAAATGGAATTTTGGTTGAATTTTGGCCCATGAGTGTTTGCTCCCAGGAGGCTGCCCTGCCCTTGTGGAGGGCAGAGCAGGAAATGGTGCGTGCGGCCCTCGTTGCGTACGTGCTTGGTGCGTCAGGATGCTGCCCTGCCCTTGTGGTGGGCAGGGCAGAGTTGCCATGGTGCGCGTTTGTTGCTGGCCGAAACTCCTTTGGTGCGCGACAATTGTGCAAGCTGGCCGTGCCAATTTTTGTGCCATGCACCAAGAATTGCTGCCCTGCCCTTGCGGAGGGCAGGGCAATGTTGCCAAAAGGTGAGGTTCCAAGTTCGAAACTTGGTGGAGGAAGTTGTTGCAATTTTTCCTTAGTTTCCTTGGCACCTAATTCACGCATAAGGCTTGGCTTCCTTGGAGGTCTTGTGTTCGAACCTTGGTGAAAGCATTTGGGGGAGCAATTTTCCTTGATTCTTCATGAAGAGAAACACGACATTGCCCTGCTCTCCAAGAGGGCAGAGCAGAAAAATGAGTGCTACTTTGCTTTGGGGTGAGGCTCCAGCTTCGAACCTTGGTGGAAGCACATTGGTTTATTTTTGCTTATTTTTTGTCCTTAAAGATGCCTTTCATTCATGCCTCAATTGTACGCCAAACATGGATTGCTATATATCGTTGGAAAGCTCTGAATGTCAGCTTTTCAACGCAACTGGAAGCACATCAATCGGATGTCTGTAGCTCAAGTTATAGCCCTTTGAAGTAGGCATGGTCATGCTGTGAGCGGCCAGATTTTAACTTAGCGAAAATCCTCACTTTGTTTCATCATGATTCTGCCCTGTCCTTGGCAAGAGCAGGGCAGTGTGCGTGCTGCTTGATTCCTTCTTTGATTTGGTCATGGGCCACGCTTTTAAAAGCGTGACCTAAGGCTCCAAAGTGTGCTCCAACTTCAAAGTGTGTCCCAAAGCTCTTTTTTTTCTCCTTTTTAGCTTATTTTGTGCTTCTTTGCTTCTTTTTCTTCTTATTTCCTACAAGATTTATAAAATTAAAAGATCAAGAAAATATATCATTTAAGCACAAAAGCATTCAATATTTAAGCACAAATCATCAATTTCTTGTATGAAAAAGCATAGAAAAATAGGTATATGATGACATGTCATCACTTCTAATCCGCGCGGTCGCGTCAGGCACGCGAACGCGTCACTCTGATTTCTTCAATTTTGCATGGTCGCGTGAGCCATGCGACCACGTGACTTCTCGCTGGTCATCTCCTCAATTCCTTGTGTTCCTTCTATTTTTGCACGCTTCCTCTTCATTCTCTAAGCTATTCCTGCCCTATGAAGCCTGAAACAGTTAACACACAGATCAAGGCATCGAATGGTAATAAGAGAGGATTAAGATTAGCTAAATTAAGACCAAAGAATCATGTTTTCAATCATAGAACTAAACTAGGAAAGAATTGTAAAATCATGCAAATCCTATGAATAAGTGGGTGAAAAACTTGATAAAACCACTCAATTAAATACAATATAAACCATAAAATAGTGGTTTATCAACCTCCCCACACTTAATCATTAGCATGTCCTCATGCTAAGCTCAGGGAGACAAAATAAATGAGTAGAGGAAAGCAGGACTCATGCAATACAACCTATGAATGTGAATGCAACTACATGCTAAAATGATTCTACCTACTTGGTGAAAAAAGTAAATAAATCTTTCAAGAATAAATATGAGCTAGATTTCACTAATTCAAATCACAAAATACAATACAAATAATTTTCAAGAAGAAGATAGCTCATGAAAGCAGGGAACATAGAATTAAGCACTGAACCCTTACCGGTAGTGTATATCACTCTAGTCTCTCAGGTGTATAGGGTTATTCACTCTACTCTTCTCTAATCATGCTTTCTAAACTTTGTTCTTCATCTAACTAATCAACAAATATTTAATGTACTAATGCAAGCATCATGAGGTCTTTTCAAGGTTGTAATGGGGCCAAGGCAAGGGTGAGGGTATATGTATGCCTAAGGGAGCTATAAATTGAATCTTTGAATAACCTGGGCTATCACCTAACATACATACATTCTATATAACTTCTAAAATCATGCCTAGCTACCCATAATTCCCACTTTTGTATCACATACTCATGTATCAACTTTTCTTTTAATTTGTGTCACATATGCATTGATCTTTTATTAACTTAACATTGGGGTAATTTTGTCCCCTTATTTATTTATTTATATTATATATTTTTTTTCTTTTTTTCTCTTTTTTTTATAGAGACACAAAGACTAAAATAACATATCAATGCATATGGAATTTTTAATTTTCTATTTTACATGAGTAGATACCCAAATTTCCCAATATTCTGAATTAGAAACATGACACATTCCCTTATAAACCCATGTTCCTACAGTTTTCCCACACTTAGTTGATGCACAACCTCTATCTTAAGCTAACCAAAGATTCAATTAGGATATTTAATTTGTTTTTCTGCTTAAGGCTAGTGATGTGGTTATAGAACAGAAGGGGATTAAAAAGCTCAAATTGGCTAACAAGGGTGACATAAAAGGGTAGGCTTATTTGGGATAAGTGAGCAAAAACAAGTAATGGCCTCAATCATATGCAAGCATGTAAATACACTAAATATTGGACATATAGATTGAAACAAAGTAAAGTTTGCAATCATAGAGAAGAAAACACACAAGAATAAAATATTTATGGTTAAATAATATAACCATATAAATAAGCTCAAAATCTCACAGGTTGTGTGTTCTTTGGCTCAAAAACCATGTTCCAAATACAACTTCAAACAAATTTAACAAAAAAATTTTCAATTTAAATTAGTGAAAATACTATAAAAATTTGTTGAAGAAAGAAAATATTACTTCAACCAAGTAGTAACTAAATGCATAAAATCAAATAAACATGCAATCAAATATGCAAATGCAGCAATGAACAAACAAAGAAAATAGAATATTGGTGTTGAGAAGAGAATAACTAACCCGTGGAGATCGGTATCGACCTCCCCACACTTAAAGATTGCACCGTCCTCGGTGCATGCTGAGATGTGCAGGTGGATGGGGGTTGTGGTTCCTTAGCTGGTGCTCTTTTTGTTCCTTTCCTTGCCGGTGGTTTGGGAGTAGCTTTCTCATTACCCTTCTTGGTGGCCATCCTGAAAAAGGGAGAAAGGAAAGGGACATGTAATTCAAATAGCTAGAACTAGGAGGAGGAAGATTTAAGTGATAATCAATGCCAAGGTAAGGGATAATGTCTTAAATACATGGTCGCAACTACATGCAATTAGGGCATCAATGGAAATATAGCAAGGCATATTAAATCAATTAGATGCAAGATGTGTAAAAGCATACAGGCAAAGGCATGAGAAGCATAGGTCAAGCATCAATTGTTAAAATAAGCTAGATTAAAGAGCACTTGTATGATGACAATTGTGAATGATAATCTCAAATACAAGTGGATTACAAGTATTGTGAGTTAAAAGAGGAATGAAAGTAATAAATCCAAATATATATGAGAGCCAAATTTAAAATATCAATTGTCAAACCAAACCTTATAATATCCACAAGCTCAGTTATAATAAAGTAAAATCCAAATAAAGCTCCAACACCAACATAAAAATGCATGAAAAAATAAAAAAAAAGGAAAGAAAGAAGAAAGAAGAAAGAGGGAAGAAGGAGGAAGGGGAAGAAAAAGATAAGATATTTTGGCAGATTCAGATAAGTTGTGCGCCGCTTGTGATGCGGACGCGTGAGTGACGCACTCGCGCGGGTAGCACGTAAGTGAGGTGGCGCGGGAGCGTCAGTCATGCGGACGCGTGACATGGTTTGTGCTAGTGGCGCGAGGGCAGCCTCGCGCTCACACAACTCTTTGTTCGAAAATCATATTGCCACTTTTGAGGGTGACGCGGTCGCGTGGTTGACGCGATCGCGTGGATGGTTAAATTATGAAAACGGCGCGGATGCGTGAGGCACGCGTTCGCATGGCAGGGCTTGTGCGGCTAGCACAGGTTCAGCCCAGCTCCAGTGTAACTTTCAGCCATACACCCTTTTGACGTCGATTTACAGGGCCACGCGGTTGCGTGAATGACGCGGACGCGTAGGGAGGCTATTTCGTTAATGACGCGATCGCGTCATCCACGCGGTCGCGTGGATTAATTTGTGCCAAAGGCATGCCTCCAGCCACGCTCTCGCGTGACTCTCTGTAAAGTCTCGTTTCTTCCTAAGGCACAGGGGACGCGGACGCGTCAGTGACGCTGTCGCGTCGCGTGCCCTTTTCTTCTTTATATATATATATATATATATATATATATATATATATATATATATATATATATATATATATATATATATATATATATGATGCAGTATGTATAATGCAATGTTTAATATGAATGCTATGCATGATTCCAAGTTCAATAAAAATTCAAAAACAGACTGAAATGGAAAAGGAACGATCATACCATGGTGGGTTGTCTCCCACCTAGCACTTTTAGTTAAAGTCCTTAAGTTGGACATTTGGTGAGCTCCTTGTCATGGCGGCTTGTGCTTGAACTCATCCTGAAACTTCCACCAATGCTTGGTCTTCCAATAAGCTCTATCCATACTAAGTAAATTCCTCAAGCTTTGATGGAGTTCTTCACAAGCTTTGAGCTCCCAAAATTGATCCTCATAGATTCCCGGATCCCAAATCTTGTTTCTATACCCATCTTCAAGTTGATCATCATTGTTCCAGCCGAGTGGCTCAGCTTTAGAATTCTCACTGAAGCGTCCAAACAATTTCCTAGACCCATTCAATTGAGCTCTATACCAACCTTTACGTTTAAACTTAAAGCTTCCAACCATAATGAACCTTGCAGGACAATTCTTACCACTGACCATCTTCCTCTTACTCTTAATGCCACAAAGAGTTCTAAGTTGACCATCCGTCTCCAGTAGCCCATATTCAAGTGGAATTAGAAAGCTAAGGGATATGAATTTTACCCACTTGAATGTTGTGAAGGATGATGGCAACGTAGGGGGAGGGGTTTCTAATGAACTTGCAAACTCCACTCCCTTGTGCTCTTCTCTGACAACTTCCACCTCTTTGTAAGCTTCTTCAATTTCAACCTCTTTCTCTTGGTGGCTTTCTTCTAATTCAATCTCTTCTTCATTGTTTACCAAGGGCATGGGAGGTTGTGCTTCTTCTTCTTTAAACTCCATATCAAGTCCAACGGAAGAGGATTCAAATATAGATAAGAATTCATCAATGATTGAATCCATCTCTTGATCATCCCCTTCAAAGTCTTCAACCATGAGATGCCTTGGAGGTTATACACCCTCCTCAACATCAATTTCAAATGTATTTGAAGGAGGCTCTATAACTTGACTTTCCCATGGAGGTTCAGCATCTCCTAAGTCTTCAATCACTGCTTCCTCTTTTTCTTCAATAATTCTGGCTTCCTCCACTTGTTCCAATACCAAATCGTGCTGCTCACTATCCACCGGAGTGCCTAACTTCTCCTTCCTGCTACATTCTTCAGTAGATTCTCCACATGAAGCCATGGGGTTCCTTGAATGTCCGAACATCGGAAAGGTAATCGATTTATTGCTTGATCCAAGTGTTTAAGTATGAAATCGTATTCATCCTTGATGATTTCCTGTTCAACTATTTCTTCACCTTCAAGTACAAAATCTTCCTTGTTGTCTTTTTTCACTAGTTCTTTAACTACGCTGTCAGCTTCAAGGGTCTCTACTACCTTCACCTTTAGTGCCTGCTCTAGCTCCTTAAGAAGTATGGATTCGCGAAGATGATCCTCTCTCTCTTGTTCCATGTCAATAGTATCAGTGGGATCATGTTGCTCTTGGATTGATGGATGTTGGTGCTCTTCCATGGATGGTGGTGATGGGATGGGTGGATCATTATGTGGTTGAGATGGAAGTGCATTGGAGCTTGAGGGTTGAATATTGGGGGTATTTGGTGGTTCAATTTGGGCGGCGAGAGCTTGTATAGCAGAGTTTAGATCGGCAAATGCTTTCTCCATGGAGGTTTGGGGTGGATAGGAGGGTTCATTTGTTGGGAGAAAAGGTTCATAACACGGAGGTGGTTCCTATTGATAAGGATATGGAGATGGTGTATATTGAGGTGGTGGTTCTGGGTATGGTTCATATGGTGGTTGGTGTGGTGGACAAGGGTTGGGGTCATATGGAGGTGAATGGTGGAAAGGGGCTTGTGAGTGTGGTAGTTCAAATCTATGTTGAGGAAGTGGTTCATTGGCATATGATGGGGCTTGTTGGTAACTACAAGGGGGTCCACCATATCTATCATCTTGGTATGCATTATAGAATGGTCTTCGTCCATGATATCTTGGAAGGTGTTGTCGCCTAAAGGGTTGATCAGATCCTCTTGGCGCCATCCATCTTTGATTGCTTTGACCTTGATGCATATTACTATTATAGCTTTCTCTTCCTGCAACATAGTTGTAACCAGACTCATAGCCAAAGGGGTGAGAGTTCATAGTAGTGAGAGAAAATAAAAACAAAAACTAACAAAAAGAAAATATTTTGAAAAAGATTTGATTTTTTTTTAAAAAATAACATAAGATATATATATATATATATATATATATATATATATATTTGAAAAATATTTACAATAACCAATAATAAGGCACACGTTTGCAATTTCCCGACAACGGCGCCATTTTGACG
The DNA here is from genome assembly GCF_003086295.3 of Arachis hypogaea. Lineage (NCBI taxonomy): Eukaryota > Viridiplantae > Streptophyta > Magnoliopsida > Fabales > Fabaceae > Arachis > Arachis hypogaea. The sequence goes on from NC_092036.1 coordinate 21,053,449, forward strand.
TTAGGATTTTTGCTAGTAAAGAATTTTGTAAAAATATAGTTGCGTTGTGAGTATAGATTCTAAACCAACAGAAAATCCCTTCGTACAAATGTTTTGGTTGTCACAAGTAACAAACCCCTAAATAAATTGATAACTGAAGTATATAAACTTCGGGTCATCTTCTCAAGGAATTGCAGGGAGGTGTTCTTATTATTAGTTATGAGTCTTGTAAATTGGGGGTTTTGAAAGTAAGGAAGAAGTATGTTAAATGACAAGTAAAATAAATAAATAACTATAAAATAAACTCTTGGCAAGATATGAGAAATTAGAAGTCCTATCCTTGTTATCCTTATCAATTGTGATGAGAATTGGATTTTTCTCCCACTTTGTTATCCTCTAACTATGAAGGTAAGTTAAGTGATGAATTAATTTTGATTCCTCAGGTCCTAGTCTTTCCTTGGGAAAGGCTAGAGTTATTGGAACTCGAATTAATTCTTGAAGAATTCCAATTTTCAGTCAACAATGAGTTTGACAACTTAAGAGTTACCAATTAGTCAACCAAAGCCAAGAATATAGAAAGCTAAATTAAAATCATATATCTGAAAGCATCTCAATAATGTGTATTAAATAAGAAAATCAATCCTAATATGAAAAGTTCATAAGCCAATTGGGTAACACAAATCAGATACAAATGAAAGCATCAGAGTAAATGAAAGTAGAAGAGAAACATAAATTATTGAACCTGGTATGAAGAAACAATCCTAATCCTAATAGAAATCCTAATCCTAAATCCTAAGAGAGAGGAGAGAGGAGAGATCCTCTCTCTCTAAAAACTATATCTAAAACCTAAAATTGAATTATGATCTGATATGAATTGATGTCCTGAGTCTCTGCATGTTCCCGGACTTTAATCTGTGCTTTCTGGGCCAAAAACTGGGTTAAAGTGCAGCCCGGAATCTGTGCCAGCGACTTCTGTAATTCTACAGATCATACTCGTCACGCGTCCGCGTCGTCCACGCGTTCGCGTCACTCAGCGTTTCTCGTACCACGCGTGCGCGTCGTCCACGCTTTCGTGTCGTTCGTGCAGCTTCCAATCCGCGCGGTCGCGTCAGGCACGCGAATGCGTCACTCTGATTTATTCCATTTCGCGCGGTCGCGTGAGCCATGCGACCGCGTGACTTCTTGCTGGTCATCTCCTCAATTCCTTGTGTTCCTTCTATTTTTGCACGCTTCCTCTTCATTCTCTAAGCCGTTCCTGTCCTATGAAGCTTGAAACACTTAACACACAGATCAAGGCATCGAATGGTAATAAGAGAGGATTAAGATTAGATAAATTAAGACCAAAGAAGCATGTTTTCAAGCATAGAACTAAACTAGGAAGGAATTGTAAAATCATGCAAATCCTATGAATAAGTAGGTGAAAAACTTAATAAAACCACTCAATTAAATACAATATAAACCATAAAATAGTGGTTTATCAGCTGGCTTAAAGAGGATATCAGCCGAGCTCCCTTGATCTACCTAGGTTCTGTGGAGATGGGCATTTGCCAGGATCATGGTTATCACCACCGGATCATTATGCCCGGGAATGATCCCTTGCCCTTTCTCTTTGGTGAATGAGATGGTTGGGAGATCGGGAGTCTCGCTCGCAACTTGGTAGACCTGCTTTAGATGTCTCTTGCGAGATGACTTGGTGAGCCCTCCTCCTCCAAATCCCCCTGAGATCATGTGTATATGTCTCTCAGGGGACTGTGGGGGTGGGTCTCTTCGGTCACTGTCATCTCGCTTTCTTTTTCCATGATAGTCCGACCTTTCTACGAGATATCTGTCGAGCCGACCTTCTCTGGCCAGCTTTTCTATCACGTTTTTGAGGTTGTAATAGTCATTTATAGGATGGCCATACATCTTATAGTATTCGCAGTAGTCGCCACGACTCCCCCCTTTTTTGTTCTTAATGGGCCTAGGGGGTGGAAGCCTTTCAGTATGGCAAATTTCCCTATACACATCGACTAGGGAAACTTTCAGAGGAGTATAAGAGTGATATCTCCTCGGCGTTTCTACACCGATCTCCTCTTTCTTCTTGGGCTCTCTCTTTTTCTCTTTCGACAGTTGAGAGTGCCCACGCCGCCAACTCGGCTCTCGTAGTCTGGTGTTTTCCTCCATGTTGATGTACTTTTCAACTCTTTCCTGTACATCATTCAAGGAGGTAGGGTGCCTTTTTGATATGGACTGGGAGAAGGAGCCTTCCCTGAGTCCATTTACTAGGCCCATGATTACTGCCTCCGTGGGCAGGTCTTGAATTTCCAAGCACGCTTTGTTGAATCTCTCCATGTAGTTTCTTAAAGGTTCTCCGACCTCCTGTTTCACACCCAGGAGGCTTGGTGCGTGTTTTCCTTGTCTTTTTGGATGGAGAACCGCATTAGGAATTTCTGCGAGAGGTCGTCGAAGCTCGTGACCGATCTTGGAGGGAGGCTGTCGAACCACTTCATCGCTGTTTTCGTCAAGGTGGTCGGAAAGGCTTTGCAGCGAGTGGCATCAAAAGCGTCGGCCAGGTACATCCGACTTTTGAAGTTGCTCAGATGATGCTTTGGATCCGTAGTCCCGTCATAGAGGTCCATCTCATGGCTTTTGAAGTTCCTTGGAACTTTTGCCCTCATTATGTCCTCACTGAACGGGTCGTCTCCCCCCAAGGGCGAGTCTTCTCGGTCACTGCGAGAGTTTTGGCTTTTAAGGGAAGATTCTAGCTTCAAGAGTTTTTCTTCTAACTCTTTTCGGCGCTCTATCTCTTCCCTTAGGTTCCTCTCCGCCTCTAACTGTCATTCTAATTCCGGTTCTAGCTGCTCCAAACGTCCTTGGTGGCTGTGGACCAATCCCATTAGTTTAGCTGCATGGGGCGGTCCTTCCTTTCCTGATTTGTGTCCTTCGGAAGAATTTACCTTTGGGTTTTTTACCCCAGAGGTACCTTCTTTGTGTTGGTCATTCGCTTCCTAGTGGAGGGTCATGTCCGCATCATTGTTTTCGGTATTCAGATTTTCTTGCTCTGAATCGGTCGTGGCGTGGCCATCTTCGGGTGAGTTGTCCGCTATCGAAGGATGATCTCTCGGGTCCCCGGTAACGGCGTCAATGTTACATTGGGTAACCGGAGATTGATGGTCTGGACTAGCGAGGTTGGCCCAATCGTCTTGGGAAGAAGGCCTTCAGGCTTGATCCCGCGTTTGAGACCTCCGTCCAACTTGTGTGCAAGGAATGAGATAGGGGTGGTACCTGCAAAGGCACTCCGATGCCTAAGTTAATAAGGGTCTAAGCAGGTTAAGAGAGTATGGGAATTTAGAGATACCTGAGGGTTGTCAATGTATTTATAGAGGTGAACCCATAACCACCGTTGGAGTGGTTCCACCCTTTAAGGATGATAACCGTCCCCTTATCTTAGGGAGGTTTGGATTTGACTCCTAGAGGTGGGTTGAGAGATTTTAGGGGCAGTTACTTATTTAAATAAGTGTTATCTGCCAGCTAATCAGACTCCCAACTTCCTGTCAGTGGAGTTTGCATAGAGTCTGACCTCTTCGGTGGAGGTCGGTTGCAAGGGGAGGCCAATCTATGGATTGGGCCATTTTGTCTTGTTTTGGTCATGGGCCTTTGTGTTGGGTCAGGGTATGAACAGTTTGAATGCAAATTTAAATGACAATAAAGTAAACGAGGAAATCTTATTGGTAAATTTGTTTACATGAGTTAACATATATAGCTTATTTAATTTGTGAATTTTTTACATAAAACGGATCTAAAAAAAGTGTTACGAAATTAAGTAACAATGATTAAACCATATGTAGGCTAAAATAGTATTCTTAAATTAACTAGATTATATCCAGATGATTGTTATTAAAGAAAACCAATGAAATATGTCGTTATACGCATTTTGCGGCGGTTAGAATAAAAACCGCTGCTAAATACAATCATAATTAAGCATCACCGCTAACTACCGCGATATGCGCCGCAATATGTCATTTGGCGGCGGTTCAAGAAAAATCGCCGCTAAATACAATCCTAATTGCAGCCTTGTCTCTAACCGTCGCGATATGCGTCGCAATATGTCATTTAGCGAATTTTCACCGCTATCTGTCAGATTTGTTGTAGTGGTTATAGCGATGAAATTCACCATATATTCACTAAAATTATGTTTTCCCTTTTTTTATTTTTTTCTCTCTGCTAAACTTTCTTACGCCATAATCCTCCCCAGTTTTAATTCCAAAATAAGTTTTTCATTTGTTGATTTTCACGAGAGGAGAGATGCTAAAATCAAGAAGGTGGAATCAATATACTAAAATATTGAGATTCTATTTTTTATTTTAAATAAAAAATATTTCATTAACATCAGAAATTATTAATGAGTAATATTTATATATATTTTTCACATATTTTATAATAAAATAATCAAATTTTTTATAGTAGAATAATCAACAATATACTCAATTTTGTTATAAATATAGCAAATAACTATAACTTTATTTTTATACTTTTATTTTAATTTTAATAATAAATATAAACACAATTTAATTATTTTATTTAGAAAAATTGATTATAAGTGTGAATCAAAGTAATCATATTATATTATTTATAAAATTTAATTGTAAATGTAAAATATTTGGTCTTTTTGTATTTTAATAGCTACTTTGCATAGATCGATGATGGATGAGTAATTATTTGCAAATTGTTTGTGATTATATAACATTAATATGAGTAGTAATACCTATTTTCTCAATAGTATTTATTTGACAGCAATATTGTCTTTGTAAGTTGTAAGTATTTTCAGTATTTAGTATTTGGTGGATACTACAATGAAGATGGCATAATTGTCTTCATATGAGTATATTTCTTTTTGACCTTTGGATGATGGATTGTATGGTTAGATTTTGATATTTATAAAAGTGTTGTTTTTGTTTAAAGTGTGGCTAAATAAATAAACCACACTTTTAACCAAAGCATCTTCATGAGAAGATATTTTTGCCATCTTCATTGTAGTATCCACCTTAGTATTTTGGGACACATTTTTGGGTCCTGTGTTGTCTGTCGGTGCATCTTTTTGTGTGTGTGGAAAACAAGTGTTTATTAGTGCCAGTGCAGAAGTACGTATCATTATTTTATGCTTCTTTTGCCCTCTTTTTCTTTTTTATTTTTTATTATTTTTAACTAATAGTAAAGACAAGAATCCAATGATTACGTATTCTCCATGGGTCATGGGACGTACAGAATGAAATAATTTACATTATCCTAACTTCCCATCATCTTTTATCTCCATTAAAATTGACATATCACAGTTATAAAGAAAATAATCTTGTAGTAAATAAAAATAATATTTTTAATATGATCAATTTATTTTATGATAATTATTATCACGAGATTATTATATAGTTATGAAATTTTAATAGCACATAAAAAGTATAGTTAAAATTTAAGATCACAAACTATTATTATTATTATTATTATTATTGGTAATAGTTGAAAAGAAAAAGAAAAAAATAAAAATCTAAACAAATTTGAATCTAACGACTCATGAACTTGCAGGTAGACTTGTCACTTGTGTCTCCGAAAAAGCTGGAACCAAATTTATTAGGTTTAGCTTCGATGAAAGTACTTGAATACACTTATTTTTATTCATTATTCACCACACAGATATTGCATAATGTAGATACGAATACACAGATATTTATAAAAAGAAAAGCAAGTGCACATGCAGGTGCAGTTGGAAGCTAATTAAGCAGATATACATGATAGTTAAATAAAATGAAAATTGACCACAATCTTTTGTTGACTTAGTGGACAATAATGCTTGACTATATACTACAGTGTATAGTGTACTATGTAGGTGAAAAAGGCGCATTAATTGCGATCACAATCATAAGCGATGAGGTCTGAGAGTCTTATAGGTTACCGGCTCAGGCGGTGAAGAATAGAAAGAACTATCTTCTTGAAGCAGCTGCGCCGCTGCGGCTTGGGAGTGTAACTGCGAGTAGTACGTTTTGCAAGGGATGTAATGGAAAAATTTGGGGTTAGAGCATGGTTTCACATTGGAAAAGAATGCGTGGCATTCTTCCGGTGATCTTTGATTAGGAAGCCCCAAGATGCAGTTATTGTTGACGTCAAGAACCTTGTTCTCTATCAGCTTCAAGCACTCAGGACCAACTTGGGTAAAGTAGTTGTCCGACAACGACAAGTTGCCGTTGTTGCGGAGCCCCGGGAGAATGCAGACGATCTCCGGAACTGCACCGTACAGCTGGTTGCTTGCAAGGTTGAGGAACTGAATGCTTTTTAAACATCCGAAAGAGTGAGGAATGGGACCCGTAATGATGTTCTTGCTCGCATCAAAGACTGTCGCCTTGCCGAGCAAGCCTATCTCGTAGGGCAGGCATCCGTCAAGGTTGTTCCCCAAGAACAGCACTTCGGTTAGCGTCTTCGAAGCTTTACCAATGCTGCTTGGGATCGTGCCGCTAAATTGATTGTTGGCGAACGTGAGGTACCTGGAGGGAGGGAGGAACTTAAGGAAATTTGCTCGGGAAATCGTAACAGAATAAACACGAAAATTCATCTTTAAAATATTTTTTGGTGACTATCTATTAAAATATTTTTAATTGAACATATTAATTCTTAAAAATTTTTATTCATTAAAAATACTCAAAAATTATTTCCGTAGAACATATTAATCCATCAGTAATTTTCAATTAATTTTTTAATAAAATTTGTGTTATTTAACAATTTAATCTCAAAAAATATTATTATAAGATAAATTAATTTTTCTATAAAATAACGAAAGAATGAAAGAATCAATTTATGTGATAAAAATAACTCTTAGACCATATAAAAAAATTTATTGGGAATATTGAGTCAAAAATCTTTTGTGTCTTACCTGGCAGGAGTTGAGCCGAAATTACTAGGGAGGTTGCCGGAGAAGAAGTTGTTGTTGATGAAGATAACATCGAGATCTTGGACGAAGAGTTCCGGTGGAATTGGGCCGGAGAGTTGGTTGAACCTAATGTCCAGGAATGTTAGATTCGTAGCCTGAAGAACTTGCATTGGGAACGCACCTGAGAGCTTGTTGTTGCTGAGGTCAAGTTCGTAGAAATACTTGAACTTTTTAACGGATAAGTCTGGGAGGTTGCCGCCGAAGCCGTTAGAGTTAACGTGGAAGAATGTGAGCTCTGGAATTTCGCCCAAGACATCGGAAAGCTTCAATGTTCCGTTTTTAACACCGGTGATCTGGGCTTGGTTGAGGTCTATTCCGGCCACAGCTGTCTCCTTTGAGTTTGGATATGTGGCGCACCTTATCCCATTGTACTTGCATGGATTTGAGCCTTTCCAGTTATTAGTGTACCCTGTTTTGTCAACGATTTCAAATTTCTTGAATTTTAGAAGTACTCCTCGTGCTCTTATCAACCGTGTCTGTGGAGGAGGACGAGGAGGTGGTGGTGGTGGTGGTGGCGGAGGAGGACGCGGCGGCGGTGATGGAGGGGGACAAGTAGGTGGTGGAGGTGGTGGTGGTGGTGGTGGTAATGGAGGGGGACACGTCGGAAGTGGAGGCAGCGGCGGAGGAGGAGATGATGTGGGACACGCTGCTGGTGGTGGAGGTGGAGGTGGAGGAGGAGGAGGTGGTGGTGGTGGTGGTGGCGGTGGTGGAGGAAGAGGAGGGGGACATGCCGGTTTGGGAGGAGGAGGAAGAGGAGGAAGAGGAGGGGGACATTCGGGTGAAGGAGCAGGGCCAGGATAATAATAACCAGGGCCGCCTGGTCCTATGATAATCTCCAATGCTTGTCTTTGCCGCCCGGCCTCATCTTTGCCGATGGCGAAATATGGGAAGTAAAAAAGCAAGAAAGTAGATAGCATGAATAAGAGCAAGGCGTTAATGGATGTGATGGTGCCCATCTTTCTCTCTCGACACAACTGTGCCACATGCAATGTATTATGGCATTAAATAATCAACTTTGGTCCTATAAACTATACTATATATATGCATCACCAAAAATAATCCCGTACACCTATTAACCATACAAAATGGATATGTACATGATATTGAACATATAATATGTTAATTTTAGATTTTTGTTAGATATGTAGGGCATACTATATATGTTAAACAAAAAATATTATAGTTTTAATTTTCATATATTTTTTAAAAAAAATTTTTAATTTCTTTTTAATTATATAAAAATATTATATAATTTTTATTTAATAATTAATAGTACATACTATTTCTAAATTTAATATAAGAATAATGTCACAGACATGCTCATACTTGATCGTATTTTAAAAAGCTAAAGCATGTTTAAATAAGTATTTTTATTTTTTATTAAGATAAAATTAGATATGTAAGACATATGTGTGACTTAACTAAAATGTGTTTTAAAGTAAGATTGGTAGACTAATATATGTGTTTTGAATTAAGATAATAAAACTTCTCACGATAAAAATATAAATTTAATGGTAATTACTTTTTTATTTTATCAAACCTCTGTTTTTAATTTTTTTTATTACTTGTTTTAGTAAGCGGTATTGAATAGAATTAATGCTAATGTTAGTATGAATTCCAGTTCCATTTTTAACAAATTAAAGAAAAAATGAATTGATACAAAATTTAAAATTGATTATAAATTTTCAAAATCAATTTTGGATGGTTTGATTGGTATATGTTTTCCATTTTAAAAGAAGCACCTTAATTAAAGTTAAAAAAAGAAAACAAAGAAAGAAAGGAAGTAGGACCCTTTTGTGCTATCATTGAGATTTGAGATCATTTAGTTTATTACTAGTATGATTACTACCAATGTCCAATGGGATGTTTACTATTTCGGACAGAATAACATAGACATCCACCTAGATGGCTAGATTTTGGGGTGTGCAAGAGCTAATTCAGACCAGTTAGTTTGGGTCAAATTTGGTCTGCCTTTGTTTTGACTTAGTTAGGTTCGAAGTATAGAAAATTTACTCTATTTGATCAGTTAATCAAGCTAAGTTTATAGCACTTATTATTTTTACTGTGCTATATCTGAGTGTATCACAAAAACATAAGATATAATAGAATGTAATTTTTATTGTTATGGCCTTTAAAAAATTAGAAGAGGTTTACAGTGCTGTGATGGCGTTCAGGTGTTGTGGAGAAATCGGACGGTCCGATTTTATGCAGGTGAGAGAGGACACAAATCGGACCGTTTGATTTGTGTCAGATAGTGATTCTGTTTGCAAAGATATCAGACTAAGCGATTTTATAAAAGGAGATGAGAAGATTTTGGGCCAAAGAAATCAGACCCAGCGATTTCTTGGAGATGAAAAATTTTTTTTGGCGGCCAACCACAAAACGGATTGTCCGATTTTAGTGTTAAAAAAATTTGAAATTGGAGCAAGCGGTTGGACGGTCCGATTTGAGCTTTATAAATACTCAAACCAAAACCGATGTACCAACCAACTTTCTCATCTTCTTCTTGTCACAGTTTTGAGTTCTCTGAAGCTCAAAGTTTTCTTTCTCATCTTCTCTATTCCATCATGAATGATAGAGTAAGATTAAAAATGTATTATCATGGCCAAATTTTATTACAAACATTTGAAGGAGTGAAATTTGTGGGTGAAAATCCATTAGATGTTGTGATTCCATTCACACTGTCATTTGAAGAATTAAAAGGTGTGATTTGTGAGAAGAAGAATCCTCAAATACGTAGGGGAGTGTCATGTATTCTGTACAGATATTCTGTATCTGTATTTGGTGGGTTCGTTCAATTTCAAACGAAATATGTAACCGATGAAGCGAGCATGCAAGAAATGTTTTCAGTGTATCTTGAAAGCCGGTCCCGAATATCATTCATCGAACTGTATGTTGAGTTTGAGCAATCTGCAGCGGACCGAGATATTGAATTAGAAGATTACAACAGTGATAGCGAAGAAGATTTTGAAAGTAACTACGAGGTCGTTGATTCAGGTGTAGACGAAGATCATGCTGACGATGCTATGGTGGCAGATGTGGCGGATATGACAAATGCACTAGCAAACCAACAACCATTTGAGGAGCCGACTTTCATGCGGTCATTGGATTTAGAGGCATGCACCAGAGTTTTCTCAATATGTAAATGCAGGTATGTCATCATTTTAAATTAAGATTTGTTAAACTATGATTTCTGCATAGGTTTTGAGTTAGGACAAATATTTAAGACAACAGTAAATAGGCAAAATATAGAATATAATTAGTAATTGTTTAATGTTTAATTATCAAGTAAACATGTATGCTGAGAAATTTAGTATTTTCCATCATTGTTGTTAAAACCGGACCGGACCGGCCAGTTCGATCAAAAAACCATTAAACCGAATCGGTCGGTTCGACCAAATAACCATTGAATCGGATTGTAAATCGGTCCGGTCCGATGATGAGACTACACATGGTAACGAACCAGTGTGAACCGGTCAAATCTAAAATGAACCGGTTAAAACTGAGTCAATAAGTTCAACTAGTGACCCACCGATTGAACCGATTAAACCGGTTGAACCCAGTGACCTGACTGGTTCGAGCATCAATTTGGTTCTGGTAACTATGTTTTCCATTGTTGTGTGATTATTAGTTTATTAAATATCGTTTCATGACCTAGTTGATAAACTTATTAACTTTTGCATCATTTATTCTTGATTTACGGATCATTTTGATTAATGCGACACATATTTAACAGTTATTTATGGAACTATAAAATTTGTGATGTGATTGCAGCAGAGTTTCCCATTATGCCAGATGGTGAATTTACGTGGGAATGGAATTCAGTTCTAGGGAGGCAGTAATTAAGGCGATGAAAGATTATACTATCCGCATAGGTGTAGATTATCGAGTGCATGAGTCAGAACCGACGACATTCTATGCTAAATGCACCCAGTATGGTGCAGGATATGATTGGCTGATCAGGGTGAGTAAAATGTCCAGAAAGTACTATTGGGAGATAAGGAAGTACAATGGTAGTCACACCTGTACTAGGGCCACCATTTCTCAAAATCATTCGAAGCTGGATTCCAACACAATTGCAGAAGCAATAAAGCCATTGGTAGAAGTTGACCCATCTATAAAGGTAAAATCAGTGATTGCGGAAGTATAGTCAAAGTTTAACTACACCATAAGTTATTACAAAGCATGGTTGGCAAAACAGAAGGTAGTGGAATCAATTTTCAGAGGTTGGGAAGCTTCATATGAAGCCTTGCCGATATGGTTTGAGGCCATGTGTCATAAGGAGCCATTCGCAGTCGTTCATTTTAAAACAATGCCTGCGTATCAGGGAGATGACTTGGTTCCTACTATTTGTGTACTGTACTGAGTCTTCTGGAGTTATTACCCTTGTATTAGAGCATTCAGACATTGCAAGCCAATAGTGTAGGTAGACAGAACTCATTTGTATGGAAAATACAAGGGTTGTTTGTTGGTTGCAGTTTCACAGGATGGCAACAACAACATCGTGCCTATTGCATTTGCGATAGTTGAGGGAGAGACATTTGAGGCTTGGCACCTTTTTCTTAGTAACTTGTAACAACATGTTGTGACATGTGATGGTGTGGGCCTTATCTCCGATCGGCACGATTCCATTAGGTCAGCTATTTCTCGTAGTAACGAAGTTTGGTCTCCTCCCAAAGCATTCCACATGTTTTGCATCAGACATATAGAGTCCAACTTTTTGAAGAAGTTCAAGGCTCTATATCTGCAGAAGCTTATCGTCAACATCAGTATGATAGTTATGATTACAGTTACTCTTGAACCCAGTTATTACGATGAACATTGTTTATAGTAGGTCATTTTTTATTGACAGGATACTTGCGAATAGTTCGCGAGTACGAGACACGTTATCAGCGTTTACGCGAGTGGGTGAGGCTTATACCAATTGGTTGGATCGGATTCTATGTGAGCAGTATGTTTTAGCATTTGATGCGGGATATCGATGGGGTCATATGACCACCAATCTAGTGGAGTGCATCAATTCGGTACTGAAAGGGGCTCGCAATCTTCCAGTCACTGCACTTGTTAAGACAACGTTTTACAGGCTTAATGAGTTGTTTACCCGAAAAATGGAATGTGTGAGTCTCAGGGCACCATCTCTCAAACAGAGCATTAATCAATGCCGACTAACATTGGACAATTCCAATCTGGGAAATGTGATAAAAGCCTGTCTCCCGTAAATATCCCTCTAGAATCTAATTGTACCGGTCTGGTGGTATGTAGTAGTCACATTGCAACATCCGTGAACCCTACAAAACATAGTCACGATTTCACATTAAACAAATATAATCTTGTTTAATTAACAACTTAAATTTATCATAGTCACATTTTTATGATCACATAACCAGTAAAACATAATTATGTTAACAACTATATTATTAACTACTCAAAATACACTAACTTTAACTCACAAAAAATTCACATCTATATTTTTTACATCCTAACGGTTATCAATAAATCTTAAATATAAATCTAATTATGATGGTTTTCAGTGGCTAAGAGAAGGGGGTTGAATCTTAGCCCCCTTTTTGCTTGATTACACTTGCTGGTCTTAGAGGAGACTTTTTGATTTTTGTCTCGTCCCTAGCCACGAGACTTTTATTTTTGTCTCGTCACTTGGCACGAGATATTTTTTCAATTTTAGCTCCTATGTAGTAGAAACAGAAATGGAGTAGAAGAGAGAGAAAATTACACCCAGATATATTATGGTTCAGCTGCGAAGTGCAGTGCATCCTACATCCAGTCTCTATCACAACAATGATGGAATTTCACTATAATCTTCTTGATTACAGACTGTAAAGTGCTAACCCAACTTACAAGGGGATTTTCACAGAATCATGAAACACAACATAGATGAACAAAGGAACACTAAGGACATCTATGACTTTTTCTTTTAATTTTGCACTCTCTGCCTTTTTCTGCTCTATGGATTTTTCATACAAACCTCACTATTTGCCTTTTTCCATGAGACTCAAGACATGACAAAATTAAACAGAAAAATTACAAAACAAAATACATTGAAGGAGAAGAAAATATGTAAGCTTAGGTAGATATAAGAATTCTGTGCCTTGCACTCTCACTGCTTACTTTGAACTCCGTTTTTTCAAACCGTGATTGTTCACCCTTTTTATAGAAGAGGGAAGCCTCCACAGTTGAAAAAAAACCCAAGCTTAACTTCTTTTCCTTCACACATAACCGGTTCGGCCAAAGAGAGAGAAGAGGTAACTCAAGCAAAACCCAACATGCAAATACCTCTAGTTCTTCCTTGGTCATCACTCTTCATCAATCCGAGCACTCCATCCTTGGCTTTCTCTCCAAGATGAATTTCTGGCCCTTGATGCTTCATGATGATGATGGCTTCATCTGCTCCAATCTCTGCCTCTTCCATCACGTAGCCACCCTAGCTACCTTCTGTGGTGGTTGAGAAGAATCAGAGACAAACCATTCCTCCAAGGATCTTCTCCTTGCTGGCCGAATCTTCTTCAACCATTTTTGGTATGGAGAAGCTAAGATCCCATCACAAAATCTTTCCACAAGTGATAAGAATCTCAGCTACATCATACTTTTTGTTTTCTTTTTCTTGCCATCAACTTGATGGTCTTGTAGCTTGCCTTTCCTTCTTTTTGATAGCTCAAAGTCTCCATGGTTTGTTGTGTAAGGACCGAAGAAGAAAAGAAAAGTGATGAGAGAGAAGAAAGAAATCTGAACATCATTGAATTAGGAAAGAGAATTAAATTAATTGAAATGATTCTTCCCTTATTGAGTAGCGTGTAGCATATTTTGCTACAATCAAATCAGATGCCCTTTTTCTTTCTCTCTCATTGTTCCCATGCAATAAATGGTAATTGAATGAATTTTGGAATCCATCACATGGTAATAAGCTTAGATCCGTTGGAAGTAATTTTTGCTTTCTTCATCACTTGATTTCGGATCAAGCATGAGTGACTACTCATCAAAAATAAATTTGGGCTTTCTAGTATCAGCATTCAAACTGGCCCAATTGATAAAATATTTCAGCCATCATTTGTATGGCAAAAGTTGAGATCCGTTGGAAGGTATAAGGCAAATAATAACATTTGCTTTCCTGGTGGATTTTTTTTTTTTGGATCATGCATTGGGGCGAATAGCAAAGCATGTTTAACTTGGGCTTGTAACAATAATGGATCAATTTTTCCCAAGTTAACATAACAATCAATTCAGCCATATAATATAGAAACATTCAACAAGGCTGAATGTGTATCTTGATTTGGGCCTGCAACAATTCTATTTTTCGGCCCAATATTAAACCTGCATCACAAAATTATTAATTAACACATGTTACATGAAAATCATAATTAATAATTTTGCAATCATTATTTCAATAATGTTTGTTCATCATCAAAATAAATATGATTTTTCCAAACTCATCAATCTCCCCTTTGATGACAAACATTATTAAAATTGAAATGGAAAGAAATTTAAGATTGAGTAAAGAATACTCCCTTTGAATTTTGAATTTCTCCCCTTTCAAATTGTCACATGGCTCTCCCTTAATATATGCTATTTTACCAAGGGAAGTACTAACCTGTAACATTTTAATCAAGCTTCAAGTAACAATGTTATTTAGCATATTCATTACATGATGCTAAATGCTTGATTTATGAGCAGATTTGAATGATATACAAAACTCATTTGTTATCAATAATTTGATTTTCTGCTCAAACTCTAATCAACCAAGAAATTTTGAACATAAATTGCTGTTTTTAAAATATTTTCCAATCAAATCAGAGCAACATACTTATGGTAAGAAAATATTTTTAACCACATCATGATCACAGCAATGTTCACATTTATTTCCATACACAATGCTTAAAGGAACTGCCAAAAATAACTTATTCGGCAAACATGTTTACCAAGATGAATTAGAATATTCCTATTCCACTGGTAGCAAGCATATTCATCAAGATAAGACTTTTACAAGAATCAATTAACAGCCAGGCAGCCATAATATCAAAACAAATACATCACAATAACCATAATATCAAGTATTAGGTGAATCCTTTTAACAAGGGTGATCATGAATTCTCAAAAGAGAATTTCATCCCCTATTTTTCATTTTCAATTTTCAGCACTTTCTCCCCCTTTTGTCATCAAAGGGGTACCTGCAAAAAGAGTTTGACACAGGAAACATAATATGCAAAATATAAAAGAATATCACAGAGTATCATAAAGTATCACAAAGTATCAAAAAGTATCAAACCCAACAAAACATAATATCATATTGAGCCTACTTAAGCCAATATCCTAAACTAAACAGAGAATTAATCATTAGATAGATGAAGGTCAGATTCCTCATCCTCGTCCTCACTTGCATCTCCCAGTTCCTTCTCCAAATTTTCTAACATCAAACTGACCCTGTCCTTGCATCTCATCCAAGCTCTTTCACTTACATATGCCAGTTTGCGTGCCGCCTTGTGAGATTGGATCATGAATTCGGACATAGTTGAAAATTCGGTAAGAATTTCTCTAATGGACTCGGTTGTTTTGGATGACTCAGGTCTGCTCTCATAGTCACTCTCCGAAGCCATGGATTTCTTGCTCTTGGTTCCTTTAACAGCTCCACCTCCTTTGACCATTGACACTTTGTTTTCTACTGCCTCATTCAAAAGGTCAACTTTAAAAAATTCAAAGATACTGGTTAAGAACATACCATAAGGCAGATTTGCCTTTTTGGTGCTTCTTACCGAGTCCCACATATGGCGGATCATAAGATAACTGAAAGAAATAGGAGTAGAGGTAACAAGTACAAATAAAATGAGAGAGTCATAATATGTTACTCTATTGTGAGAGCCGCTTTGAGGAGTCAAGATGTGGGTGATGATCTTGTGCAGTAGCGAATTGATGGGACCAAGGGCTTTATGGGTAGGGGTAGTACCATCCAAACCAGAGACATTTTCACAGATATGTTGAAGAACAACCCTATAAGTAACTCCGACTTGAGCATCCCATTTTTCGGCCATGTATGCTTTCGACCCTTCATCTTTGTACCCCAAGGCCGTCCCAATGGTTCCAGTGGCAAGAGTGATGTGAACCCTTTTCACATATGAGTGGATGGTGCCATCAATGAGTCTCATGTTGGCATAGAATTGTCGGACTAAGCCAGGGTAAGTTGGTTTTTGAATGTGAAGTAATAGAGTCCATTGAAGCAATTCAAACAGAGGAGATACATTTATTCCTTTGTTGGAGAGATTGTCAAGGTTGACAAGGTAGGTTAGACAGAGATGACGCCTTTCCAGAACATCTTTGTGGAATTCAAATGAGGCGCAGGAGTTGAATCTGGCAGGGTCATAGTGGGAATGTGTTTTGCTGAACTTGTTCTTGAATTCCATGGATTCCAAGTTGGCAGGTTCGGTGGTGTCGTGCAGTACAAAACCGTCTGTCTTCTGAGTACTCTTTCCAGGGATAGCCTTCTTGGGTGGTGAATGCGGTGGTGATGGAATGGAAGATGTTTGTGATTCCTCTTCTTCTTCCATAGGTTCCTTTCCCTTCTTCCTTCTTGAAGAAGTTTTCTTGGCTATGACTTTTCTTCTCATGGTGTCTGTGTGTTTGGAGGGAGGTGAGGGTGATGATAATGTTGTAGAATGAATGTGTATATGTGTATCAGATTGGGGTGTGGATAGTTTTTGAGAAAGAAGAATCCATTCGCTTTTTCTAGGGGTGGTTTTCTTTTTCATGGTAGTGAAAATGGAGGAGTGGAATATGAGGAAGTTGGGTAGGAACCGAATGGAGTGAGGGAGGAGGGAAGATAGGGAAGCATTAAATGTGGATTGGAGAGAGAAGGTGGAGGAAGTTAATAACCATTAAGAGCACGGTTAATAACCAGTGGATTTCCAAGAATTTGAAAAAGTGGTTTCCTTAAATCAAGGGATTAGTTGAAAGGAAAGATTTGATTTGACATTATGCCTCTTTCAACTAGATTTGATAAGACCACAAAAAGATTTTGATTTTCAAAAAAAAATGATGAACTAACAAAACTGTCAAGGTGGGGTCAAAGAAATTTGGTATGGCCCACTAAAATTAATTTTCTGCGCAGCCTCCCCCTTGATCATAGTCCTTCCATCACTCTTATTTTTATCTCGTCCATTCCTACGAGACAAAACAGGGCAGAATCAGAATTTCACAAATTATCAACAGAAACAAGATCAATCATTCCCAAGCTTTTTCTTAATAAACAGAATTTGTCTTTACAGAGGGGTTTTGTAAAAATGTCAGCAAGTTGATCTTCAGATTTTACAAATTGAATATCAATAGTACCCTTTTGCACATGTTCTCTAATAAAATGATATTTGATCTCAATGTGCTTTGTTCTTGAGTGCAAAATAGGATTTTTTGAAATATTTATAGTACTCATGTTATCACAAAACAATGGTATACTGTTGATCTTTAATTTGTAATCTTTCAACTGCGTTTTTAACTAAATTAATTGTGAGCAACATGCAGAAACGGATATGTATTCAGCTTCAGCTATGGATAGAGCTACTGTGGCTTGTTTTTTGCTTGACCACATGTTGAGTGAGCTTCTAAGGAAGCAACACATGCCGGAGGTGCTCCTTCTATCCACTCTATCTCCCGCATAATCTGCATCACAAAACCCTACTGCACAAAAATCATCAGATTTTGGATACCATAAGCCATAATCACTAGTTTCCTTAATATATCTAATGATGCGCTTAACGGCCGAAAAATGGGATTCCTTTGGGTGAGATTGAAACCTTGAGCATACACCCACACTTTGAACAATGTCCGGTCTAGAGGATGTAAGATACATGAGTGATCCTATCATACCTCTATACCTTGTTTCATCCACATCTTTCCTATTATCATCTTTTTCAAGCTTAGTGTTTAGATGCATTGGAGTTCCCATTGGTTTGGAATTTTCTAGGCCAAATTTCTTGATTAATTCTTTAGCATACTTTCCTTGGTGAATAAAAGTACCACTAGGAGTTTGTTTAATTTGGAGGCCAAGAAAGAAAGTTAGCTCTCCCATTAAACTCATCTCAAACTCACTAATCATGAGTTTTCCAAACTCTTCACACAAGGACTCATTGGCCGATCCAAACACAATATCATCCACATAAACTTGAACTAGAAGTATATCATCATTAGATGCTTTAATGAATAAAGTTGTGTCTGTGGTACCCCTTTGAAATTTATTTTCCAATAAGAAGGCAATAAGCCTTTCATACCAAGCTCTTGGAGCTTGCCTAAGGCCATAAAGGGCCTCTGATAATTTGAAAACATGATTTGGAAAATATTTATGTTCGAAACCGGGGGGTTGAGCCACATACACTTCTCTATCAATAAAGCCATTAAGGAAAGCACATTTAACATCCATTTCAAACATTTTGAAACCCTTATGGGCAGCATAGGCAAGAAGCAATCTAATTGCTTCCATTCTAGCCACCAGAGCAAAAGACTCATCAAAATCTATACCCTCTTCTTGATCGTAACCTTAGGCCACTAATCTAGCCTTGTTACGAACAACTTGTCCATCCTCACCAAGTTTATTTTTAAAAACCCACTTAGTACCCATAACTTTCTGATGAGCGGATAATTTGTACGCTTTTTGGCATTATTTTTAGTATGTTTTTAGTATGATCTAGTTAGTTTTTAGTATATTTTTATTAGTTTTTAGTTAAAATTCACTTTTCTGGGCTTTAATATGAGTTTGTGTGTTTTTCTGTGATTTTAGGTATTTTCTGGCTGAAATTGAGGGACCTGAGCAAAAATCTGATTCAGAGACCAAAAAGGACCGCAGATGCTGTTGGATTCTGACCTCCCTGCACTCGAAGTGGATTTTCTGGAGCTACAGAAGCCCAATTGGCGCGCTCTCAACGGCGTTGGAAAGTAGACATCCTGGGCTTTCCAGAAATATATGATAGTCCATACTTTGCCCAAGATTTGATGGCCCAAACCGGCGTACAAAGTCACCCTCAGAAACCCCAGCGTTAAACGCCGGAACTGGCACCAAAATGGGAGTTAAACGCCCAAACTGGCATAAAAGCTGGCGTTTAACTCCAAGAGGAGTCTCTACACGAAAATGCTTCAAATGCTCATCCCAAGCACACACCAAGTGGGCCCGGAAGTGGATTTTTATGTCATTTACTCATCTCTGTACACCCTAGGCTACTAGTTCTCTATAAGTAGGACCTTTTACTATTGTATTGAGACATCTTCGGATCTTTGGAATCTTTTGTTCTTTAGATCTTTTGATCACCTTGGGAGGCTGGCCTCACGGCCATGCCTAGACCTTGTTCTTATGTATTTTCAATGGTGGAGTTTCTACACACCATAGATTAAGGTGTGGAGCTCTACTGTACCTCGAGTATTAATGCAATTACTATTGTTCTTCTATTCAATTCCGCTTGTTCTTGTTCTAAGATATCACTTGTTCTTCAACTTGATGAATGTGATGATCCGTGACACTCATCATCATTCTCACCTATGAACGTGTGACTGACAACCACCTCCGTTCTACCTTAGATTGGGTGAATATCTCTTGGATTCTTTAACCGGAGTCTTCGTGGTATAGGCTAGAACTGATGGCGGCATTCAAGAGAATCCGGAAGGTCTAACCTTGGCTGTGGTATTCTGAGTAGGATTCAATGATTGAATGACTGTGACGTGCTTCAAACTCCTGAGGGCGGGGCGTTAGTGACAGACGCAAAAGAATCACTGGATTCTATTCCGGCCTGATCGAGAACCGACAGATGGATAGCCGTGCCGTGACAGGGTGCGTTGAACATTTCCACTGAGAGGATGGGAGGTAGCCACTGACAACGGTGAAACCCTTGCTTAAGCTTGCCATGGAAAGGAGTAAGAAGGATTGGATGAAGACAGTAGGAAAGCAGAGAGACGGAAGGGACAAGCATCTTCATACGCTTATCTGAAATTCCTACCAATGAATTACATAAGTATCTCTATCTTTATCTTTATAGTTTTATTCGTTTATCACCTATACCCATTTGAGTTTTCCTGACTAAGATCTACAAGGTGACCATAGCTTGCTTCATACCAACAATCTCTGTGGGATCGACCCTTACTCGCGTAAGGTTTATTACTTGGACGACCCAGTACACTTGCTGGTTAGTTGTGCGAAGTTGTGTTTATGACATGGTATTGAACACCAAGTTTTTGGATTCATTACCGGGGATTATTTGTGTTGTGAAAAAGTATTGATCACAATTTCGTGCACCAAGTTTTTGGCGCCGTTGCCGGGGATTGTTCGAGTATTTCGGCAAGCTTTTGGTCCGGTAACATCAGTGCCAAATTTCTGATCCAGCAACAGCACCAAGTTTTTGGCGCCGTTGCCGGGGATTGTTGAGTTTGGACAACTGACGGTTCATCTTGTTGCTTAGATTAGGTATTTTTTCTTCAGAATTCTTAAGAATGAATTCTAGTGTTTCAAGGTGATGTTCTTATCATCACCAAAGCTGATTGATCTTCATCAATTTAGCTCTTGAATGCAATGTTCTGCTGAAGCTTGGCTAGCCATGTCTAATTCCTTTAGACTGAAGCTTTAGACTAACATTGCATGATTCCTGGAATTCTCATTAAGAATTTTGATACCTTTATTTTCTTTTCTACATAATTTTCGAAAAAGCACAAAAAAATTACAAAATCATAAAAACCAAAAATATTTTATGTTTCTTGTTTGAGTCTAGAGTCTCATTTTAAGTTTGGTGTCAATTGCATGTTTCTGTTCTTCTTGCATTCATTCATGTGTCTTAAGTGATCTTCAAGATGTTCTTGATGATTTCATTACTCTGATCTTTAATTTCTCTTGACTTGAATGTTTTGTGTTTCTCATGTGCATTCTCATTTTGTTAGTGTCAGTAGTATACAAACTGCTAAGTTTGGTATCTTGCATGCATTGTTATTTGATTTTAGTTGCATTTTGATCATTCCTTATTATTAAAAATCCAAAAATATTTTTAATTTGTGTCTTTTCAAGTCAATAATACAAGAATTGAAGATTCAGAACATACAGCAGAGGAATTGCACAGAAAAAGCTGGGCGTTCAAAACGCCCAGTGAAGAAGGACAGACTGGCGTTTAAACGCCAGCCAGGGTACCTGGTTGGGCGTTTAACGCCCAAAAAGGTATAGTTTTGGGCGTTAAACACCAGAATGTGCACCATTCTGGGCGTTTAACGCCAGGATGGCACAAGAGGGAAGATTTTGTTTTCAATGCAATTTTTTTCAAGATTTCAAAGTTTTTCAAAACCAAATCTTTTTCAAATCATATCTTTTCAATCATATGTTTTCAAAATCAATTTCTTTCCTTTTTCAAAGATACTTGCTATCAATTAATGATTTGATTCAACATTTCAAGTATGTTGCCTTTTCTGTTGAGAAAGGTTTAATGTCTGAATCATATCTTTTCTTGTTAGGCAAGTCATTAATTTTCAAAATCAAATCTTTTTAAAATATTTTTCAAATCATATCTTCTCAATCACATTTTTTTAAAACCAATCATATCTTCTTAACCACATCTTTTTCAAAATAATTTTCAATCAAATCTTTTTGATTTCTAATTTCAAAATCTTTTTCAAAAATCACTTGATTTCTTTTCCACTTTTATTTTCGAAAATCAACTAGGGTTTTTCAAAATGTTTTCAAAATCCTTTACCTAATTTCCGAAAATTACTTCCCTTCTTCTCACATCCTTCTATTTATGGACTAACACTATTCCTTAATGCAAAATTCGAACTTCATCTTCTTGGATAAGTTCGAATTTTCTACTTCTGCTTTCCATTTTTCTTTTCCTCTGACACCTCAAGGAATCTCTATACTGTGACACAGAGGATTCCATATTACCTTGTTCTCTTCTGTTTCTTATGAGCAGGAGCAGAGACAAAAGCATTCTTGTTGAGGCTGATCCCGAACCTGAAAGGACCTTGAAGCAAAAGCTAAGAGAAGCTAAGGCACAACTCTCTGTAGAGGACCTAACCGAATTCTTCAAAGAAGAAGAACTCATGGCAGCCGAAAACAACAACAATGCCAACAATGCAAGGAAGGTGCTGGGTGACTTTACTGCACCTACTCCCGACTTCTATGGGAGAAGCATCTCTATCCCTGCCATTGGAGTAAACAACTTTGAGCTTAAGCCTCAATTAGTTTCTCTAATGCAACAGAATTGCAAGTTTCATGGACTTCCATTGGAAGATCCTCATCAGTTCTTAGCTGAATTCTTGCAAATCTGTGACACTATCAAGACTAATGGGGTTGACCCTGAGGTCTACAGACTTATGATATTCCCTTTTGCTGTAAGAGACAGAGCTAGAACATGGTTGGACTCTCAACCTAAAGAAAGCCTGGACTCTTGGGAAAAGCTAGTCAATGCCTTCTTGGCAAAGTTCTTTCCACCTCAAAAATTGAGTAAGCTTAGAGTGGAAGTCCAAACCTTCAGACAGAAGGAAGGAGAATCCCTCTATGAAGCTTGGGAAAGATACAAACAATTAATCAGAAAATGTCCTTCTGATATGCTTTCTGAATGGAGCATCATAGGTATTTTCTGTGATGGTCTCTCTGAACTATCCAAAATGTCTTTGGATAGCTCTACTGGAGGCTCTCTTCATCTGAAGAAGACGCCTACAGAAGCTCAAGAGCTGATTGAAATGGTTGCAAATAACCAATTCATGTACACTTCTGAAAGAAATCCTGTGAACAATGGGACTAGTCAGAAGAAAGGAGTTCTTGAGATTGACACTCTGAATGCCATATTGGCTCAGAACAAAATATTGACTCAACAAGTCAATATGATTTCTCAAAGTCTGTCTGGAATGCAAAATGCACCAAGCAGTACTAAGGAAGCTTCATTTGAGGAAGAAGCTTATGATCCTGAGAACCCTTCAATGGAAGAGGTGAATTACATGGGAGAACCCTATGGAAACACCTATAATCCTTCATGGAGAAATCATCCAAATTTTTCATGGAAGGATCAACAGAGACCTCAACAAGGTTTCAACAATAATAATGGTGGAAGAAACAGGTTTAGCAATAGCAAGCCTTTTCCATCATCTTCTCAGCAACAGACAGAGAATTCTAAGCAGAGTAACTCTGACTTAGCAACCATGGTCTCTGATCTAATCAAAACCACTCAAAGTTTCATGATTGACACAAGGTCCTCCATTAGAAATTTGGAGGCACAAGTGGGTCAGCTGAGCAAGAAAATTACTGAACTCCCTCCTAGTACTCTCCCAAGTAATACAGAAAAAAATCCAAAAGGAGAGTGCAAGGCCATCAAGATGGCCGAATTTTGGGAGGGAGGAGAGGCAGTGAACGCCACTGAGGAAGACCTCAATGGACGTCCACTGGCCTCCAATGAGTTTCCCAATGAGGAACCATGGGAATCTGAGGCTCAAAATGAGACCATAGAGATTCCATTGGACTTACTTTTGCCATTCATGAGCTCTGATGAGTATTCTTCCTCTGAAGAGGATGAATATGTCACTGAAGAGCAAGTTGCCAAATACCTTGGAGCAATCATGAAGCTGAATGACAAGTTATTTGGAAATGAGACTTGGGAGGATGAACCCCCTTTGCTCACCAAAGAACTGGATGACTTGTCTAGGCAGAAATTACCTCAAAAGAGACAAGATCCTGGGAAGTTTTCAATACCTTGTACCATAGGCACCATGACCTTCAAGAAGGCCTTGTGTGACTTAGGGTCAAGTGTAAACCTCATGCCTCTCTCTGTAATGGAGAAGTTAGGGATCTTTGAGGTGCAAGCTGCAAAAATCTCACTAGAGATGGCAGACAATTCAAGAAAACAAGCCTATGGACTTGTAGAGGATGTTCTGGTAAAGGTTGAAGACCATTACATCCCTACTGATTTCATAGTCCTAGAGACTGGGAAGTGCATGGATGAATCCATCATCCTTGGCAGACCCTTCCTAGCCACAGCAAAGGCTGTGATTGATGTTGATAGAGGAGAGTTGATCATTCAAGTGAATGAAGAATCCTTGGTGTTTAAGGCTCAAGAATATCCCTCTGCCATCATGGAGAGGAAGCATGAAGAGCTTCTCTCAAAACAGAGCCAAACAGAGCCCCCACAGTCAAACTCTAAGTTTGGTGTTGGGAGGCCACAACCAAACTCTAAGTTTGGTGTTGAACCCCCACATTCAAACTCTAAGTTTGGTGTTGGGAGGTTCCAACATAGCTCTGAGCATTTCTGAGGCTCCATGAGAGTCCTCTGTCAAGCTAATGACATTAAAGAAGCGCTTGTTGGGAGGCAACCCAATGTTTTATAATTAACTATTTTCTTTTGTTATTTTATGTTTTTTGTAGGTTGATGATCATGAGAAGTCACAAAATCAATGAAAAAAGCAAAAACAGAATGAAAAACAGGAAGAAAAACAGCACACCCTGGAGGACGCACCTACTGGCGTTTAAACGCCAGTAAGGTTAGCTGTTGGGCGTTTAACGCCCAGTCTGGCACCATTCTGGGCGTTTAACGCCAGAAAAGGGCACCAGACTGGCGTTAAACGCCAGAATAGGGCAAGAAGTTGGCGTTAAACGCCAGAAATGGGCACCAGCCCGGCGTTTAACGCCAGAAATGGCTAGAAACACAATTTTGCTTGCCATTTGGTGCAGGGATGACTTTTCCTTGACACCTCAGGATCTGTGGACCCCACAGGATCCCCACCTACCCTACCACTCTCTCTCTCTTCTTCACCCATTCACCAATCACCTCAACACCTCTTCCCCCAAAACCCTTCACCTATCAAATCCCATCTTTCTCTTCACCACTCACATCCATCCTTCATAAAACCCCACCTACCCCACCATTCAAATTTAAACCACTTTCCCACCCAAACCCACCCTCAATTGCCGAACCCTACCCTTCCCCCTCTCCTATATAAACCCTCCTTCACTCCTTCATTTTCCCACAACCTCAACACCACTTCTCCCCCTTTTGGCCGAACACAAAGCCATTCCCTTCTTTCTCATTTCTTTTTCTTCTACTCTCTTCTTTCTTCTTTTGCTCGAGGACGAGCAAACCTTTTAAGTTTGGTGTGGTAAAAGCATTGCTTTTTGTTTTTCCATAACCATTTATGGCATCCAAGGCCAGAGAAACCTCTAGAAAGAGGAAAGGGAAGGCAAAAGCTTCCACCTCCGAGTCATGGGAGATGGAGAGATTCATCTCAAGGGTGCATCAAGATCACTTCTATGAAGTTGTGGCCTTGAAGAAGGTGATCCCCGAGGTCCCTTTTTCACTCAAAAAGAGTGAATATCCGGAGATCCGACATGAGATCCGAAGAAGAGGTTGGGAAGTTCTTACCAACCCCATTCAACAAGTCGGAATCTTAATGGTTCAAGAGTTCTATGCCAATGCATGGATCACCAAGAACCATGATCAAAGTGTGAACCCGGATCCAAAGAATTATCTTACTATGGTTCGGGGGAAATACTTGGATTTTAGTCCGGAAAGTGTAAGGTTGGCATTCAATTTGCCCATGATGCAAGGAGATGAACATCCTTACACTAGAAGGGTCAACTTTGATCAAAGGTTGGACCAAGTCCTCACAGTCATATGTGAAGAGGGCGCCCAATGGAAGAGAGATTCAAGAGGGAAGCCAGTTCAATTGAGAAGGCATGACCTCAAACCTGTGGCTAGAGGATGGTTGGAGTTTATTCAACGCTCAATCATTCCCACTAGCAACCGGTCCGAAGTTACCATAGACCGGGCTATCATGATTCATAGCATCATGATTGGAGAAGAAATAGAAGTTCATGAGGTTATAGCTCAAGAACTCTATAAGGTGGCGGACAAGTCCTCTACCTTGGCAAGGTTAGCCTTTCCTCATCTCATTTGTCACCTCTGTTATTCAGTTGGAGTTGACATAGAGGGAGATATCCCTATTGATGAGGACAAGCCCATCACTAAGAAGAGGATGGAGCACACAAGAGACCCCACTCATCATGAGATCCCTAAGATTCCTCAAGGGATGCACTTTCCTTCACAAAACTATTGGGAGCAACTAAACACCTCCCTAGGAGAATTGAGTTTCAACATGGGACAACCAAGGGTGGAGCACCAAGAACACTCCATCATCCTCCATGAAATTAGAGAAGATCAAAGAATAATGAGAGAGGAGCAACAAAGACAAGGAAGAGACATTGAGGAGCTCAAGCACTCCATAGGACCTTCAAGAGGAAGAAAGAGCCGCCATCACTAAGGTGGACCCGTTCCTTAATTTCCTTGTTCTTTATTTTCCTATTTTTCGAATTTTAGTGCTTATGTTTATCTATGTTTGTGTCTTGTGATCATTAGTGTCTTAGTATCTATGCCTAAAAGTTATGAATGTCCTATGAATCCATCACCTTTCTTGAATGAAAAATGTTCTTAATTGAAAAAGAAAAGAATTGCATGAATTTTGAATTTTATAACAGTTTAATTATTTTGATGTGGTGGCAATACTTTTGTTCTCTGAATGTATGCTTAAACAGTGCATATGTCTTTTGAATTTGTGGTTCATGAATGTTGGCTCTTGAAAGAATGATGAAAAAGGAGACATGTTACTGAGGATCTGAAAAATCATAAAAATGATTCTTGAAGCAAGAAAAAGCAATGAAAAAAAAAGAAAATTTCGAAAGAAAAAAAAAGAGAGAAAGAAAAAGAAAACGAAAAAAAGAAAGAAAAAAAGAAAGAAATAAAGTTGTGATCCAAGGCAAAAAGAGTGTGCTTACGAACCCTGGACACCTCTAATTGGGGACTCTAGCAAAGCTGAGTCACAATCTGAAAAGGTTCACCCAATTATGTGTCTGTGGCATGTATGTATCCGGTGGTAATACTGGAAGACAGAGTGCTTTGGGCCACAGCCAAGACTCAATAAGTAGCTATGTTCAAGAATCATCATACTTTACTAGGAGAATCAATAACACTATCTGGATTCTAAGTTCCTAAAGAAGCCAATCATTCTGAATTTCAAAGGATAGAGTGAGATGCCAAAACTATTCAGAGGCAAAAAGCTAAAAGTCCCGCTCATCTAATTAATACTGATCTTCATAGATGTTTTTGGAATTCATTGCATATTCTATTCTTTTTATCTTATTTGATTTTCAGTTGCTTGAGGACAAGCAACAATTTAAGTTTGGTGTTGTGATGAGCGAATAATTTGTACGCTTTTTGGCATTGTTTTTAGTATGTTTTTGGTATGATCTAGTTAGTTTTTAGTATATTTTTATTAGTTTTTAGTTAAAATTCACTTTTCTGGGCTTTACTATGAGTTTGTGTGTTTTTCTGTGATTTCAGGTATTTTCTGGCTGAAATTGAGGGACCTGAGCAAAAATCTGATTCAGAGACCAAAAAGGACTGCAGATGCTGTTGGATTCTGACCTCCCTGCACTCGAAGTGGATTTTCTGGAGCTACAGAAGCCCAATTGGCGCGCTCTCAACGGCGTTGGAAAGTAGACATCCTGGGCTTTCCAGAAATATATGATAGTCCATACTTTGCCCAAGATTTGATGGCCCAAACCGGCGTACAAAGTCACCCTCAGAAACCCCAACGTTAAACGCCGGAACTGGCACCAAAATGGGAGTTAAACGCCCAAACTGGCATAAAAGCTGGCGTTTAACTCCAAGAGGAGTCTCTACACGAAAATGCTTCAAATGCTCAGCCCAAGCACACACCACGTGGGCCCGGAAGTGGATTTTTATGTCATTTACTCATCTCTGTACACCCTAGGCTACTAGTTCTCTATAAGTAGGACCTTTTACTATTGTATTGAGACATCTTCGGATCTTTGGAATCTTTTGTTCTTTAGATCTTTTGATCACCTTGGGAGGCTGGCCTCACGGCCATGCCTAGACCTTGTTCTTATGTATTTTCAACGGTGGAGTTTCTACACACCATAGATTAAGGTGTGGAGCTCTGCT
Organism: Arachis hypogaea; assembly: GCF_003086295.3. NCBI lineage: Eukaryota > Viridiplantae > Streptophyta > Magnoliopsida > Fabales > Fabaceae > Arachis > Arachis hypogaea. The sequence goes on from NC_092036.1 coordinate 21,081,343, forward strand.
GTACCTCGAGTATTAATGCAATTACTATTGTTCTTCTATTCAATTCCGCTTGTTCTTGTTCTAAGATATCACTTGTTCTTCAACTTGATGAATGTGATGATCTGTGACACTCATCATCATTCTCACCTATGAACGTGTGACTGACAACCACCTCCGTTCTACCTTAGATTGGGTGAATATCTCTTGGATTCTTTAACCGGAGTCTTCGTGGTATAGGCTAGAACTGATGGCGGCATTCAAGAGAATCTGGAAGGTCTAACATTGTCTGTGGTATTCTGAGTAGGATTCAATGATTGAATGACTGTGACATGCTTCAAACTCCTGAGGGCGGGGCGTTAGTGACAGACGCAAAAGAATCACTGGATTCTATTCCGGCCTGATCGAGAACCGACAGATGGATAGCCGTGCCGTGACAGGGTGCGTTGAACATTTCCACTGAGAGGATGGGAGGTAGCCACTGACAACGGTGAAACCCTTGCTTAAGCTTGCCATGGAAAGGAGTAAGAAGGATTGGATGAAGACAGTAGGAAAGCAGAGAGACGGAAGGGACAAGCATCTTCATACGCTTATCTGAAATTCCTACCAATGAATTACATAAGTATCTCTATCTTTATCTTTATAGTTTTATTCGTTTATCACCTATACCCATTTGAGTTTGCCTGACTAAGATCTACAAGGTGACCATAGCTTGCTTCATACCAACAATCTCTGTGGGATCGACCCTTACTCGCGTAAGGTTTATTACTTGGACGACCCAGTACACTTGCTGGTTAGTTGTGCAAAGTTGTGTTTATGCCATGGTATTGAACACCAAGTTTTTGGATTCATTACCGGGGATTATTTGTGTTGTGAAAAAGTATTGATCACAATTTCGTGCACCACTTTCTTACCATCCGGATGAGGTACTAGTGTCCAAACCTCATTCTTGTCAAATTGAGCAAGCTCCTCTTGCATGGCTTTAACCCATGATGGATCTTCAAGAGCTTGTTTGACATTGTTGGGCTCCATTTGTGACAAGAGTGCAAGATGACTTGGTTCGGATTGTCTTTTGGTTGAGGATCTTGTTGTCATACCTTGAGAGGGATCTCTAATGATAAAGTCATGAGGATAACCCCTCATAAACTTCCATTCTCTAGGCTTCCTTTGAGGTGTTGAGCTTTGATGAGCTTCTGTGGGCCTCACTGTTTCAGTTTCTCTTGCTGGCTCAGGAGACAAAATAGAAATGTCTCCTCCATTCTGACGAGACAAAACTGGACTGGCAGATTCTTCATTTTGGGCAGACTTGGAATTTTCTTTGCTTGTTCCAGCTTCTTCACAATCTGAATCATTATCTATCACCGTACTGGGAATTAAATTAGAATCACAAAAAGTAACATGTATGGATTCCTCTATGGTTCTATGTTCTTTGAGATAAATCCTATAGGCCTTGCTAGTGGTAGAGTATCCAACAAACATTCCTTCATAAGATTTTGGATCAACTTTGCCAAGATTTTCTTTGTTGTTAAGCACAAAACATTTGCATCCAAAAACATGAAAGTACTTAAGATTTGGAGGGGTTCCTTTCCATAGCTCATAAGGAGTTCTTTTCAACCATTTTCTAATTATTGTCCTATTCAAAATATAGCATGCTGTATTTACAGCTTCAGCCCATAAAAATTTAGGAACCTCATTCTCACATAACATAGCCCTAGTCATTTCTTGAAGGCTTCTATTCCTTCTTTCAACAACCCCATTTTGTTGAGGTGTTCTAGGACATCAAAAATTATGAGTAATTCCAAAGTCATCACAGAATTTTTCAAAGTGTTGATTTTCAAATTCTTTTCCGTGATCACTTCTTAAATGGGCCACTTTTAAATCTTTTTCATTTTGAATTTTCTTGCAAAGAGTTGAGAAAGCATGGAAAGCATCATTTTTATGAGCAAGAAAAAGTACCCAACCAAATCTAGAGTAATCATCTACCACAACCAAACTGTAACACCCTACCATACAGAGTCTTATGCTTAAGTCATAATTCAAAGATGGCAAGGTATTACGACCTCTAAAAAATAAAAGTTTAGTACATATAATAGTATGAATGATTGATTATAACTAGGAGCCTTTGTAGAAAAAGGGGTAAACAAAAACCGCAACTCGAAAGCATAACACTCCGATCGATAACGTAACGAACAAGGATAACCAACGCGTGATTATATATATGCAAAGGAGTGTCAAAAACAGGAATATCAAGACTCAAGATCCGGCTGCGAAGATAACCGATCCGAGCATAACAATATATACATATGATATAATAAGAAAAACCCCAAAGGAAACCCAAAGGGACACAAATACATAAATCCTATTCTCCGAAATTCTCCCATAAGAGGAGTCATCACAGTTTGTATTATTTAATGGAGATAAAAGTATCTAAACAAAACATATAAACCAAAACATAGCCCCGAGAACAAAGGATCTTCGCAAATCTAGAAGTCTCCAGCATGCCTCAGCGAGAAACCTCACGTCCTGCATCTGAAAACCACAAAATCCGCATGGGTGAGAACCAGAGGTCCCCAGCATGGTAACAACTTCCACATATATAATACATAATAATGGAGGAAAGCCAAAGGCAATCCTAGAACTTCCTCCAGATAATATCAAAGCTTATAAACAAGCTAGACCATAAAAGGGCATCTGACTAAAGATTCTTCAGTCTAACTAATACTTCCCTTTCCAATTCCTTCAGACCTCCCAACCACCAGCAGGAGTATAATGTAGCAAACACAATTATATCAAACAAAGAATATACAAATAGGAACAGTTAAGGCATTTAGACAATTAGCAAGTATTATGCAGTCAAATAGGCAATCTCAAACGATTCATATAGTATGCATATGATGAATGCCTGTTCCTAGTGGCTGATGATATCATCTGTCGGTTATAGAGCCAACCCGACAAGTCCTGGTAGCTAACCATTGGACTGTCCCTCTGTCATGCATCCCCAACTCGAGTTATACTTGTCATAAACTTGATCATAATCATGATCTATATCCATCACCCTCACTGGTGAATATTTACGGGGGCGAGCTCATCCGGGTCTTTCACAGTGCCCGGCCACACTTATGACATAGGGTCAAAAGAGCTTCGAGTCTCAACCTGGAGCACGTGGTGGCTAGCCACTGCTACTACCCAGGGAAACTCGTATCTCCGATAGTGGAAGTGCAAATCACAATTATCAATAATTCAGCATAAACATGCATGAATTTTCATCCATGGATCAACATCCATATCAGCCATCCGGCTCATGGTTAAATCCATAACCAGCCAATATTCATAGCATACACAACTATTCCGGCTCACGGTTCAATCCAGAACCAGCCAATATTCATAGCATACACAGCTATTCCGGCTCATGGTTCAATCCAGAACCAGCCAATATATAAACAATTACGGCCCTTCGGCCAATGGCATAACCAGCACTTCCACCACCATCCTCCGCATCTCACATAATCATGCTTGATCCTCAATGATCATTCATTTTTCCCTTGCTTCACTCGCAAGTTACCACATTCACTAGCCTTTCTTCTCATAGCTAGACATATCATAATGATTTAAGATATAAGTGGTGAGATCGGAGGCTTAGAAGTATGAAATTTGGCTTTTAAAACTCAAAAATCAACTTTGGGATGAAAACAGGTCCACGCGTACGCGCACTCCACGCGCACGCGTGGATGGCCTCAAAAACTCATCGACGCGCAAGCGTCATGCACGCTAACGCGTGGATTAAAACTTTGCCAATCGGCGCGTACGCGTCAACCACGCGTACGCGTGGGTGTTCTCGTGCCCCAGGCACAACACTGGCACAGTTCTGGCATAACTCTCTGGAAAATGGCTGGGCATTGGGTGCAGCACAATCAGCGCGCCCGCGCACATCACGCTCACGCGTGGATGGCATTTTCGGGAAGAACGGCGCGCACGCGCCAAGTGCGCCCACGCGCAAGGGGTCATTCTGCTAAAAATTTTCTAAGTTAAAAGCTGCAGAATTCACCAATTTAAACCCCAATCTTCCAACGGACATAACTTTCTCATTTTAAATCGTTTTTCACCCGTTCTTCGAACGGCATGGACATCCCGGATCCAATTTCATTTCTAAAAAGATTTGGCACAAAACAGAGATCCGTAGTTCAAGTTATGTCCCATTAAAGTATGCCCAAAAACCAGATTTTTCATAAAAACCACAAAGTGCCATTTTCAAACAAGCCATTTCCAACTCTTTTCAAAATCAATCAAAACATGCCATTTTCATCCCTTTTCTTTGAAATCAATCAAAATATATCAAATTCAACATCAAGCCTCCTCAACTCACACATTGACACTTTACCACAAATTACAAAATCACTATCTCATCATTTTAACCCACTTCACCCAAGTGGCTCAAACTCAAACATATTGACATATCATACACTCTTTCTCATGCCAATTATCAACAACACCAATTCCACCAAATCATCATTGTACACAATCAATATCATACTCACCATAAACATGGTTCAACCCACAATTCAACCATAACTAATCATCAAGCATATATCACAACATGCATATTTCTCATACCTCATACCACCAAGGCATCATTAATCATCATTACATATATGACCACATCATATATATCAATAATTCAACAACATCAACCATTCAATGTCTATCTTAGGGCCTCTAGCCTAAGTATTTCCTACCATATTACATATTAGATACGGGAAACCGAAACCATACCTTAGCCGATTTTCCCAAGCTCCACCGGAGCACTTCCAAACCACTTATCCACAAGCTCTCAAGGCCTCAAAACCTCCAAGAACAGATTTTTCACCACCAAACCCTTTCCAAGCTTTTCAAAATCACCAATCAAGCTCCAATATCCACACATACACAACCTAAGCCACAACCATCATACCCATACACAACATCTCAAAACTCAAACATCATAAAATCATAAATTACACTAGGTTTGAGAATCTTACCACACCCATGGTCCAAGGAGACAAGATTAACCTTCTCCTTCAAGAGAGTTGGGTCCTATAACATCAAAGAACCCAAAATCTCAACATTTCACCCATGAAACTCGAAAATAAGGGCTGGAATTTCGAACAGAAACTTGTGGCTTACCTCAAGATTGATTGTATGGGTTTTGTAGAGCTCTCCGCGGTGAACGCGTGGCCGCAAACGGAGCGGCAATCGGAGCTCTAGATCAAAAGTTATGGTGGTTTGAAGATCAACCAAGGGAGAGAACTTGAGAGAGTGTTCTTCCTCCCTTTCTCTCTAATTTCAGCTTGTGTGTGTAACAAATGAGGAGAGAGAGTGCTGAAAACTAGGGTTTTGGTTAAGTTATGTTGGGCCAAGGGCCCACTTTGGGTCCAATTGGCCCGGCTTGGCCCGTTCGGTCCAATCTTGGTCCGAATTCTATAAAATTGGTACCGAAATTCTCGTCTCAATCTCCTATATCATATTTAGCCATAAAAATCACATTTTAGGCTTTCTAGAATAAATTCTCATTTATGGGTTAATTAGCCGTTAATTAACCGGGTTTTACACAAACCATAGTGTTTACCTCCTAGACTTTGAGTTCTTGTTGGACCAAAAAGATAAATGTGTAACATCTCTAATGGCCTTTTGGTTGAAGTTCCATCTTTTGGTTTAAAAGAGGATTTAACTTGTTTGCCTAGTTGACAAGCATCACAGGTAAGATCCTTATCAAATTTGATTTTAGGAATTCCTCTAACCAGATTTTTCTTTACTAGCTTAGAAATTTGGTACATGCTAGCATGACCCAACTTTCTATGCCATAGCCATATTTCAGATTCAAGAGAAGTAAAACTTGTTACATTTTGTTCTTTCAAGTCCTCAAGAGTTAATCCATACACATTGTTGCATCTTTTAGCTTCAAAAAGAATATCCCCAATTTTTTCACAAACAACTAAACACACAAACTTTCTAAAAATAACTTCAAAACCTAAGTCACACAATTGGCTTACACTAAGTAAATTATGTTTGAAACGATTTACAAGAAGAACATCATTTACACAAGATGAAAAGCTTTTACCAACTTTTCTAACGGCCGCTATCTTTCCTTTACCATCATCACCGACAGTGACAAGTCCTCCATCATATTCATTGAGCTTTATGAAGAAGGTTGTCTTTCCGGTCATATGCCTAGAGCATCCGCTGTCCATATACCACATATTTTCCTTTCTCTTGGATGCTAGGCATACCTACAAAATGAGCTCAAGTGACCTTAGGTATCCAAATCTTCTTGGATTCTTTCACGTTAAACCATCTCCTATGTCCCAAATCATTGTAATAAAAAATAACTTTGTAAACGTTATCACCAATCATTCTTTCACAAAAAAAAAAATACTGAACGGGAAAATGACCGTTTCGGTTGCATAGCCTACAAAACCTTAGAGTTGTTGTTTTGTTAAAGTAGGTGGGATCTTGAAACCTTGTGTCATTAGATGAAAAAGCTCTATTTTAAAAGAAGGTTTCTTATCAGATTTATAAAACCCCAAACCAGCTTTATCAAAGAGTGGTTTTTGACTAGTCAATATTTGATTTAAATTTTCAGAACTTTGAGTAAACTTGGCTAAGTCATTTTCAAGACTTTTAACCTTTTTCAGCAACTCTTCATTTTCCTTGAAACAGTTTACATATGCAACTACCGAATGATCACTTTCGCAACTTCTAAGTTGAGCTTTCAACTGCTTATTTTCTTCCACAAGATCACAAGCAGTTTCGGCCTCCCTTAGCTTTTCTTTGAGAAAATTATTTTCAGCTTTAAGAATGGTAATTTGTTGTTCAAGATCTTGATTATCAAGGAGAAATCATCTTATTTTTTCAGAGAGGTGATCTATCATAAGATGAAGGTCTTCAGTGTCAGGGTTTTAAAAGAATACCTGATCTATATGATTTGCCATGAGACAAGGCTGTGACTTGGTCTCAGATTCTTCATCACTGTCTGAGTCATTTTCCAAGTCTTTCCATGATGCCATCAGACCCTTCTTCTTCCCCCTTTTTTGCTTCTCCTCCTTCTTTAACTTGGGACAATCAGATTTGAAGTGCCCCATTTTCTTGTAGTTGTAACAAGTTACTTTGCTAAGGTCTTTCTTCATTTTTCTTGAGCTTCCGCCTTTGCCTTTGAACTTCACCATTTTCCTGAATTTTTTGGCAAACAACACAAATTCATTTTCAGAGGAGTTATCATTGGATTCATCATCCAGGGGGTTAGTTACAGAGAAAAAGCAATTCCTTTCTTTTTTGAACTTTTTTTCAAATAAGTGTTTTTAAAAGCAAGAATGTTTTCTCTCAAATCATCAAATGTCATGGAATCAAGACTACTGCTCTCAGAAATAATTAAAGCTTTTGTTTCCCATTATTTAGTGAGACACTCAACACTCTTCTCACAAGCACAGAATCAGAATGTGTTATTCCCAAAGCATCCAAGCCAAAAATAATGGTGTTGAACCGTTCGAACAGTTCATCAATGAATTCTCCTTCCTTCATTGTAAATATTTCATACTCTCTGTTTAGCATGTCTATCCGAGTCTTCTTCACAATGGTGGTTCCCTTTGCAGTTTGTCCCATATTTCCTTTGCCGTTATACATCGTGACACTCGTCGGTATTCCTCGAAGCTGATAGCACAATTGAGCAGATTTACAGCTTTAGCATTTAGCTCAACCTTCTTTCTATCTTCCTCGGTCCAGCTAGCTTCTGATTTAAGTGTGACAACTCCTTCAGCACTTGTGTTGGTTGGAAATTGAGGACCTTCTAGGATGATCTTCCAAAGCCTGTAGTCTACTGCTTGTACAAAGATCTTCATTTGCTCCTTCCAATAGGTATAAATTTTTCCATTGAAAAGAGGCGGTCTGTTGCTTGACTGTCCTTCTGTAAGATTGTAGGACACCATATTTGAGCCACTGCTTTCTGCTATGTGGATCTTTTCTCCAAGCTGCAAAGTTTGATCTCTTTGAGACCAAGCTCTGATACCAATTGATGGTTTTCAATGGCTAAGAGAAGGGGGGTTGAATCTTAGCCCCCTTTTTGCTTGATTACACTTGCTAGTCTTAGAGGATACTTTTTGAATTTTGTCTCATCCCTAGCCACGAGACATTCATTTTTGTCTCGTCATTTGGCACAAGATATTTTTTCAGTTTTAGCTCTTGTGCAGTAGAAATAGAAATGGAGTAGAAGAGAGAGAAAATTACACCCAGATATATCCTGGTTCAGCTGCTAAGTGCAGTGCAGCCTACATCCAGTCTCCATCACAACAATGATGGAATTTCACTATAATCTTCTTGATTACAGACTGTAAAGTGATAACCCAACTTACAACGAGATTCCCACAGAATCATGAAACACAATATAGATGAAAAAAGGAACTCTAAGGACATCTATGGCTTTTTCTTTTAGTTTTGCACTCTCTGCCTTTTTTTGCTCTATGACTTTTTCATACAAATCTCACTGTTTGCCTTTTTCCATGAGACTCAAGACATGATAAAATTAAACAGAAAAATTACAAAACAGAATACATTGAAGGAGAAGAAAATATGTAAGCTTAGGTAGCTATGAGAATTATGTGCCTTGCACTCTCACTGCTTACTTCTAACTCCTTTTTTTCAAACCGTGATTATTCACCCTTTTTATAGAAGAGGGAAGCCTCCGCAGTTGAAACCAAAACCTAAGCTTAACTTCTTTTCCTTCACACATAACCGGTTCGGCCAAAGAGAGAGAAGAGGTAACTCATGCAAAACCCAACATGCAAATACCTCTAGTTCTTCCTTTGTCATCACTCTTCATCAATCCGAGCGCTCCATCCTTGGCTTGCTCTCCAAGATAAATTTCTGTCCCTTGATGCTTCATGATGAAGATGGCTTCATTTGCTCCAATTTTTTCCTCTTCCATCACGTAGCCACCCTAGCTACCTTCTGTGGTGGTTGAGTAGAATCAGAGACAAGTCATTCCTCCAAGGATCTTCTCCTTGCTGGCCGAATCTTTTTCAACCATTTTTGGTATGGAGAAGTTAAGATCCCATCACAAAATCTTTCCACAAGTGATAAGAATCTCAGCCACAGCATACTTTTTGTTTTCTTTTTCTTGCCATCAGCTTGATGGTTTTGTAGCTTGCCTTTCCTTCTTTTTTATAGCTCAAAGTCTCCATGGTTTATTGTGTAAGGATCGAAGAAGAAAAGGAAAGTGATGAGAGAGAAGAAAGAAATCTGAACAACATTGAATTAGGAAAGAGAATGAAATTAATTGAAATGATTCTTCCCTTGTTGAGTAGCGTGTAGCATTAGTTGCTACAATCAAATCAGATGCCCTTTTTCTTTCTTTCTCATTGTTCCCATGCAATAAATGGTAATTGAATGAATTTTGGAATCCATCACATGGTAATAAGCTTAGATCCGTTGTAAGCAATTTTTGCTTTCTTCATCACTTGATTTCGGATCAAGCATGAGTGATTACTCATCAAAATAAATTTGGACTTTCTAGTATCAGCATTCAAACTAGCCCAATTGATAAAATATTTCAGCTATCATTCATATGGCAAAAGTTGAGATCTGTTGGAAGGTATAAGACAAATAATAACATTTACTTTCCTGATAGATTTTTTTTGGATCATGCATTGGGGCAAATAGCAAAGCATGTTTAACTTGGGCTTGTAACAATAATGGATCAATTTTGCCCAAGTTAACATAACAATCAATTCAGCCATATAATATAGAAACATTCAACAAGGCTGAATGTGTATCTTGATTTAGGCCTGCAACAATTCTATTTTTCGGCCCAATATTAAACCTGCATCACAAAATTATAATTAACACACGTTACATGAAAATCATAATTAATAATTTTGCAATCAATCATTTCAATAATATTTGTTCATCATCAAAATAAATCTGAGTTTTCCAAACTCATCAAATTATTTTTAGATGCATTAAAATTACACATTCTAATGTCTAAAATAATATTATTTTATCATAACAACTCTTATTCCTTATCTTATATTTATATAGCACTAATAATAATAATAATACATCAATTAAATAAATATCTATTTTATTTTATTTTATATATCTTCTATATTATACTCATAATAATTATTTTATTATCATACCTAGATCTTAATAAAAATTATTACTATAATAAAATTATTTATTACAAACAATTAACACTAATTAATTTATTTATTATCACACGTTTAATCTTAATAAAACTTATTACTTAATATTCTTATAATAATTAATTTACTTCCACACGGGTATATAGTAAGAATTATTACCCTTAGAAACAATAATTAATTTATTATCACACTACAACAAAACCTAATTTACACGACCATTTGGGGGAAGCGGTCATTCAAAACTGCCGTCGCTGCAATCTCCAAATTCACATACCAACGGTGAAACACAACCGCCTCTGAAGCATAAATTCAGCGGCGGCCATCACGCTCGTTCCATGGCGGTTCATGAATTCGCGCCATTACTTGCTCAGATCGCCTAATTTCTTTTTTCTTCGCATTTCTCGCTAGCTCCACTACCCACTACTATCTGCCATTATCCCAATTTTTCGTTCTTTCAAACCTAGCGCGCCCAGAACCCCAAGTGCAGTGAAAAGAAAATCTTCGTTCAAACAAAAATCTCCACGAATCATTGATTAGCAAAACTATACCCATTTGTTTCTATCCTGGTAAGCTCATTGTGTATTTCTTTATTTCTTTGCCTGTTTCACGCGCATAGTGATGGTTTTAAACCGCCGCGATTCGCTGAATGACTCTGGCGGCGGTTATTCCAGCGGTTCTTTAAAACCGCCGCCGCTGCTGTGTCGACGGTTGTCCTGGCCGCGTTTTGCTCACCGCCGGGATCCGATTTTAGCGGCGGTTCTAACCGCCGCAACCCTCCAAAAAAACCGCCGCCGCTGCGCTGTTTTGTTGTAGTGTCATGCATCCATAATCTTTAAAAAAATCATTATTATATTAATCTCTAACTAACAATATCACTAGAATTATTTTACTAATAATCTTTAGTCTCACTATTATTTTAATTAAATTAAAATATTTAAAAATTATTACTACGTTATTTTCTAATACTATCAACATTAATAAACAACTAATTTAACATTATCACTATCATTTTAGTTAAATCAAAATCATTAAAAATTATTACTATTACACTAATCTTTAACATTATCACTATAATAAACTATTAATTTTTAAGAGTAACTATTATTTTAATTAAATTAAAATATTTAAAAATAAAAACTTACATAATTTGGATGATCAAGATAATTAGGAATGTAGAGTTCTAGACGATTAACATCTTTTACTCTTCTTTTTATCATTATTAGGCAGTGGTCCAATTTTTTTTTTTTTTTGAAGGTCTGATTTGGGCTAACAATGGAGGAGAATGAATAAAAATGAAGATAGTGGAGTTGTAGTGTTGTTGAAACGAAAGTGAAGGTAGGAAATGATGTATTGCTTCCGGTATTGTATACAACTAGAAGGGTCGCAGCTTGCATGCTTGACGCGTGGGTGGTGGGGCGCAAATCGGATGGTCCGATTTGTGTACCTATCCAGCCTAAAATGGCAGTGGTCCAATTTTTTTTTGAAAGTCTGATTCGGGCTAACAATGGAAGAGAATGAATAAAAATGAAGGTGGTGGAGTTGTAGTGTTGATGAAACGAAAGTAAAGGTAGGGAATGATGTATTACTTCGGGTATTGTATACAACTAAGAGGGCTGCAGCTTGCCTGCTTGACGCGTGGCTGGGCGGGCGCAAATCGGACCGTCCGATTTGTGTAACTGCTCAGCTTAAAATGGACCGTTCAATTACTTACTTCAAATCAGACCGTCCGATTTCTCGATCCTAGCTGTCATATTTGAGTGAAGTACCCTACACTTCCATAACTGTATTATACACCTTATGTCTTCCAATATAAAAAAAAAATGTGTCTATAAGTTGCACTCTCCGATTTATATTGTATAATTCTTTCTAAAAAAATTACAAATCCAATGGTTTAATTTATATTTTTTGACAATAAAAAAAATTACATTAAAATTAAACTCTTCGATTTTTGTCTTTAAAAATAAAAATATAAATTAAACTTTTTAATTTATAATTTTTTTTAAACTAACCGGATAATTTTATCCGATTTGATTAATATCAATTTTATAAAAATAACATTATATAAAAAGATTTCAAATTTTTAATAACAACATATTACACATATTTAATCAATAAAAAAAAATTAGCCATATAACTCGGTTAAAATAGACCAATCCAATTAAGAGAGTAAGAGAGGGATTAGATTTACTCACTTTACTGCTTTAGGGAACAGCCACACACGCACAATATCTTCATTCCATGTATCATCTTCTTCATATCCAGTTACGTACATACTGCGCTGGCTACATACTACGTCAATACCTTGACTGTTGGCTTCGTATGTTAGGAAATTTTATTTTCTTACTTTATTTTGTGAATTAATGCATATATATAAAAATAAGTATAATTATATTAGCTATTTATATTTTAACTTATATAAAATAATTTTATTATTGATTTAGCGCTAATTTAGATTGATTTTTTTCGTAAAAAAATACTTTTTTAAAATAAAATACTTTTATTCAATTTAAAATCTATTTAGATACGTCTTTAAAAAATACTCTTATTAAAAAAAAATAAATTATTTATTTTTTCTAAAAACTAGCAATACTTTACTTTAAAAAAAAGACGTTTTTAGTACTTAAAATTTTTTTAAATAGTTTATCTAAATATAAAATAATTTTTGTCTATTAAAAAAAGATTATTTTAAAAAAAATAAAAAAATAAGTATTTTTTTAAAGTGAATCCAAACTAATTCTTAAATAATAAAAGGAATAAGTCAAAATTATTTGTTAGTTTGAGTTTAATGAAAATAAAATTAATACTATTCTTTTTTTATTTGAGCTTTTAGGATTTAATAAGAATCAATAATCAAATATAGATAGAATTTTAGAATTTTAGTCTTTAATATATCAAAAATTATTTTAAAATTATTTTTAACCTAAAATAAGAATCTAGTAAATTTTGATTGACAAAAATCAAAGAAGCACATATTAAGATTAGAAATAATAAGTCAATATATTGATCATGAATTCAAATACACTTTCGTTTTTAATAATTTAACATAAATAGTAGTCGAGTTAAGAAATTCTAAAACATAGTATCTCAGGTTGAGTTTTGATTATTAATAAATTTAAATATAATTAAATAATTTTATTAATTACTATCTAAGGTATGCTTTTTTCAACTTCTATATTTATCAGAATTTAAAAAAATGCCACTTATTTTTGTTATTGCTTCATCTTAAAAATGTAACAACGTTGTATATCTATAGCTATTTTATATAAGCATAATCTTAGATGTTTTACTTTAAGAAAAAAATATTAAAATATTATATATATAATATTCTAATAATTTTTTTAAATTTAATATTTAAAAATATAATTATATATATAATCCTACATTTTTTATTAACTTAGTCAAATATTATAAAATAAAAATAAATACATAATAGTACGATATAATAATATTCTTTAAATAATAAAAATGATACTTAATATCTACTTGCTTCTATAGCGTAAATTTCATACAAACTCAATATTTTTAAGATTAGAAAAATTCATAGCTACGACCGCCATTGCAGCCTCATTAATAGCTACTTGCTTCCAAGTCTCTATACTTCTCTCTTTTTTATTTAGCATTCTTCTTTCTTTCATTTGTGCAGCTTGTAATAGGTCATCAGTAGTAATCTGCCACAGTAAACAGTAGTAAATAAAATTGTGCAAGCAATATTTGATGGCCCGATCGACTATTAAATCCTTTTCAATAGGAGATATTACCTCAGTCTTTGAACCCTACATTATGTTAATGGCAGCAATCTCAACTATGTTGGCTAGTTCTGCACCAACCATGCCATCAGTCATACTAGCAACAGTAAAATAGTCCACAAATTAAAATAGAATGATATAATCTGATCAAACCATTACAGCTCATTTAGACTCCAAACATCAAATTCATGATCATGGACACTAATGATTTTGTGGCACTATCACCTCAAAGCCATAATTCCCACCTTTCTTGGCACTTGAAAAATCTCTACTATTCTCATTAGCAATCTACAATTGAAACCTAGCCACAACATTATTAACCAACAAAGTAAGATCCAAAAGTAAAACCAACATGAATCACAAACACTAACACAAGCCATCGAGCATGAACTATAAAGCCTTATGATGCAGATTTTACAATCAACACCGACAAGTGTACCGGATCGAATCAAATAATAACTCACGGTAAGTGAATGTCAATCTTACGAACAAAAATTCTTAATAAATCCACTAAAATCAAGAAGGAAAAACACTAATGACGCAGATGCATCACCTTACCAAGTGGATCGTGGAATTTGGCATTTTTTCACATCTCCCTCTAACTTTTTAGCACAAGTTGATACGCTCAAAAAAAATTGGTTTCCACAAAATACAAGGTACTGTGGAAGATTCTTTTATATCTTCATCTACAAGAAAGTAAATAAAATGAATGATATCCAAAGGAAACAAAAAACAACTCAAAGATAAGATATCTTGCCTTTGAAGCTTATCACTTCACTGGGATGACAAATGACAATCAAACTCCAGTGAAGACTGTCATCAAGGCACCAGTAATTCTTATTAGGATACAGAAAATTTCAAAAGGGCAACAAAGGCACATGTATAAGCCTCTCACCTGTAGTCACTACGAGAAAATTATTTATTACAGACGAATATTTTTAACAGATTTTATCCCACAGAAATATAGACAGATTTTGTGAGGGAATTTTTGTTGAAAACAAACGAAAATGAATTAGCATAATTACAGACGGAAAAGAGAATCTGTCGATAATTCTGTTGAAAAAATTAATTTTTTTCGTGAAAAATAGTTACCGACAAAAAATTCGTCTATATTTTAATGAACAAAAATAATATGTTTTATTAAATTATTACAGATAGAAAATCTGTTTGTAATTTAAAATATTTCGTCGAAAAATATTAACTTAAACCCAACCTACCCCCTCTCTCTCAATCTCCATTCACACTCTGTTTCGAGCTCCATTCACAAATAAAACACAGCTGCCAACTCCTATTTTTATGTGCTTCTTCCTCTCTCCGTCGCACAGCTGCTTCTTCTCTCCATTACATGAGCTTCTTCTCCTGCTGTCGCTGCCATTGCCGCTTGCGTCGCACGATCTCTCTCCGTCATCCCTTGCGCCGCACGAGTTCCCTCCACCGCCGCTCTCGTCGCGTCTACTCCCATTATCGCAAAGCTCTCTCCGCCGCCGCTCTCATTGCATCTGCTCCCTCTGGTGCCTCTTCCATCTAATCTCAACTCGCTCTCTCAGTTCTTCTCGTAACCATCTTGAATTTCAGGTATATATGTCCTGATTTTGTGATTCTGTTCTTTGTGACAAACCTTAGATCTCAATTTTTCTATACCAGTTTTAGGTTTATCATACTTTGCTTTTATGCTTTGTAAATCTGTGGGTTTACTCTGATTTTGATTTTTTTCTTGCAATCGAAGCTTTTTTAACCTAAAATTCATGGTTTTTAGGTAGAACACTTAGTGGTAGGCCATTGCTTTCGGTCGAAGGCTCTTTCACTTATTATCATTCTACAGCTGTTAGTTTTCTAAGTGATTATGATTTGCTTGGACGAACAAAAGATCAGATTAAAACAATAGAACAAGTTAATGTTGCACTTGTTACATGCAACAGTTTGAAGCTTGATGGCTTTGTTATCAGTGGAGGTATACTTACTTTTTTTGAAACTTCATATATTGCTTAACACGTTGAGCTTTAAAAGAAGTTTTTAACCATTGAGACGTATAATGTTATATGTGTTGCATGAAACACGGATACTGCGCAACTTGCAAAAATTTAATTACATTGATTCTCTTGCAATTAATGGTATCTATTCTATTCTCAAAACAATTACTTGTGAATATCTGTTTCTAGCAAGTTCAAATTATATATATATATATATATATATATATATATATATATATATATATATATATATATATATATATGCATGTTTTTGTTGGTTTATTTTGATTGTTATAATGGCATCTATCTTAAATAGATCTTGTGTGGCTCTAATCTTTCTTTAATCAATCAAGCGTATCTATTCAAATTACACTATAAAAAAAAGGCCTATGGTTAAGGTAAAAAACTGTGACCAAAGCTAATAAAAAAGGTGACCATAGATCTATGGTTACGGTTTTTTACCGTGGCCTATTCTCTCGTGGCCATAGGTCTATGGTCACAGTTTTTTTTATCTAAGGTCACGGTTACAATTTTTAAATTCTGACACTTTAGTCCACATTTTTTCACCGTGACCATAAGTTAATCTTTGGTCACACGTAAAAATCGTGACCATAACCTTATCTATGGTCACGGTTAAAACCGTGACCATAGCCTCTATGGCCACCCCACCTTAAAAGATATGGTCACCCCACCTAAAACCGTGACCATAGTTTTATCTATGGTCACAGTTTTCATCATGACCATAGCCTCTATAGTCACCCCACTTTAAAACTGTGACCATAGCCTTATCTATGGTCACGGTTTTCTCTATGACCATAGCCACTATAGTCACCCCTCCTTAAAACCGTGACCATAGACTTATCTATGGTCACGGTTTTCTCCGTGACCATAGCCTCTATGGTCACCCCTCCTTAAAACCGTGACCATAGCCTTATCTATGGTCATGATTTTTTGCTGTGACCATAGCCTTATCTATAATCACCCTATTTTAAAATCGTGACCATAATTTATTCTGTTTTTTTAGATTTATTTTTTTAAAGCATAATGAGATCCCAAAATTATGATAATAACAAAATAAGTCTAAAAAGAAGAAATTCAATAAATCTAAATCATAAAATTTTCATTATAAATTAGATATATTTTTAGTCCAAACAACACAAATCAAAATATGGTATAATTTATCCATTACATGTAATACCAGGTAGAAGCTCTTAAAAAAATTACAAAAGACTTCAAAATATTATACTATGAAAACAAAAATATTCTCTAATATAGTACATATTCTTCTCATCTTTTGAAAACCAAAAAAAATTCTTCTCTAATTTGTTTGCTCATCTTATAATGTTTTTCACTTGAAACCCAAAAAAAAATTGAACAATTGAGCAATTGATTAGAAATTAGTTAGAACATGACAAATTACATTAAAAAAACACACAAACACATTAGAGTATTGGACACACAAGATCTGAAAAATCTGAAACAGTTGATCGCTTTGTTTGACTTTGAAACAGACAGCAGATTCAATACACGTTTGATTTTTGTAAACTAATTAATTAAGACTATATAAGAACGTTTATAGTTGTTAATAAAATATATATCAAGATAGAGATAGTGTTAAATTATACTTAGTTATGCTTACAATAAAAGACCAAGAATTTAATACATGTTCAAGAGAAAACTTAAACACAACTGTTAATGTCGCAGTAACATGTCCATGAGTCCACAATTTTAACATTTTTCAGATAACTAATCACCTATTAGCTAAGTACAAGTTCAAATTGATCTAAACCTCATGTAATTTTTAAGGTGCAGACTCAACTCCCAACAAATAATTGCTTACTTCCCTATACATCACTCGAATTATTTCCTTTAACACCTAAAAATATAGAAAACTTGCAAATATATTAAAATATATTCAATTTAACCAATTTTTTACTAAGAAGAAAATCGAATATACTTAACCAATACAACACAACCATTGAAGCTAAAGACTTCGATTAATTGAAGGAAAAGGGTTAGAAAAAGAGAACAGAGAATGATACCTTCACTTTCAGCAAGGTCAGCTACTATCTTGAAGAATTCTAAGCCTTTGGTGAAAGTCTTTACTTTTCATGTCCTCTTCATTTTAAATATGCCATCTTCTTTTACCAAATTCCATTCAGAAACCTAACCAGAAAATGTCAATTTCCAAAACACTTTAAGTTGAAAAAGCTTTATTATGATGATGACGATTATGATGATTACGAATAAACCTGTGGCATCAATATGTGTGCTGCATCCTCGGTCATCGGTCGCAGTTCCTTCAGATTGCATGGCACACACTTTTTATCTCTGAGACCTAACAAAGGGAAAAAAAGTTATATATGACAGCATGAATAATGAGAATATAGAATATAGTGTTTGATAAAGCTTGACTTTTTCATGAGATATGAACAAATCAGATATCACACAAAAGAAAATATCTCAAATCAATTTTCATGACACAAGAAGCTCACAGATAAACATAGGGAATAACGGAAAAAATAGAAAAGAAAAAGTATAACTGAATTGTTGATCTAAGGAAGCATAGCTACTAGCACTATAACAAATTGTTGATTGAAGGAGATATAACTGAATCAAGGATATCATATAATTCAATCAAGCAAAGAGCGAATTATCTTTTCAAAACTCCAAAAAATTAAAATAAACATGTTTATTTGACTCATTATGAACGGATTCATGTCAACTTCTTGTTCATCTGTGGTCTGGAGTTTTTTTTGACTTATTATCACTCTTAGGTGAACCTGTAATGGAGAAATAAAGTAATAGCAGTTAAACCATAATCTATTTGCAATCACCTGAACTATATAACTCAAAATTTATCCCTCAGAAAGAATAATGATCAACAATGACCTTTCCATAACTTTATGTAAAGATACCTCAAAATTTTATATATATTAACAAATAAATATACCTTTATCTTCAAGCTTATCCCAATCTTCATCCCAGTCAGCAGCTCCTTCCTGGATACCAGGTTGCGAACCTTAAAAGGAAAAAATTGAATAACCCTAGAGAATATAAAAATAACATAACATGAATGCAATGCAATTACTTTTTCAAAATAAAAGAGCTAGTTGAAGAGAACACATGGACCTCCTGGCAACCACGAAGCAAGGAGAAATAACAAAGAAAACAAGTAAAATGGGATAATATGATAACTATCTATGCATCAATAGGCAAACTATACACTTAGCGAGAGAACAAACACCAAGTGACTTCATTCTACATGAATGGAAACAATTTTTATAATCTTATTCGATATAGTAGAAGAAAAATGCAACTACAAGTAACAGATAACCACAATTAAATACCTTTTTATAAAAGAAGAAATCTACATAGTCAAAAGAAAAAAAATGCAGAACATAGAGTAGGATAGGACTCCACACACACAAAAGTAGAAAACATTAAAAACAATTCGAACAAGCAAGAAAATCAGTGTAACAAAGCTTCAAACTCCTTCAGCATTTACTTATGTTAAAAGAATTAGGAACCACGACATTATTAAGTATCAACTAGTTAAGCCATCAAAAACATTCTAGTAATGCCAAAATCTTTATGGAGCAAAAATTATGGCTCTATAAATACATACTTTGACACAACAAATTAAATCATGATCTATTATTTCCCTTGCTTTAAATGAAAAATATTGGCTCCATATGGTTTAAGTTAAAAGAATAACTACAAGCACAGAACATCATATCCCAAATAGCACAAGTTAGACCTTAGGGTTTGGAGTCGATCAAAAAGCCCCTAAAATTTTAGCCAACAATACTAACTCAGACACCCTATTTGACACTAAGTTCTAACCAATAATAAGCTTCACAGTGGCATGAACACCTTAGGAGCTCGCCGATGGTAGAGTTTCTGCCTTCGGCAACGGTGGGGATGTGAGGAAGGGAAACGGCGCTGTAAAGAGAGACTGATTTGAGCTCGGCGATGGTGGGGTTTCTACCTTCGACGATGGTTGGGGTGGGGAGAACAGAAACGACGCAGTGAAGAGAGATTGAGTTGAGCTCGGCGATGGTGGGGTTTCTACCTTCGATGACGGTTGGGGGTGTGGGAAACAGAAACGGTGCAGTGAAGAGAGACTAAGTTGAGCTCGGCGATGGTGGGAGTTGGGAGGAAGGAAAACGGCGATGGTGGAAACTGGGACAAACGGAAACGCCGCAATGAGGTGAGGCTGAGTTGAGCTCGGCGATGCTGGGGACTGGGAGGAAAGGAAACGGTGCAACGAAGAGAGGAAGGAAAACGGCGCAGGAAGAAGGTAGAAGAAGAAGAAGCTCGAAACGGCTATGGTTCTTTTTTTGGTGGCTACTCCAATGAAAATTTTATGATTGTCATCATGTGAAAATATTTCATTTTGACCATTGGATGATAGATTGTAGGGCTTGATTTTTACTTGAAGTAAAAGTGTTACCTTTATTCAAAATGTTACTAAACAAATAAGTTACACTTTTTAAACAAGGATCATCATGAAAAGATGTTTTTGGCATCTTCATGGGAGTAGTTGCCTCTTTTTTTTCCCTAAGTTACAAGGGAATAATGGGGATTTTGGGAGGGAGGAGAAAATTTTGGGAGGGAGGGGGAAACGACTGCGTTTGGGGGCGATAATTAAAAAATTAAAGAAAAAATGAAATTAAAAAATAAAATAAAATAACCATAGATCATAGACCACCTTAAGCCACCCTTAATAACCATGACCATAGATACTCTATAGTCAACCTTTTTTAAAAAACCGTGACCATAGGCTCTTTTAGTTTTAGGTCACCTCCCAAAACCGTGACCATAGATACTACCTTTAGGTCACTCTCTAAAACTATGACCATAGACCCTTTTTGGTCACTGTAAAAAACCGTGACCATAGACCCCTTAGGTTACTCCTAAACCCGTGACCATACAACTTTTTAGGCCACCCCCAAAACCGTGATCATAGACCACTTTAGGTTACCCCCAAAACCGTGACCATAGACCCCTTTAGGTCACCCTTTTTTTAAAAACTGTGATCATAGACCCCTTTTTTGTCACTGTAAAAAACTGTAACCATAGACACATTTAGGTCACTCCTAAAACCGTAACTATAGACTCTTTTAGGCCACCCCCAAAATCGTGACCATAGACCACTTTAGGTCACCCCCCAAAATCGTGACCATAAACCCTTTTAGGTCACCCTTTTTTGAAAAACCGTGATTATAGACCATTTTTTGTCACTGTAAAGAACCGTGACTATAGACCCCCTTTAGGTCACCCCCAAAACCATGACTATAGATTCTTTTGGGCCACCCTTTTTTAGAAAACTGTGACCATAGATACCCTATGGTCATCCTTTTTGTAAAAACCGTGACCATAATTTTTTTTATCACGGTAAAAAACCGTGATCATAGAGGGTCTATGGTCACGATTTTTTGCCGTGACCATAAACCCAAAATGTTGTAGTGTTAGTTAAGAAATGAATTTGCACATGCACCCTTTAAACTCTATTTCTACTATGTTCTCTACATGCCTAGTTCACACATGTTTAACATTTTGGATGAGATTTAAAAACAACTTAGCTTAGTTTTTTGAGTACGCTTCTTTTAGGTAAGTGATTTTTTCTACTTTTATTAGTTTTGCAAGTGTCACAAACCTTATCAGCAAAATTATATAGCTACCTAACTTTATTCAATTTGCATTCTAAAACAGCAAAATCATCCATCACTGCAAAAAAATAAATCAAGAAACAAGTTTAACTCACCTGTTAGTACTAACAGATGCATCAAAATCAGATTCTCCTCTAGAACGAGATCAAACGTATCAATTTGCACAATGATAAGTTCTACTTGTACATTATTCCTATAGTTGTTAAGCACTCTTCCACTAATGTTAAAAGTTAATTCTAAAACAACAACAACAAGAAGTTATACTAAAAAAATTTCAACATACTAGCAACAAAAAATTGAACCACAGAAACAAATTATTATCAAATAACAAATTAGGACCAGCTAAACAAATTTTACTCAAAACAAATAATTAGAACCTCAACAACAGAACCAGCAACAACAACAAAATTTACTCCAAAACTTGGTGAATATACTAACTTCTGAAGAAGACATTGTTGACCTGTAGGAGAGGATTTGAACTTCCGCTATTAATCAGCGAGGATGCGGGCTTCTTTGATAGTGAGGGCTTCTTGCTGACGAAGCCAACTGCTGCAATATTGAGGGCTTCTTGGCGACGGAGAGGGCTACTCAATTTTTGGCAATGGCTTAAACTGAATACTGTCGTTCTCTGCTACGGTTGTAACGGGAAAGAACGCTACGGTTGGGACTCACGACGACGCATTGAGAGTGACAAAAAACGACCACTGATCCTGCATGAGAAGAATGGAGTAGGAGGAGAAGAGCGTTGTGGTTGAGACTTGCGACGAAGCCATGAGAGTGACGACGAACCCACTACCGCTGTTGCCGTCCTACATGTCTATGTGAGAAGGATGGTGGAGGGGGAGTGCTCGAATGAAGGATGTTCACTCGGTGGTTAGTGTATGAAGGATAAAATGGAAATTCAGGTAAAAAAGAAAACGAGGGAGAGGGAAGAAGGTGTTGCTGCTACATGAATTAGGGTTATGGGAATGGGAAATAAGGGTTTTGTTATTAAGTTAAATAGCATAAAAGTAAATTTATCATTATTACTTTTCCACTCAGTTATAAAAGTGTTTTGGAGAAAAAGTGGTAGAAAATCTATATGTTTTAGTGGAACCTTGTGGCCACGTTTTTCAGGAGTATCAAAAGAGTTAGAGAAAAAAGGCACGCTTAAAAAATGTGACGATAACAAAAATATTTCATTACACTTCAAAAGTATGTCTGTTTTTATCTATAGCCATGTATTAGTAAATATAACCTTTAAAATGTGACCAAAATTTCTAATCAATCGTTACCTACATAACAATGTTTTTAAGAGAGAAAAAAAAGGGATAATTAGAAGAAGGAGAGGAGTTCCTCACCTTAATTTTGTGAAACCCAAAGTAGGAAGCTCCTAAAACTCAAAAGATTAAAGCTCTGTCCAAAAACCAAATTCATATATTTTAAATTTTTGGAATCCTAAATTCAAAATTTGTGGAAAAATAAAAAAGATGAAAGTTTTCTCGAGTTCATATCATGAAAATTGATATATATAGTTGTGAAGAGGGAAATGAGGGAATAGTTTGGTCCAAATAAACAAATCTTCTATTAGAACTCTGATTTAATTACAAATTGAGGGGGTAAATAATATTTTTTCTCCTTTTTTCTTTTCTTGATTTCTTTTGGGCATGCTTCTTTCCATTCTCTGGGAAGAAAAAAGAATGGAATTATATGATAAAGACTACATGCATCCATGGATGAGGGCAATTTTGTCTTTTTTCTCTTTGAATCAACATAGGGGTCAAACTCTAAAATATCTATTTATTTTGTGTTTGAAATATTTTTCTGACTTCTTTCTTCTTTTATTTATTTTGTCATAGTTTATATTAGCTAGGTTGTACAAAGCGTGTTCAATTACCTCTAACATAAGATGTATTTTTTAAAAAATAATTATATTTTTACACTTCAAATAGTTTACCGGATTCGAAATAGAGAAAAGTTCTGCATACAAGTCATTAGGGTTTGTATGCTTTACAAGTTAATTAACGAATAAACCCAAAAACGCGATGCAGGATCTACGTTCTTCTTCTTCTTCCTCTTCCTCCTTTTCTTCTTCTTTTCTTTCATTTCTTGCCTTCTCTTTCTCCTTCTTCTTCTTCTTGCTGCACGTTCTTCTTCCTCTTCCTCTTCTTCTTCTTCTTCTTCTTTTCTTTCGTTTCTTGCTTTCTCTTTCTCGTTCTTCTTCTTGCACGTTCTTCTTCCTCTTCCTCTTCTTCTTCTTTTCTTTCGTTTCTTGCCTTCTCTTTCTCCTTCTTCTTCTTCTTGCTGCACGTTCTTCTTCCTCTTTCTGTTCTTTTTCTTCATTTACGTGCTTTTCTCTCTGTTTTCTTTCTTCGTTATTCTCAATTTCCATTTTTTTTACATCAAGCTCTGAAATCGTTTTTGAAGAAGAAGAAGCAGTAGAAGATGAGAAGGAGAAAGAGAAAGAGTTCTAAAATATGCATAAGGTGTACTTCAACGAATTTTAGGTGTATTTCTTAAATCCTTTGGGTGTATTTCTGTAATCCTTTGGGTGTATTTCTATAATCGTTTAGGTGAATTCCTGTAACCGTTTGGGTGTATTTATGTAATCCTTTGGGTGTATTTCTGTAATCGTTTGGGGTGTATTTCTGAAGTTCTATTATCTTCAAATTTGGCAAGAAAATTGTTTTCATGGAGGAAGAAGAAGAGTCGTTCATAATGCATGGTGAGTAGCACGCTTTGGAAACAAGAAATTGTTGAATAACGTGCGTTTTATTTACTCTTGAATGTGGAAGTGTGTAATGCGTTAATTAAGTGTAATGCGTATGTTTTATTGGACTTATAAAACTTGTAAGCCAAAAAGACTTGTATGTGTAGCAGGCCTCTTCGAAATATATCAACAAATTCCTGACCAAAAAACTTTTTAATTTTTTTAACTAACTAAATTGAATTTGGTAGTTTAAATCTTTCTAAATCCAATTTAAAATCAGAAAATTAGCCAAATCATTGTTTCGAAACTTACAGTTATTATAACCACCATTGTAAAACATAAAGATAAATAGAAAAATATGTTCATACAAGTCGCAATACCCAGAATTAAGAAGGCTAGCTAGCTGTTGATCCTGGTAAATATTAGTTTTGATTACATGGAATTCATGGAAGTTGCATTGTTACATGACACTGCTACATTGCATGTTCGGATGTATATATACTTGTATACAAAGATTTCTTCAGCGTCTATTTTTCTACTGGCCTTAAAAAATAATCAATAATTTAATAACATGGTTAATTGAAAGTTAAAACTAACTTCTGTAGTCAAACAATTAACACTTTTTTGTTGGTCAGCAGGATTGTTTCATTCTTATATATAAGTACTATTTTTTCAAATAGTTTATATCTTTTAAGAGAGAAGGCTAATTTCATTCATCTAAAAACTATTTTTTTACTGACAACGCAATCTTTGGAGTCCTATATTTTAAGGGTGGTTCACTCTTAAAAATGATATATATACCTATTCACAACATGCTTTTCATTCAACATTGATCTCTTTTAACTTTGCTGCGATTGGCATGCCCATATACCCAACCCCTAAACAAAAGAGCCATTGTACAAAAGAGAGAGGTGTTGTGTTTGCAAAGGTTCCCAAGTACTCAACTATTATGATTTGAAACACCACAGTGCAACTAATCACAGCCACAAACACCTGATTTTCCCACATGCCCTTTAACACATCTACTTCCTCCATTTCTCGAGAGTTTATCTCATTGAAAACCTGTAGGATCAAATGAACCCATTGATAAGGCAAGGATCATAACTGAAATGTCATGCACTTAGAATTTGTTCTTGAAAAGTGTTGCTTAATTATACATATTTCATGGATGGTAGTAGTTCTTTTTACTAATAAATTTGGAAAAATAATAAAAACTAATCAATAATTAATTGACATAAAGTTTGGATGTATAATTTTTAAATGAGTGAATACATTTTTTAATTATGATCATTCGTTCAAAAGACAAAACGTCACTTTATAATTTAAAAATTTTTTAATTAGTCTTCAACCATTCAATTAACTGGTCTTAGGGGGGGCCTTTATAACTAGTGACTTGATGATATGTTAGGAACTGCTTAAACCAGTAACAAAGGACATTTAAACCAACTATTTAAATAGATAGGAACGGATTAGTAATTTCAAATTACAGGGAGTCACTTTATATTTTGGATAAATGATAAAAAAAAATGTACATTTACTAAAGTTATTTTTTGTTTCTGAAATTTGAAAAAAAATGTCAAAATGCTCTTAATTTTTTTTAAATTTTTTTATTTGTATCAATTAGATGCTAATTTTTTAAAAAATTTAGAACCAATTTAACAACAATTATATAAAAATAATTTTCAACACAAGCAAATCAAACATAATTATCATGCATTATTGTTGGATTGATCTTAAATATTTTAAAAATTTAGTTGTCGAAAATATATTTGATGTAAATTGAAAATTTTTTGGACAAAATTAAAATAAAATAAAACTTAAAAACATTTTAAAATTTTTTGTCAAATTTTAGAAAGAAAAAATATATTTTATCTTTTTTTTTTTAATTTTAGATTTTAAGTCTGTAGTTATTTATTAGAATTGAAACTAAGATATCCAAATATCAATTTGGTGTCCAAAAATTCATGAACAATAACATATAGTATGTTGAAGATGGAAGAGTGTACCTGACAGAAGACAAATGTGTTGAAAATAAGAGTGTTTAAGACAACATCAGGATTTGGGCCCCAGAGAAAGAAGAACCATCTTCCCACAGTCTGAAGAAGCCAAATGACAACAACTTGATACACTGATTGTCCCAAGATATTTCTCCACATGATATTGCTGATGAAATCTCCTTTCCTTCCAACAGGTGCACGCTTCATCAAATCATCATTTGGAGGCTCCGTTGCAAGTGCAAGTGCTCCTAGTGTGTCCATTATCATGTTCACCCACAAAAGTTGAACCGCCGTCAGTGGTGCATTTCCTGAAACAAATTCAATATAATATTTTAGAGTACAATATTTAAAGTTACCTTATATAATATCACATCTATAATTTTATATGCATAACATCCATAATTATATATTTATTATATTTAAAATTATACAATTATTCCAAGGATAGTTAATAAAAAGTAAATAAGACAACTTTAAATTGTTTGGACTGATTTTTGTTGTTTCCAAATCGAGAGTATTCCATATTAATGAACACGAAGTGAGTTCATAATGAAAGTAAATAAGTTTAGGCTTCTTTAATTTTCTAACCTGTGAAACAAGCTGATGAGAAGTTCACTAGTAATGCTACCACATTAACGGTAAGCTGAAACTGTACAAATTTTTGAATATTTATGTAAACTGAACGTCCCCATTTTGCTACTGTCACTATTGTGGAGAAGTTATCGTCTAAAATTATGACATCTGCACTTTCTTTAGCAACCTGTGCATAAAATTATGATGAGTTAGTTGAATTCGACATTCCGCTAGGAATAAGGGAAATAGTGGAATATCATGAAAACATTTTTCAAGAAAAATTATGGAAAAGTGTTTAATTTAAAAATAAAAAATACTCAAAATATAAATACAACCACAAAATATTCTAAATGTTTGGTTAAATATAAAAAATAAATCCTTTTCTTTCTGAATGTTGCCTATAACAAATATAATTATTGGACTAGGCCTAATTTGCAATAAAAGAATGAGTTGTAGGTGAAAATAGTATAAATGAAAATAAAATTAGCTAGTGTAATTCCCTTTTCTCTTACCAGTTCCTCTTTCAAATTATAATTATTCGTTTTTCATAGCACACACTCATCCCAGTATTAGTCCTCGTTCTCAATTCCATTCATATATCAACATATATAATAACATTCATCAATTCTGTGAATTAAGGTAATAAGATCTATACTGTTTCGTTACCTCTATTATTTTGGTTCTAGATAGTGACCATAGTTTTTATGGACATAGTTGCAGTAAGCATGGAAAAGAAGCACTCACTCACCTCAGTTCCAGCAATTCCCATTGCAAGTCCAATATCAGCTTCATGAAGGGCTGGGGCATCATTTGTTCCATCACCAGTTACAGCTACAACCTCTCCAAAAGTTGTGCGCAACTGCTTCACCAATGTATGCTTATCTAAAGGTGAGGATCTAGCCATCACCTGAAATTCATATGTAGTTTTAATTCAAAATACAATCTATACAAACATAATTCATATTTATATACATTAAACCATAGGATATACCAATTTTAAAATAAGTGTCTCAAAATTAATTATGTTCAGGAATTAATAAAATTATTGAAAACATATTAATTTCAATAAATACATTAGAACGTTGATACAAAATTATGTGAATTATCTGTTTTTATCCAATATTTTTGTTCTCCTTTTTCACTTATTTTCTATTATTTATTATATTAATAGGATTAAAAATTTAATTAGTGTTTTCTAATCTTTTTAAATAAACAATTATTTTGAACAAGATCAAATTTAATGAAATTAAAATTTTGAAGGGTCAAGAGATAGTTTTATTTGTTTTAAAAAATTATTTTGTCAAATAATTGTCATCTTCCGAAAATTGTATACTAATTCTATTTTGTTAACAACAAAATATTGTTAACAGTTATTTATTCCATAAGAAAAGTAGTGTACCTGAAGTTTGGGAATGAGTTCAAACAATTCCTCCTGAGTTTTTTGTCTAAATTCAGGACCTTCAATGGCTATGCCATCATCTGTTAAAATTCCACACTCTCTGGCAATAGCCTTTGCCGTATTAATGTTATCTCCGGTGACCATCCTCACTACTATTCCGGCGGACCGACACACTGCAACAGATTCCTTAACACCCGGACGAACGGGATCTTTGATACCAACAACTCCTATACAAGTGTACCCAGAAGAAGGAATAGGATCCTCTGGAGAGAACCCATTTTCCAATTCCATATAAGCAAGGCACAGAGTCCTAAGTGCCTCACCAGCAAACTGGTTTATTGTCTTGCTAAGATGGTTCATTGCTTCTTCATCAAGGGACACAATCTCACCATTTGAATTTATCACTTTGTCACAAGATGCAAGCACTATTTCAGAAGCACCTTTGCTATGTGCTCTTAAGCCTCCTCCATCTTGGACCTTCACAACCACGCCCATTCTTTTCTTTTCGGAGTTGAATGGCTCAACTTTTATAAGCTTGCATTTTTCTCTCTCGCCTTGTGGGTCCCCACCTAGCGAGAGCCCGAATTCTAGAATCGCTGATTCTGTTGGAGTTCCCAAAATCTCACGCTTCCCCATTTTGTTAACCACAACTTCACCGCCGGTGTTGTTGAATATTGACTCAAGTAGCAGCTTTAATGCCAAATCTGGGAGTTGCGACACCTTATTGTTGCTCACTTCATTAACCTGGGTGAAAAGCAAGAGTTAAAAGAAAAAAAAATGTTTTTAAAATATACATGTAAAATTGAATACTTGGATAAAGTATAAACCAATTCAAGTTGATAGTTGAGAGATGTTAGATGAAAATTTAATCAAATCAGTCAAATTATTTATCCACCTTGAGTTTCTAAAAAAAATAACCTTTTAAAACTTGCGTTTTTAAAATGGAAATGTTTATGGGGTTTACCTTCATACAAATGCATGTTTTGACAACTGTCATGCGGTTAGTTGTTAGGGTTCCAGTCTTGTCACTACAAATAGTTGTGGCGGATCCCATGGTCTCGCAAGCTGCCAGGTGTCTCACAAGAGCCTTGTCATTCATCATCTTCTTCATCGCAAACGCAAGGCTCAACGTAACTGCCAACGGCAGCCCCTCCGGCACAGCAACAACAACAATCGTAACTGCAATGGCGAAGAATTCCAGCATCTCCAAGCAATCCTCCGTAGACCACCACCAAAACCTCCCTTCTTCAAGTTTTCTCCCCATTAGTCCCTTCACCAACACAACGAAAGTAATCACCGCGAAAAACAGTCCTATCTTTCCTATAATCGTTGCCACTCCATTCAGCTTCACCTGCAACGGCGTCTCGTCATCGCCACCTTCGCTTAGCGTCGCCATTAACTTCCCCCACTGTGTTCTCATTCCCACCGTTGTAACCATCATGGTGCAGGATCCATCTTGGACTTTGGTTCCCGAAAGAAGAAACGGGTTCTGAGAAGTAACCATAACCGGTTCGCTCTCGCCGGTTAAACTCGACTCGTCAATCAAGACGGAGAATCCTGAAACGAAGAGTCCGTCGGCAGGGACTTGGTCTCCAATGGCAAGATGGACCATGTCCCCAGGGAGTAAACTGTAAATTGACATTTTCTGCCTGTAACCGTTTCTTGTTATCTGAACTGAAATCTTTTTTTTCTCCTTGTCTAAATCTTTGAACTGTAAGGATTGGCGGTAGTCACTTGTGGCGGTTACAAAGACCACCAATAAGATGCTCACGACTATCCCGAGACCGTCGTGAGCACCCTTTGGCCATCCTTCTGTTGCTATTCCAACTATCAGCGACACAAAGGCACACACTCCAAGAATCATGAGTGTCATGTCATGAAGGGCTTCGAAAACGTAAACCCAGAAGCTCCGAAGTTCAGCTTCAGCGAATTGGTTCACTCCGAAAATCTCCTCTCTCCTACGCTGCGATTCGAAACCGTCACTAAGACCCTTGGCTGTTGATGTTGAAAGCTTTTCTGCAATGCCTTCAACCCCACCATGGAATTTCAACTTCTTTACGTCATGTCCTTCAACTATAGACCCAAGTTCCTCTGCATCTATTTGAAATCCTGCAGCTTTAACATGCTGTGGTACAGTGTAATCACCAAGTTGCACACCTACAAGTTTATAGTGAAAGTTATTATTACAGTTTATCCGATCCTTGCATGTGTAGTGTATTAAGAAACTTGCCTTGGATAAATTGAAATGCAGCTTTGGAAACTAAAACAGCAACTCTCAGCTTTTCCTGCATTAAATGGGAAAGAATAAGAATTTTCGAAGGAAGAACGTTAGGAGGTCAATATTTTATATTAGGGTTCTGCTATGTTGGATATCACCCAACTTCTACCAACTCTTATTTATAATTGTGTTTTATAATTGTGTTTTATGGAAGTGTGTTCTTAAATGTGTCTAATAAAAATGTCTTTTTTTATAACTGTGTTTAATAGAAGTGTCTTTATAGATATATTTTTTAGATGTGTCTCTTTATATATGTATTTAAAATATATTAATTATTAGACACATCTACAAATACACTTCCAAGAAACACAAATATAAATAAGAATTGATAAAAATTAGCGGATAATATGTTAGTACCCTATACTTTTCTTTTATATTAATATTAGTCAATTAAACTTTTTTATATTTATACTATTAAAATTTAAAATTTAGTGTTTAGGAATCATAATTTAATAATGTTTAAAATTTTACAAGTGCTGAATCAAAAATAATAATTTTATTAGT
Organism: Arachis hypogaea; assembly: GCF_003086295.3. Taxonomy (NCBI): domain Eukaryota; kingdom Viridiplantae; phylum Streptophyta; class Magnoliopsida; order Fabales; family Fabaceae; genus Arachis; species Arachis hypogaea. Next base: position 21,112,319 of record NC_092036.1, read on the forward strand.
TATATAATATTTTTTACTAACGAAAAGGGGTATTTTGAAATTTCAAATGTCTTAGAAAATGAAACTCAGAGATAATTTATACAACAAAAAAATCATAGATGAACACATTTCACATGCACTGTTGAAAGAAGTTTACATTTACGATTTTTTGTAGTGATTTTAAGTAGTAGATGATAAACAGACCATAGTCATATATTATTTTCTTCACATCAATGTTTTAAATTGCATTTCACAACCAAATTTGGTTGCAGTTTTGGTGCAGTATCTATTAATGTAATTTGGTTGTAACATAACTGTATCAGGACCCTCAACGATCGCAGTGGACTTGCATTCAAATTGTAAATACAGGAAAAAAAGCCTCAATGTCCATAGCTATAACAATAACAACCATGACTACCTTGCAGCTGCATTTGCAATTTAAAAGATGGGTGTATTTTACCTCATATACCAAATAAATCGGTACAAAAAATTGTTCGACAAGATAAGTATACAAAATATTTGTTCAACTAACATTTTTATGAGCGAAAAACATACGTAGAAGGGGATTTAAACCTGATTAGTGCGACGCATAGCTGCTGCTTCTTCTCGCTTAGAGAGATTGGCAGTGAAACGAAAGCGTCTTTTGGGGTTCTTGACCACCCCACATAGTTTTCTCCATTTACCAAGAGATTCTCCATCAGAGTTCTTGGATTTCACACCTCCAAAATTCTCATTTAAATAATTCTCCATCACCCACCACCAGTGCCCTTTGTATATATATCAATATATATGTATATATTCGTTCTTTTGGTCTTCAATTTATATAAAATGAGATGTTCATGGTAGCTCCCAATATGCACTCACATTGTAATAGCATTGTAAGGTTAAACTTGGGACAATGTGAAAGGCAAAATGCTAGTTCCTTTGTGTTGTCATGAAGTTAGTTAGCAGGGTAAAACTAATGGAAAAGAAAGGAAGAGATGAAGGAAGAAGAAGCAAAGAGGGAAATGAGTGAGGATCCGAAATTTGTTATAGTGCTTGAGAATGAATAACGGTGTCTCTTATTCCGGGAAAGAGTGGGGATGAACGAATAGGGCGGATCAACCAATGAACCTAATATTAAATTAATTTTCTTTAAAAAAAAGAGAAATTTTATATTCTATACTTATTGCAACGTAAGACAACAAAAAAGGGAAAAACTAATTGCAATGTAAAATTGGGGAGCTAAGCAAATTAATTAGTCATTAAAATTAATTATTAATATAAAGTATATATTAAAAAAATTAAATAATATATATATTTAAATATAAATATATAATAATTAATTTTAATATACAAATAATATTTTTAGAAGTTAATATATTATTCCTTAATCAATTAATATTTATATATTTACTGTACTTTTGATTTATTAATTTAAAAAATATTTAAAAAATAATCAAAATTTATTATTTTTAATCATTAATTAATTATTAAATATTTAAAAATATAAAATAAAATATATTTTTAAATTATTAAATTAAAAAATTAAATTAAAAATGAAGTGATAACCAAAAATAATAAATTTTAATAGTTCCTAATATTTCTCTATCAATTTAGTACATGATGTGTTCGATATATTATAAAGAATCTAATCAATTTTGCTAAAAAATCTATCATTGTCTTCTGCTATATATTATGGTAACTAGGGTGGTTTATAATTTTGATAACTTAAAAAGTATTACCAAAGTTAAAGTAAGGTTGTTTTAATATTTAAAAATGTTTTTAAATTTAAATTTAAAAATATAAAAAATATGTTTAATTTTAATAATTCTTAAAATGTGTTGATAAAATTATATAACTGCCATAAACTTAACATTATCTTTTTGTTGGTAAAGAATTTTATATATCATTCTATAACTAACATATATATAAAAGTTAGGGCAAATGACATATTTAAATAAAATCAATGAATCTTTTACCCAAATGTGCAAAATAGAAATAGTTTACGTGGTTGTGCAAATTCGATTATTATATAAACCGTGGGAGCCAACCACGTTTACTATTTGAACATAAACCGTGGCTGGCAGAGACGGTTTCTGGAAGGAAAAAATGGGTGTAAACCGTGGCCACCAACCACGGATTAGGAAGGGTAAATTTTAGGCATAAACCGTGGGTGGCTACCACCGTTTATGAGGATATTAGCTTTAAACGTAAAATCCTGTAGGCTCCCACGGTTTACGTTTATATTACTATATAAACATAATCCGCTGAAGATGAGCACGGATCATTTGGAAGGAAAAAAAATCTGCAACCTTCGTAGTTGGGAGAGTTTGAGAGAGAGGGTTGGAGGATTTGGTGGGGTTTGGGTTGTGGAATCATAGAGGATGAAGATCGCTTGTACCGACTAAATGGCGTTGCTCATGTGGCTGGATCTATTGATGATGAGGTTAGTCATTATTGTTAATATTATTCTCATTATTTATATAATTAATATTATTTTTTCATTATTAATGTAGTCAATTTATTTTATTAGCATTGTTTGGATAATTAATTTATTATTTAGATTATTAATTTTGTTACTGTTATGATACTCGTAGTTATCAGTATTACCTTTATTTTTATTAGTACCTGTAGCTGTTAGTCTCATAAATGCTGTTATTCGTAGTAGAGTTATTGTTGTTGGTATTGTTATCATTATTTTGCCTTTCGTGATCTTTCTTACTATAATCTAAAAGAAAATGGAAAACATATGTATATATTTAATTAAATTTTTTTTCTAAATGTAATAAGATTTGTTTAGTATTGGTCGTATGTTGAGGGGTTTCTTTACCTACATATTGCAGCCCACTAGGGTTATTAGTGGCGTGAGGAGGCAACAGAATATGCCTTTACACGAGCGGATCATACCGTACCTGGAGACTGCCGGGTTGTATCATTTGGCTAGGCTGAACAGTCACTGGTTCTAGGTTGACGAGCCTCTACTCAGCGCATTTATTGAGCGGTGGCGTCCTGAAATGCACACCTTCCACATGCCATTTGGTGAGTGCACTATCACGTTGCAAGATGTGGCATATCAGCTTGGTTTGCCGATCGATGGGGAGCCTGTCAGTGGGTGCCTGACTGACTTTGAGAATCTGATGGAACATGGTAGACCGGCATGGGACTGGTTTCGCGATTTGTTTGGCGAGTTACCTCCGCAGAATAAGGTAAAGCAGATGACAGTGTGCTACACATGGTTCCATGAGAGGTTTCGGGTTCTCCCAGCAGATGCTAGCGAGGAGACCGTGCGTATATACGCGCGAGCTTATATTGTGATGATGTTGTCCTCTCAGTTGTTCGCGGACAAGAACGCGAACCGGGTCCACCTTCGCTGGTTGCCTTATTTGGCGTCGTTGGACGAGTTCGGGAGATACAGCTGGGGTTCGGCGGCACTGGCCTGGTTGTACAGATGTCTCTGTCATGGGACAAACAGAAATGTTGTTAACTTGGCCAGGCCACTACAGCTTCTTCAGTCTTGGATTTTCTGGAGGTTTTCCAGTTTGTGACCTAGTGGTTTTCATGGATTCGGGTTTCCGCTTGCATCGAGGTAGCGTTTAATAATTTTGGTTTCATTACTTGTTCAACAAGCTATTTACTTCTTTGTGATGACATCATTTCAATTATAATTGTAGGTGGGCTTCATATCTACGTAGAAACGATGCAGTGGGTCAAAGAGTCTTGTCTGCACGCCTTATGTTGGATCGATTGCATGTCCAGGATGTGAGTCATTTAGTTTTTTCTCTTACTTGGAATAGTGTAGATTTTATTTTATGCGTTGACAGAAATGTCCTATTTTAAAACAGTTTATGTGGGAGCCATATTCATGTGCCGAGGTTGCTTCTATTATTCATCCGGAGATACTAGTTGACCAGCACCGTAGGTTATGGACGGCCATCACTAGCCTGATATATTTTGCTGCGATTGAGTGGCATCAGGTGGATCGGATGCTTCCTCAGTTCGGCGGTGTTCAGCATGTTCCTCAGCCAGCTCTGAACATAGATTGGTTACATGCCAAGGATGGCAGGGGTGGAGACCGATGGTTCCCTAGATATTATCGAGAGTGGCATGAGCATTGGGAGAACCGGCTTTATTCAGTCATACCAGTCCAACGAGCCGTTGACCCCGGTCCATCAGCTGAGTACTTGGACTGGTGGTGCCGTGTGGCCCACAGATTCCTCTCCCCAAATGTTGCATTTCAGGATCCGAGGCCTATTGTTTTGACCGAGGAGGCTCTTCACAGAGGGTCGTCCCAGGCCCCCCAGGGTGCACGTTTACGACAGACCAGATAATAGGCGTGTCGATCGGCGACGCCGTATAGGCACCCGTACCACGGATTGAGAGTGGAGATGGTTGGTCGATCGTTTGGATGAGGACTAACCAGTTCCTGGTGTTGGTGATGCGGTCAATCATCGTGTCCCTCGTCGTAGAGCCAGACGACAACCTGGTCCGGATGGTGGTGCACGTTCACGTGGTCGAGGACCTACGGTTGAGGATGAGGGTACTTAGCACGGTGTTCCTAATGATGTAGGTGGTTCAGCTACAGGGATGGATCAGCCCACGTACGATGTCGGCAGTAGCTCTCAGATGTTTGGGAGTTTCGAGCCACAGGCATTTGCTGACTTTACCACCGCTGCTGTCGGGATGGACATAGATGACCCTGTTAGTCAGTCAGAGTTCTTTAGGGATATAGCAGACATGCTCAGGGCCAATGATGCCACCCATTATAGACCAGAGATGCCTAAGGTTCATCCCCATGTTACTGATCAGCAGCCACCTACTACTGATGTTCAGCCACAGTTGCCCGTTGACCTGAACGAGCCTGCAGCTTCTCCTTACGAGCCATGGATCGCGTTGGGTGGGACACCAGCTTCAGCATTCAGTGCCGTTCCCCGAGAGACAGCAGCAGCAGAGGCAGACCAGAGACCTAGGAGGGTGAGGCGCCCTCCTTTGTGTGGCACCGGAGGTCACCTTCTTGGTCAGTTTGACGATGATGACAGTGATACCATTGAGGATTTTGACTAGTTATGTTTTTTATTCCCATGTTGTTTTGTGTTCTTAGTATGATGTTTAGGGTGAAATGTTTTAGGTGTTCTGTGAAATATTATCTACGATTTATTTAATATTTATATACCTATCATACTGTATGGTTACGACGGTGTGTGTGACAATTATTTATGATATTTATATCTATGACAATTACTGATGTAAAAAAAACGGAGTTAACATTATCAATTTAGTTCACTAAACAAACATTTTCACATTCATTTTAGGATCCAACCTTACATAACTTATATCATGAGTAACTTAAACAACTTAAACAATAAAGACAATAATCTCAACTTTATAACATCTAAGAACCCCCTCCAGCATGATGCAGTCGCTGGTCACAGCTCCGCCTCGTATGCCCAGGCTGACGGCATAGTCCACATCGCTTCGGCAGGTTATCCGCAGTCCGATCCATACTACCACGGATCCTGGTTGCCTTCGGACGACCTTCCTTTGCACGCCTCATGTTAGGATCGGGAATGACGGTTGGGCCAGCATAGGGGGGCCATAGCCCTTCTGGGATAGGAGGAACAAAACCTAGCTTGTAAACCTGGAACACCTCACTCATACGATACACCTCGTGAACATATGACGCCCAATTAAGGCGCGAGTAGGCACAACAAGCTATAGCGTGGCAGCAGGGATAGTGGAGCGCCTGAAAGTGGCCACAATCGCAGGTTTGGTCCTTAAGGGAAACTCTGTAGCTACCCAGCGAAAAGTTCCCAGACGGTGTTGTCTCAGCCACAGTGTACTCGCTTTGATGCCTATCGTATAACGTCACTGTGAAACACCTTGATTCTCTAATGTTCCTTTCTATAGCCTTAACCAAAGCCTGACAAAACTCTTGCCCGGATCCGAGTTGTGCCTCCGCTGTTGGTGCACGAAATTGTGATCACTACTTTTCACAACTCAAATAATCCCCGGTGATGAAACCAAAAACTTGGTGTTCAATACCATGGCATAAACACAACTTCGCACAACTAACCAGCAAGTGTACTGGGTCGTCCAAGTAATAAACCTTACGCGAGTAAGGGTCGATCCCACAGAGATTGTTGGTATGAAGCAAGTTATGGTCACCTTGTAAATCTCAGTTAGGCAAACTCAAATGGGTATGGTGATAAACGCATAAAACATAAAGATAAAGATAGAGATACTTATGTAATTCATTGGTAGGAACTTCAGATAAGCGTATGAATATGCCTTCCCTTCCGTCTCTCTGCTTTCCCACTGTCTTCATCCAATCCTTCTTACTCCTTTCCATGGCAAGCTTAAGCAAGGGTTTCACCATTGTCAGTGGCTACCTCCCATCCTCTCAGTGGAAATGTTCAACGCACCCTGTCACGGCACGGCTATCCATCTGTCGGTTCTCAATCAGGCCGGAATAGAATCCAGTGATTCTTTTGCGTCTGTCACTAATGCCCCGCCCTCAGGAGTTTGAAGCACGTCACAGTCATTCAATCATTGAATCCTACTCAGAATACCACAGACAAGGTTAGACCTTCCGGATTCTCTTGAATGCCGCCATCAGTTCTAGCCTATACCACGAAGACTCTGATCTCACGGAATGGCTGGCTCGTTTGTCAAGCGAGCACTCGGTTGTCAGGCGATCAACCATGCATCATGTATCAGGAATCCAAGAGATATTCACCCAATCGAAGGTAGAACGGAGGTGGTTGTCAGTCACATGTTCATAGGTGAGAATGATGATGAGTGTCACGGATCATCACATTCATCAAGTTGAAGAACAAGTGATATCTTAGAACAAGAACAAGCGAAATTGAATAGAAGAACAATAGTAATTGCATTAATACTCGAGGTACAGCAGAGCTCCACACCTTAATCTATGGTGTGTAGAAACTCCACCGTTGAAAATACATAAGAACAAGGTCTAGGCATGGCCGAATGGCCAGCCTCCCAATGATCTAAGAACTAGATGTCCAAAGATGATCTAGAGATCTAAAGTGATCAAAAGATTATAATACAATAGTAAAAGGTCCTACTTATAGAAAACTAGTAGCCTAGGGTGTACAGAGATGAGTAAAAGACATAAAAATCCACTTCCGGGCCCACTTGGTGTGTGCTTGGGCTGAGCATTGAAGCATTTTCGTGTAGAGACCCTTCTTGGAGTTAAACGCCAGCTTTTATGCCAGTTTGGGCGTTTAACTCCCATTTTGGTGCCAGTTCCGGCGTTTAACGCTGGAATTCCTGAGGGTGACTTTGAACGCCGGTTTGGGCCATCAAATCTTGGGCAAAGTATGAACTATCATATATTGCTGGAAAGCCCAGGATGTCTACTTTCCAACGCCGTTGAGAGCGCGCCAATTGGGCTTCTGTAGCTCTAGAAAATCCACTTCGAGTGCAGGGAGGTCAGAATCCAACAGCATCTGTAGTCCTTTTCGGTCTCTGAATCAGATTTTTGCTCAGGTCCCTCAATTTCAGCCAGAAAATACCTGAAATCACAGAAAAACACACAAACTCATAGTAAAGTCCAGAAAAGTGAATTTTAACTAAAAACTAATAAAAATATACTAAAAACTAACTAGATCATACTAAAAACATACTAAAAATAATGCCAAAAAGCGTATAAATTATCCGCTCATCAGCTGTCTGTCCACGGATAATGAATAGCTCTGCAAGCCTCCCGTACGTTGACTTAACCAACGATGTCACCGAGAGGTTGCGAGTTCCCTTTAACACGGAGTTCACACATTCACTAATGTTGGTTGTCATGTGCCCGAACCGTCTACCACTATCCTCGTGTTGTGTCCACTTGTCGTATTCCATCCGATTGGCCCAGTCACACATTGCCGGATTCTCAGACCGCATGATGTCAAACCAATAATAAAACTCTGCTTCAGTTTTTGCATATGCAGCATTGACCAACATCCTCCTTGCATCCTTACCTTTAAAGGTAAAGGCAAAATTCGCAGCCACATGACGAATGCAGTAGGCACGAAAGGCATGTGGAGGCAGCCATCCAGTCTCAGGTGCCTCAAGTGTTGACTTGATGCCATTATGCCTATCAGCGATAACAAGGATGCCCTCCTGTGGCATCACATGCGATCGTAGGTTGGACAAGAAGAATGACCATGATTCTGCATTTTCTCCCTCAACAAGGGTGAATGCGATGGGAAGGATGTTCGAGTTCCCATCTTGCACTATGGCCAATAGCAGCGTCCCTCCATACTTGCCATACAAGTGGGTGCCATCAATACTGACGAGGGGCTTACAATGCCGAAATGCCTCGATACACAGTGGAAATGTCCAGAAAAGTCGATGAAAGTACACCGTGGACTCATCAACCTCACCCCCAACACGAATAGGAGAGGTCTTCAGAACAGTAACTGCCCCAGCCATGGTAGACTGTACCCCTAGCATCCAACTTGGCAACTCCGCATACGATTCTTCCCAATCTCCATATATTTGTGCCACTGCCTTCTGTTTGGCCAGCCAAACCTTCCTGTAACTAGGCCTGAAACCGTAGTCTGCTTCTGTAGCTTGTTGCAATACCTTTACCGTAACTGCAGCATCTGTCCTAACCAACGGAAGAATCCTTGCACAAATAACGTGGTAATCCAGCTGACGGTGATCACTCGATATAGACGTAGCCAAGCAGGTGTGTGGGCAGTTGTACTTCCGAACCTCCCAAGTGCCCTTGCGTGCACGGAGCGCTACGCGAATCAACCAAGTGCAACCCTTGCCAAACTCCTTGCATTTTCCATGATATTTCAGATGATCTGATTCAATGACTCTGTACTCAACACCTCGACGGATGTTGTAGTCCTTCACACTCAGCACAGCCACTTCTTTATTTTGGAATGACTGCCCAATCTGAAATTCCGTAGAAGAGCCACCAACTGTGGGACCACCATCCGCCGCCTGTTCACCCAGAGCCTCCAAGTTTAAAGTCGAGAAGTGTGGAGGGTATTGCTGAGTGCCAGAACTTGAAGCCCCAGGCTGTGTAGGTGGATTGGCAGCTGTGTCATCATCACTGTCCCCAATGATATCTACAGGCTCCTGGTCAGACTCATCATCATACATTGCGTTCTCTACTCGATCAGGTTCCCCAAACCCTTGCACATCAGGAATCAAGCCTCCACCAGTGCCCACCTCATATGCCTGCCCACGGAGCCCTGGATCCTGCAAAGGTGCAGAACCAACAGCCTCCGTTTGATCTAAATCAGCCGCGAATGATGGGGATGCCACTAGCGGAACAGACGGTGCTATCACAGGCATCGAACAAGACGCACCTCCTACGCCACTTGAGTTATGAAATGGAGCTGATGCCCTAGAACTATCCACCCCAACATCCAACTTTGCGAGTAACTCGTGTGTTCTGACCTCTGGAAAACTTCTGACACAATGGAACAGAACCCTAATGTCTTCATCAGCCGCTAGCACAAAGGTGTCATACTGAACCCGGGTCGAGACAACTGCGATGAGAATCTTGTAGAATAACTTCTTCACAAACTTGCTACCAGAAATCCCAAGCTTCTGTAAAATGCTGTTCTTTAGATCTGACAACGTGCATGTTGAACTGATGAAAACACTCACCGGTTCTCTATCAGTGAACTTCACACCATATCTTTTGCTTTTTTGAATTTTTCCAGAGCAATGCACTAGAACAAGAACACTCTCCTCCTCACTTGCCATTATGATAATGATCTCTCTCATGCACCTGAATCTCACCAACATATATATAGATCTTCACTCCTCATAAACCGCTGTAGGCTACAGGGGTTTATGTAAATTCCCATTCCTTCATAAACCATTACTGGTAGCAAGGTTTTATGAAGACTTTCATGCAATCATAAACCGTGGTAGCCACCCACGGTTTATGCTCATTTTCTTCAAAACAGAAACCGTCCCTGCCAGCCACGGTTTATGTTCAAATAGTAAACCGTGGTTGGCTCCCACGATTTATATAATAATCGAATTTGCACAACCACGTAACATATTTCTGTTTTGCATATTTGGGTAAAGGATTCATTGATTTTATTTAAATATGTCATTTGCCCTAAAAATTAAGTATCATCATATTAAAAATCCATGTTAAAAAATAGAAAACTCAAAATTGATAGGTTCGGATATTGGTAAGTTTATTAAATTGCTTTAAGTAATACTACGATAAGTAAATATCATTTCTATGAGAATTAACGAATTGAATCAAGTAATGTCTAATTGAATATCTAATTAGATCAATCAAACATTAGCAATAAGATGATTGTGAAGCTTGAAGTAGAAGCAAAGAATAATGAAAAAGATTGTATTTGTGAATGAATAAATACTTATTAGTAACTTTGGAGAAGTAATAAGAGAATGAGATGTTAAAGTATTGGGAGATGTTTAACTCTTAGACAAAGTAATACTTAAGTTTTTCTACTTTGACTCATGCAAAAATCTTTTCACATTAAATCATTTGTAATCAAATTCCAATTCCTTAACAATTCAATTTTTCTTAACTTAATTAATCACCAATTCCTTGGTCAACTAATTAAAAGAAGAGGTTATGCATTGTTTCGATTTAAAGCTACACAACTTTCAAAATACTATTCCTAATCAAGTTAAAAATCATGAGAAAGAGTTTCAAGCTAATTTCGATATTAAATTTTTTAAAATAATAATAGAATCCAAGACAAAATTAGAATATTTTCCAATACTTCTAACCATTACAAATGAAAAATGAGACTCAATCTTAAAAAAGTAAAAAAATATGAATCAAAATAAAAAAATACTTATTCATGATAGAAAAGAAAACAACCTAAAACTAATGAGGTGTTGGATGGATCTAATTATTCTTTGATCCTCTCTGTGAATCTTGTTCACTTATTTATATTCTAACTTCCTAACTTTTGAAATTTGAAAACTAATCTTATCTTCTTGTCTCCGAAGAATAAAATAAGAACTTATTCAAATTCAAAACAATAATTCAAATATAATATAAACTAAATCATAACAACCAAATCTTATTTTTCTAGAAAAGTTAATTTTAACTAATAATTTAAATCTTAAATCTTCGGTTGAATTTAGAGCTTCCAGGGAGTGAACTATGGACTTGGCACTGGGCTTGATCCACTAGCGTTGGGCTTTGATGAATTCTAGACCAATGAAAGATGAAAAATTACTAGGAGCCAGACTCTAGGATTGGGTGTTGGGTACTCAGTACTTTGGAGTTGGGTGGCATTGGGCACCACTTCTATGAGTTAGGCGTTGCGTGCCGGTGCCTAGTGATGGGCGCCTATTCTTGGCGTTGGCCTTTTCAAGCCTGGCGCTAGCTCTGTGTTTCTTCCCTAGGAGTGTATTTGTGTTTTCTTGTTCTTTTATCCCGATTATTTGAAAATAAATCCTAAAAAATACAATTATTCCAAACTAACTCCAAACATATGATTAGTTATAAAAACTTCACTAAAAACATAAGAACTTTGATTTAAACCTAAGAAAACTATTCAAAAAGAAACCTAAAAATAACTAAAGTTGTCTAGGCATCATAACACCAAACTTAAAATTTTTCTTGTCTTCAAGCAAAAAGAAGAGTAAGCAAAGTTTATCTTAATAAAAAGAAATGACGAGTTTGTAAATTCAAGTCCAAGTAAAAGTGGGGTTTACAATAATCTCCATGATTATATGCAGACTTCTCTTATCTTGATGAGCCTTGCTTACTTTGGAATCAAGAATATTAAAAAACTCAGTTCTGGATTGTATTATGAGTATCTTCTTAGAATTGTGTGACCTTTGAAGCAGTTACTTAATAATTTAGCCAGAAAAAGATGCTTAAAGTCTTTGACTCTAAGTGTTTTGCCTCAAGGCAGCTCTTAGTAAGTTTTTATCGATAATCCCATTCCAGTTGGCCCATGTTATAGGATGATAAAGCACCCCTCAGATCTAATTACCACCTCTTCTCGACACAATCAACACCACAAGAACATAACTAGGACTTCATTCATCCAGACATAGATGCCCAGAGCCTCTTTGGACTATAAATGCTTAGTCCCAAGGCAACTCTTAATATGGACTTTCAATCGATAATCCCGGGCTAATGACCCAAGTTATTGGGCGATGATGCACCCTTCGAATTTACTTGCCCATGTCTCCTTGAAACACAAGCATCACAGGCACATAACTGGGCTCTAGTCATTAGTGCTCAGAGCCTTATTGTCTTTGGATTTTTTTTATCTTTTCATACTTTTTTTAAATACTTCAAGAAATTAGATGTTGGATTCTTATAATATGTCTCCAAAACTTTGTTTCTGATCTATCTCCTTTTTCTCAAAATCCATTCAAATACCTTAGGTCCATAAAATAAAACCATTATTTTCAGAACCACCACATTTTATTTAAACTTTCTTTTTATTATTCAACTTCTTTTTAGAAGAATTCCTCTTACATAAGTAGGGTACTGGAGAAGAAGTACAAATTTTAAGCATTGAAAGAAATAAAGAAAATAGAAATAGAAAACATGATGCAAAAAAAAGAAAAGACAAAAAAAAAGGAAAAAGAAAGAAAATAACTAACCACCAGAAATAAAATAAGATTACCAAGTTCATCATTCATCATTACTACCTTCCTCATCCTCTGTCTCGACTTCTACCTTTGGGGTTTGAGGAAGCGACATTCTCTGTCTCATTCGTGCCTCCTCCCATAATCTTCGAGCTTCTTTTTATCTTCTATTATGTTCCCACACTTGATCCATATATTGGTAGGGGGACTTGTTGTGGGCGTGAGTAATAGGCGGAAGCACAAAGATATTTTATTTTTTCAGTCATATTCAACTGAAACTGTTGAAATTTTCGATAAATTTTTTCCAAGTCAACCCCTTGAGCTTGAGGTCGACTGGGTCCAGCTTGAGTCTTAGGTGCGAGAGGAGGAGGAGGATGCTGCTGTGGCTCTTCTTCTAAGACTTCACTGTGATATCTTCTGACTCTTTTTTCTATTATCATGACAGTGGTGGGCCTTGCAATTTTTATAGGGGTGTCTTGCTTAATAGATACCCCAGATACTTCACAGAGGTGATGGATGATGCCAGAAAATTTGAGCCTTAATATTGAGTCAGAACTTTGGGTCATGGTTCTTATATACGAAAGAATGAGGTTCTCCACTCTAATTTCTTCTTTAATCATGATAGAGTGCATAAGGATGGCTTGATCTATTGTCACCTCAGAATGATTGGAGGTAGGGACGAGTGAACGTTGAATGAAATCCAACCATCTCTTAGCGACAAAGACGAAGTCCGACTTCCTCAATCGATTTGGCACCCCCTAGCATTAGCTTTCACTGTGTCTCTGGGACACAGATGTCATTGAGCACCTCAAACTCTCTCCTATCACTCATCATTCTTACAGAATAATCACATTGATTGGAGTTGGGAGAACGAGACAGAGGAAGAAGGTGGAGGACTCTTTGGATATTCTGAGACCCATAGTCAATAGGTTGGTCTCATACATAGCTTGTGAAGGTCGATTCCTCGAGTTTTTGAGCCTCCTCCTCATGGATCATTCATGCATTGGAATAGAACTCATGGACTAAGGTAAGGCCCATACTCCTTGGTGGATTTGCCAAAATGCTCCACTTTCTTCGAGAAATTTTAGCTTAAATGACCAAATATTCATCCAGTTTTAACTCAAATCTCACGTTGATAATCACTGATGTTTTCTTTATCCACATTCTGTACTGATCATCATGGAGTATAGATCAGAACCGGGTTTTGTTAAAGGATGGAATAGCCGATTTCTTTTTCTTTCTCTTTTTGAATAAAGACATTTTGAATTTTTTGTATTAACACTCACAATAATGCACAACACAACCACAATACCAAACTTAGAGTTTGGTCGTATGAAAAGAATGGAGTATGAAGTGGAGAAAACAAGAAGAAGTTTGAACGTGTATATGATGTGGTAAGAATGAAAAATGCATGTGAATTTATAATGCAGCGGAGTATGAATTATATGGCTGGGAATTCAAGATGATATATGTGGTGTGCATGTGTGCAAAAAAAATAAGTGCAAAACAAAAACTAAATGCCAAATTTAAAATATTAAAAGTTGAAACTAAGGTGTATAGAGGTAACTTGAAAATACAAGCTTTCATGCATGTGAATTATGATATAGGCAGAGCTTGGAAAGAGTGATATGCATGCTAGGTGTGTGACTGAAGTGATGTATCGTGCATGCATAATAACGAGCTTTTAAAAGATAATTCATGGTGGCAGTAAAAACTAAAACAACGAGTAACTATGCATGCAATTTTTTTGAAAACTTTTTACTAAGTTGAAATTGAAGAACAGAAAGAAGAATTAAAGTCATTTTGGAAGGGGTGCATAAGTGAAAGTGAAGGAGTCATCAGGGACATATTGTTGCTTGGTGCTGGGCGCCAAGTTAGGAAGCTGGGCTTCACCCCTTCAAGAAGCAATCGAAGGCACCAGGCTTAAGTTCCAGACGTTGAACTTGAGCACCCGGCACTAGACTTGGGCACTGGGCGCCACCAAAAAATTACTCCACTGGGAGCTTCCCTTGCTTAAGCGCTCGGATCCCATATTTGGCACTGGACGCTACCTTCAATGTAGCATCGAAGGAGCCCGGCTCCTTCCTTGGGCGCTGGGTTTTACACTTTTCCGAAGAATAAGATAACAACTTATTCAAATTCAAAATAATATTTCAAATCTAATCTAAACTAAATCCTAACAACCAAATCTTATCTTTCGAAAAGAAGTTAATGCTAACTAATCATTTAAATCTTGAATCTTCAGTTGAATTTAGAGCTTCCATTGAGTGGACTATGGACTTGGCGCTAGGCTTGATCCAATGACACTATGCTTTGATGAATTATAGATCACTAGAAGTTGAAAATTTACTAGGAGCCAGGCTTTAGGATTTAGAGCTAAGCGCCCAATACTTTGGAGTTGGGTGGAGCTGGGTGCTACTTCTGGTAGTTGGATGCCATTCCAATTTTGCTATTTCTCAGGGCATAAAGGCACTGGGATATGGAGGTAGGGATTTAGGCACCCAATTGGGTGCTAGGCTTGGGAGTTTGGCCGCCCAGTTTGGGGGTTGGGTGCTGGGCACCGGTGCCTGGAGTTGGGCGCTTGTTCCTAGCGCTGGACTTGGCCTCTTCAAGCTTGGCTCCAGCTTTGTGTTTCTTCTCTGGGAGTGTATTTGTGTTTTTTTGTTCTTTTATCCTGATTACTTGAAAAAAATTTTTGAAAACACAATTATTCTAAAACAACTCCAAACATATAATTAGTCATAAAAACTTCACTAAAAACATAAGAACTTTGATTCAAACCTAAGAAAACTATTTGAAAAGAAACCTAAAAATAACTAAAGATGCCTACACATCATCTAATCTTTGAAAATAAATATATTGCTATTATATTTCACATTATAAAATCCTCAGAGTTATTATAACCATTCGAAGATGTGCTTTTACTGATCATGCTTTCTTCATCTGGAAAATATTTACCTAATAAACATCCTACTGATTAGAGATTGAACCCTCCAATCATTTCAGATAATCTTATTATCTCCTTTGGTTAACGAATGATTAATTAGGATCTAAAGGTAGTTGATCCAGATCAATGAGGACAACTACTTGAGGTTCATCCAACAATCAAGGTGCTCTTCTGATATGAGCATAAGAGGCAAAGAAATAATTAGTTAAAGATGATAATTAAGATTTTTGGTTATCTTTCTTTATGTTAGTCTTTAGTGTTTAAGAGTTTCCAGTTTACGAGTCTTTATTAGTTTCTATAGAAATTCAAATTGTAATAAATGTTTTGTGAGATGTTTAAAAACTTATTATCCACTGAGCACCTTAAATATTTAGTTTTTTTAAGTCTTAAGTACGTAGCTATTTTTAATATAGTGGAATATTAAAGGCTTAGTGAAAGAATCTTAGTTTAGTGGATTCTCTAACAAGTTTTCTATCCACAAAGTCTTATCCACTCAACCTATAAAAAGGAAGGCCCATGTATCATGTAAAACAAAACAAGATTATCATATAATGAAATGTAATTTTTGAGTTTTTTTTTTTCATTCTGAGAAATTTTTTTCCTATGTAGAGAACAAATGTAATCTTATCGAGATAACTTGTGGCAATCATTTTAATCTTATCAAGCGATCTTGTAGTTATCATGTTGATCTTATCAAGAAAACTTGTGACGATTATCCTATTCTTAACAAAGCAACTTGTAGCGATCATTCTAATTTTTTCAAGGCAATTTGTAGCAGTCAAAATCATGATTTATCACTCATCTTCTCATATATATCATATGCTAAAATCAGAACTCTTGATATTAGAGCAATAAGCTCTTGATATCATTTGTTATTCAAGAGCACATAATTGTCATCTTTCAGAGATTTTGAAAACGAAGCACTTTATAAACAAACAAAAGCAATGTTTGGCTCGATTAAAAAAACATATGATTCAAGGATGAATTTCTTTTACGAAGGGGAATATGATATGAGCATATGAGTGCAGAATTAAGAATAATTGGTGTTATTGTTAAATTTGTATAGGTTGTCTATGGCCTATTTTAGAATTTCTCTGGGTATCCTTTTTATGTTGGTTTTCGTATTTAAGGGTTCCTAAGTTAATTGCATTTTTAAATGCTTAATGAGATTTTAATGCTTAGTGAGTTATATAAAGGCTCCATTTAGTTTTTCTAAAGACTTCTAAACATCTAGTGGTTATTTTAAATGTAGCGGAACAATAAAGGCATACTAGATTATTTAGTAAGTTTTTATCCACTTAGTAATATATAATATTAAGAGATATGTAAGAAAATGAGATTATCATATTATGAAATACAATTTTTGAGTTTTCTTTCCAATGTGAGAGGTTCCTTTTGTTCTCGTGTAGAGAATAAATTATGATCTTATCAGGTAACTTGTGGTGACCATTTTGATCTTATCAAGCAAACTTATGGCAATCATCCGGATTTTATCAAGACAACTTATGGTGATCAGTCTAATCTTATCAAGAAAACCAAAATTTATCATTCATTTTTTATCTATTTTTGAATATGTCGTCTATATCCTTTTTTACAACAAAAAATCCAAAAATATCACAATTTTGATTTTGTTGGTACTCATCATCTTTTTATTTTCTCATCAGTCTTGCCTTCTTTGTAACACCCTACCACACAGAGTCTTATACTTAAGTCATAAAGCTGAGGTTGCAAGGTATTACGACCTCTTAAAGTAAATATATATATATATATATATATATATATATATATATATATATATATAATAATAATAATAATAATAATAATAATAATAATAGTTGAAAGGAATTTTCACTAGAAGCCTGTGAAGAAAAGTTAAGAAAATTGTTAAACAGAAAATCGCATCTCTCGCGTAAGCGAT
This sequence comes from Arachis hypogaea, assembly GCF_003086295.3. Classification (NCBI taxonomy): domain Eukaryota; kingdom Viridiplantae; phylum Streptophyta; class Magnoliopsida; order Fabales; family Fabaceae; genus Arachis; species Arachis hypogaea. The sequence goes on from NC_092036.1 coordinate 21,129,727, forward strand.
AAATGAGAGAAGAATTCCAAAGATACATATAGCAAGACTTCTGACTCAGCCCGAGAAGCTAGAACTGGCCAAAGCAAATATATACATATACATATATATAACCCAAAAGAGTAACCCCAAATATATGACAAAACACCTATTTCTCCAAGTCAACCTCTAGCAGGGACAAAATACAAAATATATGGGTGGAGAATCCATATACATATATACAAAGCATAAAACAAAATACAGTAATTCCAGGATAACCTCTTCGCTTGCAGAGGGAACTCTAGACGCTCACTGAGGTGCATCTCGACCTGCATCTGAAAAACAATAATATCATATGGGATGAGAACTGGGGATTCTCAATATGGTTAAGGTGCCCACATATATAATAAATAAGGTCTCGGAAAAGTAAGAGGCGATCCTAGAACGTCGACACTCAGATTCAAACTTAAAACTAACAATTTAAACTATAAACAAGGTAAGGTATCTAAGGATTCCTGGTTCTATCAATTCCTAACATAACCTCCAAGCACATCACCTTTTTTCCAATCCTCCGAAACACTGATACACAGACAGACAAAACAGACAAGTCAAACACATACAGAAAGCATATACAACAAGTAGGCAATTGGCAATTAACATGAATAATCAATTAAGCAACCCAAGACAATGCACACTCAAACAAAGCATGCAAATGCACATGATGCATGTCTTTTCTACTGGCTGTAAGCTCATGCGTCGGTTAACTGCCAGAACCCGAGACACCCAGTAGCTAACCCGGGTACCGTCTCTCACCTGTGCATCTCCAGGAGGTATAAAATCGGGGGATTAGTGCCCTATCACCTTCTCCTAGAGGCATACCCTAGGGAAAAATAAATCGGGAGATTAGTGCCCTACCACCTTGCAGACAGTGAGAGAAAGAATGTGAGGAGAATACGTCGGGGAATTAGTACCCTACAACCTTCCTCACATCCCACCAAAACACAATCACAAGGAATGCGGGAGAATGAATCAGGGGATTAGCGCCCTACCGCCTTCCCCACATCCAACACATCATAAAACACAGAGAATGCAGGGAAAAAAGATTGGGGAATTAGCGCCCTATCGCCTTTCCTACATCCCACAAAATATAATCACAAGAAATGCGGGGGAATGAATCGAGGGATTAGCGCCCTACCACCTTTCTCACACCCTAGACATCCATATATACCATCATCATGTTCATTCATTCTTAATTCATTAATCATATATCATCACCAATTCTACAATTTTCCAACCCCAATGTATCCCTCCAAATCTTTCTTCTCTTCTAAGTAACCTCTATTTCCTAACTTCATCTCATTACTAGGCCTATTACTAAGATCCAGGGTTAAAAGGGTGAAAATAGAAGTTTAGAGGTTTAAAATTTAGCTTTAAAACACAAAATTCATGTTTGCTGAAACAAGGGCCACGCGTACGCGTGGGCGTGTGAATTTCCATGCTCGCGTATGCAAGCACCTTGCTCGCGTACGCGAGATACCCAAATTGAAAAGGTTGGCCGCGTCGCGTACAGGTGGTCACATACGCAAGACATGCAGATCAGCAAAATGCTGAATGCTGCAGAATTTTCAGTTTTTCCCTCCAAACTTCTGACGCGCATAACTTTTTCAATTTGAAATATTTTTCATCCGTTCTTCAAACGGCGTAAACTTCACGGACCTAATTTTCATATGAAATAAGTTTGAAATAATTTGGAGGTTCGGAAGCCAAGTTATGACTCGTCAAAGTTCGGTCAAAAATCAAGTTTACCCAAAAATCCTCAAACCTCTATTTTCAAAACCTACCAATTTCCAACCTTTTAAAACCAACCAAAACCTCCCAATTCAGCATCAATCACGTTCCAATCCTTCATTTAATCTATAACATATCAATTCTCTATTTTTTTCAATCTTAACTTAGTACTTCAAGTTCAACAATACACAATATACATTATCAATTTCTTATGTCAATTGCATCATTAACTTAACCTCCAACATGGTACCAAAAACAAATTCAATTTCAGTAACAAATATACACACAAACCAAGTTAATCACATCAAACATACAAGCTTATATCAAAGTCTCCCAAAATCACTAACCACATACATAATAATACAATCCATCTCAACCAATCAACCACATCAACAATTTGATTCCTATCTTAGGGTCATTAGCCTAAGTTTTCATGACACATTACATATTATATATGAAAAACTAAAACTATACATTGGCTAATTCCTCGTTAATCTCAGAACGTCATATTTGACCACCGTTCCATAAAATCCAAGAATCCAAACCTCTCCAAACATAAAATTCAGCTACCAAATCCAAAGCTCAAGCTTCCAACTCCATAAATTTGCCACATCTAATATCATATAAACACCACTAAATCAATATAGGGTTTGCTATATACACAATTTCACAAGGGTTAAAGATCCCTCACCTTACCAACAGGAAATTGGGACAAGGCCCAATGATTTCGCACTACTTAAGCACACCCAAGAACCTACTATTTTCAAATTTAAGGAGAGAGATATTAGGAGAGAAATAGATGATTTCTTACCAAATTATTGGGTGGATTTTGTATAGGATTCCAAGACGAACGCGTGGCCACTGACGGCTCGTCAATCGAAGCTTCGAATCAAAAGTTATGTGGATTAGAAATTAACAAGGGTTTGAGTGTTCTTCGTATGCAGCTCTTTCTTCCTCACCGTGTTTCCTTGAAATGAAAAGGAAAAGAGCTTGCTTTAGTGTTTTATATGCTGGGCCATGGGTCTGGTTTGGGCTGGATTCAATCAATTCGGTTCATTTGGTCTAATATTGGGTCAAAATCTTTAAAATTAGTGTTAAGACTTAAATTTTAATTATTTCTACTCTTCTAACTTATCAAATTTAATTTTATAATTTTTTAAATAATAATTAATTTATTGATTAATTATTTACTAATTTTACGAATTTTATATTCTTGATTAGAAATGGGGTATGATGTCGTCTAACAAAAAGAGAGAGGAATCAGAATAAGAGAATTAGAAAAAAGGTCGAAGTCGTCTTTGAAATACTTAATTATTCAAAATTCCCTCTTCCATGCCTTACATAGATTCTGCAACTCAGAGGGATAATATCGAAGACATATAGAAGCATATAGGATAACTTGTTTATGACTTTGTACTTATATGATTGTATATCATGACATATATTGTATGGTTGTTCTTATTGTTTCATTTTTTTCATATGTATTTCTCTGCATTTTTAAAGTTATATTTGTTTGTTATCATCTAAAAAATAGAGATTATCAGCTCCAAGATATCTTAAAAGGTATTTTGATAATTAACAAACTCAAATATGATTTAACAATTTTATTAATGTATCAGTTAACGTCTGCTCAAGTGTGTAATGTACTAAGAAATTTTTCTTAAGTATTAAAAACAAAATTGGTACAATCTAAACCTGAGTAAACCAAAAATTAAATGGACAGAACATTAATAACAATGACTACCTCAGAAAGAGGTTAGCTCCTTATAACCAAGACTCTGTACCTCTGAAATACAATCATCTCACTTTCACTCATAAAAACCAATGAGAGCAAAAAAATCACTTATCTCATAAAAGCATAATAGCTTTCTGACGTTCAAATTTAATATCTATTCAAGAAACTAAGCTGTTTGAAGAATCTTTCTTTCATAACTGAAACAAAGTATAGTATAAATTTACTATTCTTAGCAAAAGGTGTTGAGACAAGATAAAAAGTCGATCTAAACCCTTGAAGAAATGTAGAAGAACGATTCAAGAACTAAGTTGTGTCATTTTTAAAATTGTTGTTCTTAATATATTCTCTTATTTGTTCTTCTGTCATAGAAGAAATTTTAATTCTTTAAGTTGTAATTTAGTCAGTTATTTAATTTACATTTTTATATTAGATTACATCCTTATAATTCTAAGACTAGTTTGTATTTAGTTGTAAAGTTAAGAACATCTTTAATTTCTGCTACTTCATTGTGAGCTTTTGGATTTCACACACCTCATTATTCTATGATCTCTAATCCTAAGAAGGTTTAAGAAAATAATATATATCTAAGATTTTTAGATTGAGTTGCGGTTTGATCTGAATCTAGCCTAAAAAAGTTAAGAGAGTATCTAAGATTTTTATTAGTAAGGAATCTAATCTAAGTCAATTCAAAACTTACTTTGATTCAAATATATTAAATTTAACCTTAAATAATAAAATTCTAAATGATACATATTAATTATGAATTGAGCTAAAAAGTGTCCTTCATTTTAAGAGTATAATAATGAAAAACTTATGAAGTTAATACATTGAAATATAAAAAGGTAAACTCTCAAAATAGTATTTGAAAATTTATATCGCTCATAAAAATAATCTTAAAAGACACAAATGATAAAAAAAGTCTGCCAAGGATGTAAAAATATTACAAAAATAACAAATAAAAAAGAGGAACGTTAAAGAAGGATGCTATCAGAATTTATTGTTTTTTGTTATAACCAATTAACCACTAATAAAAGTATGGGCTAAAGTATGTTGTTAATAACTAAAAAAATTAAATTGATGGCTAAAAATAATAACAAAAAATTATAAATTTTGATAACTATCTAACATTTTTCTGGAAGATAAATTATAAAGACCTATTGATTATTTATCTATCTTGTGCCCTACAAATGTTAAGTTTATAAATTAAATTTTTTTATTGAAAATAAAAAATTTAAATTTTCAATGTATTTGTTTTATATTCATTAAATAAAAATATTTAAAATTTATTATCTTTTACTAATTTACAACCAAAATATGTCACATATCACTCTCTCATTATAATTGAGATTACATATTTCTCTCAAAATTAATAAGTTATCTTCTCTTCTCTCTCTTTTTTTTATATCATTCTTTCATCACTCTGTCTTTCTTATATATCATTATCAATAACTAATTACAATTTGACAATAAAATATGTAACATGCATGATATTCTGTGAAGGTTGTAGAAGGTTTAGAGAAGGGAATTGAATCTATGACCTTCTTTTACTTTAATGATGTAACCCTTTTATAACAATCTTTCAGTTTGAATCTGTTTGAACTCAGCAGCGAAAAATTTATGAGACAATTTCATTTTGTCTCATGAATATCAGAAAATAGAACAGAGAATGAAGAGAGAAGCTGACACCATCATGTATTCTGGTTCAGTTGCCTTGTGCAATGCAACCTACATCCAGTCTCCACCACAATAGTGGTGAAATTTTTACTATAGTTAAAGTATTAGATACACCAATTCTACAGGATTGACACAATCCTTTCACTCTCAAGTTCTAACCTAACTTGATGACTTGGTTATAGTAATACCTAACTCTTCACTCTTAGTGCTTACCCAACTAAGAAAGGGGTACCTCACTGGTATAAGATACAAGACACAAAAATAACCTAAAGAAATCTAAAATAACTCTAGATGTTTCACTCAAGTGTATCACTCAGCCTTTTATCACTCTTTGATTTTTTTTTTCATAAGCTCTCTCTTTCAGCCTTTTACCATTGAAGAAATTACAGAAAGATATACATTGAAAAATAAAATTACAATCTGTAAAACATGAAGGAGATTGATGCTTCAATAGTCTCTGTTGCTATATGATGAACCAGATTTGTTTAACTCTGATTTAGTTCGTCAATCTGTCAGAGTGCTCTTTTGACTAGGAAGCACTGTCTAAGTTGATGAACTTCTTTAGAGAACTCTTCTCAGAACATAAACTTCAAACCTTGCTTCAACAAAAATAAAATTTTTCTTTTTGTATCTCCTTGCATGTTGCTGATGTAACACCCTAATATTCAAATTCTTATACTCGAGTTATAAGTCAATGATATTATGGTGGTACGACTCTCAGGTGGATCATTAATATATAAATATAAGTATAATTGAAAGGAGTATTAATCGAGAAGCCTGAAATGAGTAAAAATATAATCGCGAAGGCGTATCACTCACGTTTTAACAACAAAAGATGAACCGTGAAGTCGAAAGCGATATACGGATAAGAGCATAAAGAGATAGATAACAGATGGATATATATATATATATATATATATATATATATATATATATATATATATATATATATATGACATAAGTAAATAGCCACTAGTCACGATCCGCAAAGTTTAGGCCGGCTAGGGTACAGTATGAAAGTAGTTGACAACAGAAACTCCTAATCTCTCCCAAAAGAAATATAAGAGTCTCTATAGGCAAGTTCAAAAGAATTCAATACATAATGTAAGCCCTTCAAATAAAGGTGGAGAGGTTATAAGCAAAACATAAAATAGAGAAAATAAAGATCTTCGCCGTCTCTCAGACGAACCACAGCTCACTTCTGAGCACCTGGACCTGTATCTGAAAAACGAGATATATACGGAATGAGAACCCCGGGCCCATGGGTTCTCAGTACGGTAAAAGTGCCAAATAAATACAATGAACTACAATAAAAACTCACTAAGCATCCTAAACTCCTTTTCACCAAGTATCCAGCCTAGGTTCTCGCTAATCCATGAATAGGCAACTGTCATAAGGAATTCTAAATCTAGTTCATATTTCACGTGTTTTTCAACTCCCTGACTCTCCCACGAATCAGGCTCAGAATCATAAACAAAACCATTACCAGTCGTTCTGTCTCAGCAATTCTATATTAATACATCATATCCTCACCTGGAGCAAGTGAATTCACTTCACTGCATCTACCCAGAGAGCTCAAATTATCTCATTCAATGATCATCATCATTATTCAATCACATCATCAATTTATCTCATCAAGAACAGCCCTCAGAGCCCACCGACACTAGCATGAGGGACCTCTCAGTTCTACAAACACAAGCAATATAGACAAGTAATACACAATTAAAGTACAAGTAGAATAAGTAGCACATAATCAAGTAATATAGCAGATATGATATAGCAATTCAAAACAAATAGGCACACCCAAGCAATTCAAACATATGCAAATGATGCATGCCTACCCTATGGCTGATGATATCATCTGTCGGTTATCAAGCCAACCCGATGTGTCCGGTAGCTAACCCGGGCACAGTCTCTCTGTTGCGCATTAATATCATTAGAGGGAATATGTGCCCTGTCACCATTAGAGGGTATCTACGCCCTGTCGCCATTAGAGGGTATTTGCGCCCTGTCGCCATTAGAGGATATCGGTGCCCTGTCACCCTCACAACCAGAGAGAAAACACAAGCATACTCACATACAACATTCATCTCAGCCATCCGGCTTAAATTCATAATACATTCAATAGCATACATGCATTTATACTAGGCCATAATCAATAATGGCTTCGTCGTAACCCGATAATAACTCAGCCATCCGCCTCACAGTTCAATCCAGAACTAGCCAATTTATCAACATGGCTCCACCGTGACCCGGCAATAACTTAGCCATCCGTCTCACAGTTCAATCCAGAACTAACCAATTTATCAACATATACAGCCCTTCGGCTCATGGCACATAACGCATTTCCACTGCCATCCTCCGTATCTCATGGAATCATCCTTGATCATCATTGATCATAAATTTTTCCCTTACTCCATTCACAAGTTATCACATCCCCTAGCTCCATTCTCATTGCTAGGCATATCATAATGATTTAATACACAAGGGATGAGATCGGAGGCTTAGAAGTATGAAATTTGGCTTTTAAAACTCAAAAATTAACTTTGGGATGAAAACAGGGTCACGCGTACGCGTCCTCCACGCGCACGCGTGGATGGCCAAAACGTTCATCGATGCGTAAGCGTCCCACGCGCCCGCGTGGGTGGAACAACAGTCAAAGGATGCGTACGCGTCAACTGTGCGCACGCATGGGTGCATTTGTGCCCCACGCACAAAACTGGCACAAATCTGACACAAATCTGGCACAACTCTTGGGAAATTGACTGGGCGTTTAGTGCAGCACATCGACGCGCACGCGTGGATAGTGCCTTCTTGAAAAATGACGCGCACGCGTCAGCCATGCCTGCGCGTGGGTGGGTATTCTACTAAAAATTTTTCTAAGTTTAAAGCTACATAATACAAAGGTTAAACCCCCAATCTTCCAACATACATAACTTCTTCATTTCAAAATATTTTTCGCCCGTTCTTTGAACGGCATGAACATCCCAGATAAAATTTCATTTCTAAACAAATTTGGCACAAAACAGGGATCCAGAGTCCAAGTTATGTTCCATCAAAGTATGCCCAAAAACCATGTTTTCATACAAAACCACAAAGTACCATTTTCAATACAAGCCATTTTTAACCCTTTTCAAAATCAGCCAAAACATGCCAATTTCATCCCTTTTAAAATCAATCAAAGTATACCAAAATCAACATCAAGCCTCCTCAACTCACACATTAACACTTCACCACAATTCACAAGATCGCTATACAACCATTTTACCCATCTCAAACAAATGTCTAAATTACAAACAAATTAACATGTCATACATCCTTCCTCATCCCAATTTCCAACAACACCATTTCCAATCAACCATCATTATACATAATCAATATCATACTCACCATCACATGGTTTCACCCACAAATCAACCTTAATAATTCATCAAGCATATATCACAATATGCATATCTCTCATGCATCATACCATCAAAGCATCAATAATCATAATCACATATATGACCAGATAATATATCTCAACCAAAACCAAACATACCTCATCTACACAATTTCACCCAAAATTACCGAATTCCACAATTCAACTCCTCAAACCTTATTATTCAATAACCAACCCAATTATTCATATATTCATTATCTAAAATTAATCCAATCACTTGTGTCATCACACAATGCACAGATCAACTTACCTTCCTTACCTCTTTCCGGTCTCCGGCCTAAAATTCAGGGTCTCCGGCCCAAGTTCACAATTTAATTGCAGAATCCACAAACAAATACTTATTATCTAATTCATCATATTCTCAACATACCAAACACACAATTTCACACAATTCTCAACCCAATCATTAATTCACACTACATATCAATTATGCACATTAGCACCAACCATACACACAATCCAAACTTAATCCTATGATTATTTAGCCTAGGAATTCTCATCACACCACACGGTACTTAAATAAAACTTAAATCGTACCTCTTGTAGTCAAACCAATTGAGCCTCTTCTTTGGAAGTCTCCACCAACCTTAGCTCCAAGCCTCACCAAAGCTCCTCAAGCAACACTAATCTCCCAATTGTGCACCAAAATCACCAAACACAATAACATAACCAATTTCACATATATACATTAACCTAGGGTTCATGAAATTGATAAATCACAAGGGTTGGAGTGTTTCTTACCTTAACCCACTGAAATTTGTGATGAATATCACCCATGGCTCATACTAGAGCACTCCTAAATAACCAAAATCACAAGGTTTCCTCAAAATCCAAATCAAATTTAAATTTAAAGAGGAAAATGAAAACTAGGCAGAGGAAATGGAATTACTTACCACAAAAGTTAGATAGAATTGTAGAGAATGAGAAGAGCGAGGCGTGGCCATAAACGGCTCACCAATCGGAGCTTCGCAGAGAAAGTTATGGTGATTTGAAGATCAAAGAGAGTTAGGTTTTCTCTCTTCTCTTCTCTCTTCCCAAATCAGCGCCCCTCTTCTTATTTTTAGGGTAAAATGAGTTGAAATATTTATAACTAATGTTTATATATGTTGGGTCTTGGGCCCACTTAGGCCCGGTTCACTTATTTTTGTCCGTTGGCCCAATTTTGGGCCAAAACCTTTAAGATTAGCGCTCAAAATCGCACTTTAAATATTTCTACCTTCCCTAATTATAATTCCTCATTTCTTAACCTTATTTACTTATAATCAATTTTCTCAACTACAATACCAGACAGATCTCAGTCGGTACTGCTGGTCAAAATTTCAGTGCGCATTTTTACGCAGAAAACTATGTTTTCTGACTCAGAAAAATTCACTGAATCCAAATATCACATTTAAATTATCAAATTTCGATTGATAACTTTTCGAACCATATTCACTCCTATTTAACTTATTATTTAATTAATTACGGTTAGACTGTATTTTACAGCTAAGATCCTCTCTTCCAAGTCAACTCCTCGAACTGTGAGCTACCAACTTAGCCGTTCACTATTTTACAGCTGAGATCCTCTCTTCCAAGTCAACTCTTCGAACTGTGAGCTACCAACTTAGCCGTTCACTATCTTCCATTAATCCCCAATTAGAAATTTTGGAACAGATCCCTTTTTCTTGACCGAGTCTCCAAAGCAGCAAAGAAAAAATATTTTCAATGGTAATCCCACATCTGAACTTTTGAAATATTACTTGACCCCCAAGAAATAATCTTGGCCTTTGATTCACAACAGTGTGTCTCAGAAATCACTTTTTTCATATATCTCAAAATGAAGTAGCAGAGAGTTGAAGAAGGAGGGAAGAAAGTAAGATGCATGTAAAAGGAAATGAATCACCTTTAGCCTCCGACTTAGCTTGATATGGTTTGATTTGGGTGATTAGACCTCAACCTTTTTGCTTAACCCTTCTCTTTCTTTCTTCTTTGATGATAGACTTAGGAACGAAGTACTCTCTCTCTCTCTTCTTTGAGTTCTGACCGAAAATGAAAAAAAAAACGTTGGTTTTGTTGGAAGCACTTTTGAGGGATTGGCATGAGAGAATTTCATTGGGCTTAGGTTGGCTTTGATCCAATTGACCCAACTAAATTTTTGCATTGATTTCTTTTGGTTTTCCTTTGTTTATACAGCCCATCAGCAGATTCATTTTGTTCCATATTGGGCTGCAACACTTCAAACAAAATTATCAAAACTAATTGGATAATTAGCCCAATAAAGTAATGTCTGTCATCATTAATCATGTTAGTTAATTTCTTAACTCAACATTATGTAATTGTAATTAAAACTAAAATTAAAATTAAAACTAAAATATTAAAATTGAAATTAAAATATAACTATATTATATTACTAATTTAATAACTAAAATATGTCACATAACACTCTTTCATTAAAATTGGGATGAAATACTTTTCTCCAAAATTAATAAATTTTCTTTGCCCCCATTCTCTTATTTATCTCTCTCCCTTTTTCTATTTCTCTCAACTGTTTCCCTTCTATATGTAACTTATTATTTATATTTTATATTATTAATTTGACGAATCAAAAAATGTCACGAGATATCCTTTTATTATAATTAAAATAAATTTTTTTTATTAAAATTAAAAAACTCCCTCTCTTCTTCTTCTTCTTATTTTTCTCTCTTTTTTATCTTTCATTCTCTATTTCTCTTTATCTTTTTGTTCTACATAAAATAATATAAATTCAAATAAATTTATAAAATTATAAGGACTACATTAAATTTATAATTAAAAAATAATTCTATAATACTATTCACAAAAAAATATTATTATTATTATTATTATTATTATTATTATTATTATTATTATTATTATATATTTTTTTAATTTTTTTATTTAGTTTTAAATTTTTATCACTACTTATCTTTTTAATATATATAATTTCATTTTTTTCAAATATTTATTACATATAATTTAGAGAGAATACCGATGTTGTAATTAATAATTAAAATCAAGATTCAATTGTTTGAAAAAAATTAATTTTGAGTTAATTTTATAACTATCAATATAAATTTTCATATACTAATATCTAATTATATTTTTATATATAGAGAAAAAAATATCTTTTAAAATAACAAGTATAAAAATGAATTATTTTATTTGTGTAGTAGATTTAGTTTAATACCTAATCAAATATAAAAATATATACATTAAACTTTTTAAGTTTTAGATAATAAATATTAAAATTAATTATTAGTAAAAAATTAAACTCTTTTACGTGAAAACAATAATTAAAAAATTTATTATTTGATTTTTTTTATCTACAGAAATTCTGATTTTTTTTAGCTGATAAAAATTTTTGTTTTTTTATTTTTTTATAAAAGTAATTTGATTTTATAAATTTTGTGTATTATAATTTATAATATCAAGACAAATTTAATATAATTTTAAAAAATTTATATTTTTATAATATTATTATAAATAAAAATATTAATTTTTTATTAATAATAAATTTATTAATCCTATAATTAAATTTTTAACTAAATTCTTTATTTAAAGGGGATTCATTATCATTATTGATTAAAGTCGTTTAATGCATGCAAGAATATTCTACGTATAAGGAGATATAATACGAACTCATCACTCACTCAAGATTGGGCGGCGTGGAACACATTTTCTTTTCTTTATTACTCTTCTTAGTTTCGGTTAGTGTGTGTGGAACACATTTTTATAGGGGTCTACGCGAATCAAATCGAATCGGATATGATATTCGTGTTTTTTAGTGTTAGATTCGATCCGATCTAATTTGTAAATGTGTGAATTAAATCAGATCGGATATCAGATATATTTGTATAATTAAACTTTTTTAATTATATTTTCATGTAAAAAATTCAATATTTCTTTCATATTTTTAAACTTATTTATTCTTAAAATATTTTTAATTAATTTTTTTCTAAATAACAAAATAAAATAATACAATATATGAATAATAATTACTAACTAAAACATACAAACAAGTAAATATAATACCGAACATATATATGTATATATTTATTTATTTTTATTGTTATGCGAATCTAAGGAACCGCAGATCAGATATGCGAATGTAGAACAAATATCCACGATCCAATTCGTAAAGAGTGCAAATCAGATCCTATCCGATTCGATCAATGTGCAGATTAAATTGTATATGCAATTTTCAAATTAAATACAAATATTTATTACAAATCTACTGATACAATCCGATCTATGAACACTCCTACATTTTCATATGGTAAATAATACTCTAATATGGTACGGTGGTAAGTGAATTACTTTTAGGACCACCTACTCTTGAGATTATTATTTTAGGAATATATATTATTACTTCTATTTTTACAATGTCTTTTTCTTCATAAATTTATGTAAATATATAATGCAACAAGAGATTATGTGTAGAATGATATTGTAAAGAATAAGAATAAAATATCATTATTTATTATTTATGATAATTTTTTCATCTAACCAATATAGCTATATAGGTTGTGTTTTTATTATTATGCACAATAAGAATGAAATTTCGTTAAACGGTAACGGTTTCACTAAGAAATCAATTAAGGTGAAGCTAACTCTAATTAATTAACTAAAAAATAGGTCATTTATAAATTTAAAAAAAACAACTCTCTACTACTTTAATTTTTTGAATTTTAAAATAAAAAATAAAAAAATTAATTTAATTGACTTATATTATAATAACTTTTTAGACTTTTTCCAATAATAATAGTGTCTGTATAATTGATAACGATGTTATTCTCACAATTTTAGAAGATGAAATATTTAAGGTTATTCTGTTTGTTAACAAGTGCATTTCTCACCATTTAATTTTGTGTCCTTCCATCCTATTGAATTTCTATAACTTACATTATACTGCACAATTCATCATAAAATATGTCCTAATTAATAGATAATATTTCCTAATAATATAATAATTATTTAAAAATATAGACGATTCATATAAAAAAGAGTGAGAAGATATAATTTAATTTAGAGTTGAAATTTAAATTGATATCTATTCTCAATTAAGTTAGATAATTTTATATGCAATTTAATTAATTTCGAATAATGAAAAATTTGGATAAATTATTTTGCTTAATCTTTCGTGAAGATTTAAGATAAGAAAGGTTTTTAAGAAGATTCGTGGAAATTCAAAATTCAAGTCCAAAATATTTGGAAAAGTATAATAAATTTTTTTAAAAAATAAGAATAGAAGAAAGATTTTATTTGAAAGAGATGATAGACACAACTTAGAGATTAATCTTACGACTTTCGCTTTTTATAAATAGAGTACTAGCACTACAATAAAAATAGTGATTTGCGGCAGTTCAGGGATTTGCGGCGGTTTTAAATCGTTTCGAAACAAAATTTTAGCGGGTACATAAGTGCTGCCTATTAGGGGTGGTGTTTGATTTTGCCGCAGTTCTAATGAGCCGCTGGCACAACCGCCGTAAAATAAAAAATAGCAGCGCCAGATTTAGAGGCGGTTTAAAACCGTCGTTATTTGACCAACATTGATTTTGGCGCAAATTTACCAACAGTTTGAAACCATTGCTAATTAAGGGCCATTTTTTTTCAAATGTATTTGGCGGCGGTTTCCGCAATCTGGTATTCTGTTTTTTTTTTGGCTATTTTGCAATCGCCGTTATTTTCTGGCTAAATGGCCGCAAAAATATTGTATTGTACACTGGCAATTAATTAACGCTTTTTTTTTTTAATTTGAATGTACTAGGTATTATTTTTTTTTTCTTTGTTATTCTTGGAATTTTTCTTAATGTAACATCCTAACACACAGAGTCTTACGCTTAAGTCATAAAACTGAAGTGGCAAGGTATTACGATCTTTAAAAATAAAAAATATATATAATAATAGTTGAAAGGAATTTTAACTAGAAGCCTGTAAAAAAAAGTTTAAAACAAAAGTTGTAATGCTCACGGGGACGATAAACATAAACTGGGTAGGATAAGAGTAAAACGATAAAGATATATTTATCAAAGCTTCCAACTCGGTTCGCGAAGATAAACAGGCCAGAGCATATAAGTATATATATACATATATATAAAAGAATTCCAAAATGACCCAAAGCAGAAAACTGACAACCTGTTTCTCTGAGTCAACCTCTAAGAGGGACAAACATAAAATACAAGGTGGAGAATCCATATACATATATAAATATAAACAAAAATACGCTCCAGAGTCCCAAGAGTTCTTCACTTCATCAGAGACTCCAGAATACAGAGTGGTGTTTCTCAACCTGCATCTGAAAAATAACAATATTGTATGGGATGAGAACTGGGGGTTCTCAGAATGGTTAAGGTGCCACACATATAATAAATAAGGTCCCGGGAAAGCCATAGGCAATCCTATAACACCGACACTCAGATTATAAAACTTAAAAGAATAAACTGAAACATAAATTTAGTAAAATTCTCTAAGGTACCCAAATAACAATATATCTCTAACGCTGCAGTTTACTTCCTATCTCATTTAACTCTAACCCTTACCACTGCACTGACCCAACCAGTCACGGCCTATGGCCCAAATCAAACCAGTTTGGCCTCCGGCCCAAATAAACTCAACCTGGCCTCCGGCCCATTTCAAAACAAATCAATGTTATTACCTATCCACCACCAAAGTACTCAAAACAGAAAGACAATCACAAACACAAGCAAATACAAGGCAAACACATTTAAAGAACAAATACAGCAAGTATCACAATTGTCAGTTAAACAGAATTTATCAGATAGGCAAACCAAAACAATTATGCATACCCAAACAAAGCAAACAAATGCAACATGATGCATGCCTGTCCTACTATCAAACATGTTGCATGGCCGTGAGCTCACGTGTCGGTTGAATCGCCAGGACCCGACACATCTGGTAGCTAACCCAGACATTTGTCTTTAGGTTGTGCATCTCCAGGAGGATCATAAACGAAGGAGAGTTCCTTTTCACATTGAAGGAGCGTGCCTTTCCAACTTCTCCTAGAGGATATACGAGGGAGAGTGCCTTTTCACATCAAATAAGCGTGCCTTTCCACCTTACAACCAGAGAAGAATGTGGGAAAAACAATATGAAGGAGAGTGTCTTTCCACCTTCTCCACATCCACATCACGACAAGAGAGGGAACTTCCGTCCTCAACTTGCCATCCGAATATATTTTCAAGTTAACAAGCAAGCGGGATCGTACCCAAACCTTGCCCTCTCGACTATTCCGGCCACACACACATCTCGACCGTTTCGGCCACACACACATCTCGATTGTTTTGGCCACGAACACATCTCGACCATTCTGTCTGCACACAATCATCCTCAATCTCATCATTAACATCTCAATTCAATTACTCTAAACCATTCTTCACTTCCAAGTTGCCTCACCTTCCTAGCTCAAATCCTCTTAACTATCCTTACAACTCAGTTCTAGGGTCATAGGGTGTAAAATAAAGGTTTAGAGGTCCAAAATTAAGCTTTAAAACATAAAAATCTACTTTGCTGAAAACTGGGGTCACGCGTATGCCTGAGCCACGCGTACGCGTAGGAGTACATTACTGAAATGTCACGTGTACGCGTGGGCATGAAATTTTCCATGCTCGCGTATGCAAGCACTCTGCTCACGTACGCGAGATGTCCAACCCAAATAGGTTGGTTGCGTCACGGGTAGTGGTCGCGTACGCAAGTTATGCAGAACATTAGAAATGCTGAATGTTGCAGAATTTTCAACTTTGCACTCTAAACTTCCGATGCGCATAACTTTCTGGTTTCAAAATATTTTTCATCTTTTCTTCGAACGGCATAAACTTCACGGACCCAATTTTCATATAAAACAAGTTTGAAACAATTTGAGAGTCCAGAAACCAAGTTATGACTCACCGAAGTTCGGCAAAAAAAAAAAACAGTTTTCACCAAAGATTCCTAAGCCTCTATTTCACCAATTTTCCTTTATCAAAACCAAAGTTCTGCATTTAAAAATGACTCTAAATACACCCAACACAGCTCCATATTCAATCACAATCAACCATGCCTCAATTTTAAATCACTTCATTCCACGAGTTCTCAAATATACAACACAATTATGAATTTATCAACATTCATATGTTCACATTCATAATCCTCATCCATTAACATCAAATTCATCATTCATCAATCTATTTTACCAACACCCACCACCACGTTCACATCAATAAATCATCAATCTAATCATACCTCATCATTTTAACATACATTGACAACTAAAATCATCAAACATGCTCCAAATACAATTCAACTTATCCTATAGTCATCTAGCCTAAGTTTTCATGATACCGTACATGTTATATACGAGAAACTAAAATCATACCTT
Organism: Arachis hypogaea; assembly: GCF_003086295.3. NCBI lineage: Eukaryota > Viridiplantae > Streptophyta > Magnoliopsida > Fabales > Fabaceae > Arachis > Arachis hypogaea. The sequence goes on from NC_092036.1 coordinate 21,146,704, forward strand.
GGTCGATTCCTCGTAAAACCCAAAACTTCACAATTTGTTACCGTTCCACGATACTCAAATTTCTAAAGTCTCACCAAACGGGTCTTCGGCTCCCTAGAGTCCAATACCAAGTCTCCAACACCACTAATTTGTTTCCAAAGTACACAATCCAAACTAATTTCACCAAATAATACTAAAATTACTATAGGATTCACTAATTAAATAACTTGAAAAGGATTAAACGTTCCACACCTTACCAACGCAAAATTTGGACAAGGTCCGGCAAGTCCACAAAGCTAATTCAATCCTAAACACCGAAATTACACAAAATTTAACATAATTACATATTGAATTTCAAAATTAGGGGAAGAGAAAATAGAAATTGAAAAATGGATTCCTTACCAAATTAACTACTGGGATTTGTAGAGCTCGTTGCTACGATCGCGTGGCCGCAAACGGTGCGGTGATCGAAGCTCCAGATCAAAAGTTATATGAAGTTGAAATCTAGCCAAGGATTTGTATGTTCTTCCTCTCTTCTCCCTCTAAGTTTCCAGTGTGTGTGTATTATTTATGGAAGAAAGAGCTGAAGCTCTTTCATTTTATTAATCTTGGGTTGGACCTTAGGCCTAATATGGACCCAATTCAATCCGTTTGGCCCAATCTTGAGTCAAATCTTTTAAAATTAGCGTCAAAATTCTTGTTTTAATTTTCTCTATCATATTAAACTATAAAAATCACATTTATAATTTTTTTGATTAATAATTAATTTATTCACTAATTATTTACTAATCTCTCAGATTTTACACTTAATATTACAAATTTAAATTATTTTATATCTGAAAAAATAAATTGATGGGTAAACGACATTAGCGAAACTATTAATAAAATTCATATAATTATCCAAATATCAATAAAGTGTATTTCTTACTAAGAGTTGCATAGTCAACACAAAAAAGTGCATATTTAAAAAAAACTTCCACAATTATAAGATCTACTTTTCAATCTGTCCCTCAAATGAATTCATCCATGCGGCGGCGTCTGGTGGCAACTTCCGACCTTGCCCTTGAATTAGACATTTCATGACACTCTCCACTGCCTATATCTTTATCTTTCCAGCTGCTACTTCATCCTCCGCGGCCTTCCTTTTCAATTTCTCGGCCGCCAACTCTGCTTGTAGTTCAAGTAGCACCCTTTGGGTCTCTTTCCTTTGAGCTCCATTACTTGGCTGATGGGAATTTATACTGAAGACTTGACTAGAAGTTGGTCCTAAACCCATGCCACACACTCTACCCGAGTGCTCCTTTTCGAGAGCTTGAGCAAGCGAATCATTCTGAGACAACAGTCTAGAGGATTCATCATGTTGTTCAATACCTATAATTGTTTCCTACACACATAGATAAGCAAACATAAACATTTATTAGCTAGTTGCTAACTGCATAGACTTCTAATACAATTTTAAAAAATAAAACCTATGAGAAAAAACTTAGCAATTATCAACACATTACTTATACCAATAACCCGAGCTGCATCATGGATATAGGAGCCATTAGGTTCTTTGCGCGTTAAGGTCCACAACTTTTCTCTACCAACTCTCCTCCTTTGTCGTTCCGACTGTAACAATATAGTTTAAAAAGTGAATGTGTAGACGAAGAGATGGTTCAAAAACAGAGTCAAAAATAAATTACCTCTTCTTCTCCGAACCTTGCCAACCTTTTCGATCCGCCAGTGTGAGTGTATAGCTGCTTTGATCAATTCTCAGCATTTTTCCTACACTTCTCCTGTCATGCCATCAAAAGTAAGAGTTACTAGACACTATTTCTGACTAGCTTAATGTATGTAACATAAATAGAATTTTTCTGTTATGAAATAAGAATATATTACCTTTGTCTCTTCATTGTTGCGATAATCAAGGTACCATCTCCAATGATCCACAGTAATTTCGATAGGTGGCCTTCAATATTTTGTTTAAGAGTCAGTTGTGAGTCATAATAACTATGGTACAACCTGTTCCTCGTTTCCTTCCAAGCCCTCCCTAGCATTTTTAAAATTGTACGCTTGATCTTTCCTCCACTATCTTCATCAAAATGGAACATTTCCTACAACAGTAAAATTAAGTTGTTAGTATGTGTCAAATTAAGATTATCGAATTCTATACAAACATGAGTTTTTACCTTTACACATTTATTATAGATCTTATCCTTGAAGCGAACCTTTCTCCGGTCTTTCTCGTAGATTAAAAATTTGTTGTAGTTAGATCCTAGCAATCCGAGAACACCGCTCAGTATACCAGCTTCCGCTTCAACTGGTTGCAGGATCTCATTGAACCTGAGTACGATCTTTCTACCATTAGGTGACTTCATATCTTCCTTCACACTCAATTTGACTTGTTTCATTGTGCCATCGAATTTTGTAAATCATAGTCTGCGTGAGTAACCATTCTGGCCAAGCTGTGATAAAATCATAGAAAAATAGAGCATGGAAATAATTTATGAAATAAATTCTTGTATACCAATTGTTTTAACATCCCAAAATTCAATGGTCTTGCGTCGCTTGTGCTTTTGAGCCTCTGTTGCAGCAAACCGGTTGTCAACGTGTTGCTCAAAAGAATCTATCTCATCTACCTCTGGGTCTAAGCCTTCGTCGTTCAGTTTCGAGTTTTGAACATCATTCGTGGAAGTATGTGGAGCAAGCGGTGGTTTGCTACGGGGCAGACAAAAGGGGCGTAAAGATGAGGCTGCGAGGGCACCACTGCCACTGGATGGGGAATTAGGCAATCCACTTGATGGGGAGTTGTAGCCACAGCAGATCCCTCTTGAGGCTGCTGACATGCTGTGTCTAACCGGGATTTCTTCTTGTAACGACCTATCCTAAGCATCTTTCTTGATTGTATTCGGATCAAAAGATACAAATAATAATTAATATATAGTTATTAATATAGATTAATATACACCAAGTCGAAAGTAAAAACCAGTTAATATATATTAAACTCTTACATATATATTAAACTCTTACTTTTATGGCATATTGATAATAATTAATTTATAGTATGAGAACAGAGATTGAAGTTAAGGGTGCAGCAGAAGAATAGAGAGCAGAATCAAGTAAAATGCCACATTCATTCTAATTATATGCATGTTATCATCTATACTTTCTATCTTCTGTGAACAGCACTCCTAAATGCCTCCTCTCCTCATGCATGATAATTAATGATGAGTATAAAGCATAACAGTAAATAAAGCAGATACAATATGATGAATATAGTATGATGAATAGAATGCATAACACACAAAGTTTAACCAAATTTAAGGAGAATGAACCAAATGAATTTGATCAATTTGCTTGTGAACTTCTACAAGTAAAGATAAGAGATAATTTATGCAGAATTTTCTAATATATTAACAATTATTTATATTAATGAAGTGGCAAATGTTAAAATCATAAATTGCATTAATAGATCTATATACACCGAGTTGAAAATAGGAACCAGTTAATATTTATTAAACTCTTACTTTTATGACATATTGATAATAATTAATTTATAATTTGAGACTAGAGACTAAAATTAAGGGTAATGGCAGAAGAATAGAGTGCACAATTGGGTAAAATGCCATATTCATTCGAATGCAGAAAGAATAGAGAGCATAATTGAGTAAAATGGCATATTTATTCTAATTTTATGCATGTCATCATCTGTGCTCTCTATCTTCTGACAATAACACGCCCAAATGCCTCTTCTTCTTACGCATGACCATCAATGATGAGTATAATGAATAATAGTAAATAAAGCAGATATAATATGATAAATGTAATGCATAACAGACAAATTAAAACCAAATCTAAAAAGATTGAAGAAATTGAATTTAGATCCATTTGTTTCTGAACACCTAATAAGTGAAGATAAGGGAAAATGGTAATTAAGAGATATAAAGTCCTTTCCCTGTAAATAGGATAAACTTAAGAGTTATTGATAAGGGAAGATGTCCCTGTACCCTTCTATTTATATGGAAAAAAACTTAATTAACTATATGATCAATTATTTTTCAACTTTTTTCAGTTTTTTTGTTTGTTTTCTTTTCAAATATTTTAATAGATAACTTAATAGAAATTATTTCTACATAAATAGAGATATACATGCATGTCATTAACAGGCAACCATAATTGGCAACAAAATTTAGGATTAAGCAATTCTCACCAACAATGAATGGCAACAACATTTGCCCAGCAAACCTATCCTACTCCCCCATTAACTCAATTAAAAACGCCTTCAAATATACCATTAAACCGCAACTCAGAATTTTCCATTAATAAATCCTACTCCCCATTAACAAATTAACTCGGCTAACAAGATCAAAAAAGCTTGCATGTCAACTATAAGCTCATTAATGGTTTTACTTTCAATAAGCAAATCAGCAACCACACAGGGGGAACCAGTGGTCCTTACCCGCAGCGAGAGGATTGGTATTGACGGCGAGAAAGAAATGACTAGGCCTCGGGTAGAGAGAGAAAGGGCTCTAGGACAAGGGCTCGCTGCGGGGACAAAGACTTCTTCCTTCCAACGACGACTACAACAGATACCGGCGATGGGTACGACGATGGATATTAAACCCTTTCTAAAATCAAATCATTTCCAAAATTAAGCTAAATTCCTATATTAAATCTTTTTAAAAGTTAACTCATATTCAATAACAAAACATTTCCAAATCTCAAGAAAACTAATCCGGCAACCGCCAATTTAACAAAACCAATAACTCAAAATATACAACCTTTTCAAACAGTCAATAATTTCACCAGACAAACAATTACAATAATCCAGAGCAACTCAATTCAGTCCATAATATGTACCAAATCACAAAAATATACTTTTCATATAATTATCGACTTGTAACCACTCTTTAAAGTAAAATAAGTTTAAGAAAAGCACCCTTACCTCGATCACGACTTAACTACGCGATAAAACTCTTTTTCCTCCTAGCCCGCAGCAGCAGCAACTTCAATCGTGACTCGCAATAGCTAGAACTCGACTCTACGTTACCAAAATCTTAGAATCCCTAACCAAACTCAATAGAATACTGCTTTTCAAAGGTTCTGAAATGTAAACTCTTACCGTAACAAAGGAGTAATGACTGAACCAAACTGCAAAAGCTTTGGCAATGGTTCTAGTGGCCACAGAACTGTTTCTGGGGGCCAGAATCACGGTGATACAGCCTTCTCCTCCTCCTCCGGTAGTGACTCCCGCAACAGCAACCTATGAAATCCAACCACTAAACCAATGTTCACCAAATTCCAAACCTTGATATCTATGAATCTTCATCATCAAACCTTAATGATACCATGCAACTCACCGGCGACCATAGCAGCGACGGAGACGAAGCACGACAACGAACTCAACAACGGCGGCGGACGAAGCTGGCAGCGCAAGGCGCGATGGTGACCATGGGCTTCCTCTCAGCAAGCACACATGACAAGGATGGTGACCTCTCTTCCTCTCGGTGCTGCCCTCTGCCTCGGTTCTGGTAAGTGCGACGACGATGACGACCTTAACCAGACGCGGTTCTTGATGGCGAGGGATCGCAGCTTCGATGGTGGCAGAAATGGTGAGGAATGGCGATGTGAACGCAGACGGTTTCCCTCTCTCGCGAGCCCTCTCCTCTCAATGGAACAGTGGCAGACGCAACGGTGCGACGACGGCAAGCTGACAGGGCCTCCCTTTCCCCTCCGATCTCTCTCTTCTCCCTTTCTCCTCTCTTGCTCTCTGCTCCTAGCTTCCCCCTTTTTTTCCTTTCTTTTCCCTATTCACTTTTCCCTTTCTTTTTCCCTTTTCTTTCTTTCTTTATTTCTCTTTTTTTTCCTCGAACGGGCGAAAGGCGGCTAGGGTGAGTGCCGATGAGGTGTGTGGGTGGGGGGTAGTGAAGTTAAGGTTAGGTTAGGGTTAGTGAGTTCCAATTTGAGGATTTAAGATTAATAGATTATAGTAATTTCAATAAAATTAGGGTATATTGTATAAATTTAAAATCTAATATAATCTCTTAAAATTACTTTAAAAGTATTATTTAGTTATCAATTCGCTAATTGATTTTTAATCAAGTATTCTAATTTAAAATTAGAGATAATATAATCAATATTTTTATTTATAAAATTTAAAGTATTAAATTTCAATTATTCAATTATTTAAATTAAATTATATAAAATTTTTATTCTTTTATAACTACTAAATTTTATAATCTAAATATAAAAAATTATTCAATAATTATAAAATTAATTAAAATTCTTATTTTAATTATTAAAACTTAATTTAATTATTTTTATTAAAATAATTTCTGAAAATAAAATCTTTAATAAATAATAAGTTGAAACTAGCTCGTAATAAGATTTTTCTGGAAACTAGCTCGTAATAAGATTTTTCTGGATTTTTCTGAATTTTTCAGGTCTTGCAAAGGTTGCACTATCTGATGAATTTTTTCATCAGAAGAAAGCTATATCCAAATGTTAACTTCTCTCTAAGGTTGCACTATCTGATGAATTTTTTCATCAGAAGAAAGCTATATCCAAATGTTAACTTCTACTCTAGACTAATTTATAGGTAAAGCTATTATTACACTAGGTTTTTCTTTCTAGGGAGCATAAGATAAGGTTATCCCTCCTAATATATGTTATTAGGCTTTAGCTAATGCCTTTATGTGATCAGGGCCATGGGTTTCCACTTGAGTACTTCACTATTTTATTTGCTATCCCTCGAATGGCTGGTTACTTAACGCATTGACGAGAGTCTTTTGGATGATCTTGATACGATGATTATGAAGCCTCAACAGGTTGTTTACTTTCTTTATTAACTCATTTCTCTAGTTATGGTTTTCTTAGACATTGAGATATTTAAAATATAGCACAACCATGATTGAGGGTAAGAATCAAATTGGCCTAGTTGTTAGTATCCCATTAGTATATGAATTAGTTTCTTCTACGGTTTTTATAATCTCTGATTACTAGTACTAACACTGATATTTGTTGTGGATGATTTTGGATTGCTCCTAATATTCTCCTAATGTCACCTTAATCTATTTCATGTTCAGGTTTATGTTGGGGAATGGCTGAGGCATTATGCACCAATCAAAGAAAGAACAGAATCAAGTAACACTGACAAGCTTGTTTAGTTGATGAGAACTATGATGATGATAGAGCAGCACCACCTACTTAACTAAATAAGAATTGATGAGGACTATGATGATGATGGGATGAAGATGACATTAGGACTATAGCTGATAAATTTAGTATAGTTGAACAATACACTGAGTTCATATTTTGAATTATAGTTGATATATCAATACACTTTGTTGATATATGATTATTACTTATTATTATTAGTTGATGTATTAATATACTTTGTTTATATTTTGAATTATATTGACTTGTTTGTTTATAGTACTTTTTTTTAGTTTGATAATACGATAAACTTGTTTAAATTTATATTTATTTTGTATGATATCAAGTTTATTTTACAATGAAAAAATCTAAAAAAAATGTTGTTTTATCTTACTAACGGATTTACAAACAGATTTTTTGTCTGTATTCAAAGTTGAAAATGCTTTTCTAGGCTCCAATTACCAACTAAAAATCTGTCGAAAAATCTAACGCTAATTATTGACGAAAAATCTATCAAAAAATCGGACGAGTTAAGCAAAATTGAAGTGACGATTACCGAGAAAAAATCTGTCGGTAAATTACCGACAAAAAATCTGTCGAAAAATCTGACGGTTTTTTAGCAAAAAAGGGGATTATTATCGAGAAAAATTCTGTCGGTAACGGAAAAACATCTGTCGGTAAATTATTGACGAAAAAAATTCGTCGGTAAGTAATTTTCGACAAAATTTTTATAGAGAGACAAAATTTGTCAATAATTTTGTTGGTAACTAAAAGTTCATCTATATAAAAACTAAATCTATCTATAAATCTATTTATAATAAACAATTTTCTAATTGTGGCTAATTGGAGATAAGCCATCAACCCAGTCAACCTAATTAGGAGCGCGAGGGTCCTTACACTTGAGTCATCAAGTTGCGATTATAGTTTAAACTTTAAAGCAATTCGAACATAATTATATTACATTGCAAAAAATAGGGGAGAACAGATATTTGAGAGTGGAAAAGATGAGGTGAAATTAAATTCTAACACCTGCTTAAATTATTTTGATACATTGTTTCTTATGTTTAAAGTCGTTGATTTTAGACATTTTGTTACTTTCCAATAATTAATCTAAGTAGCATAAATAGTGATAGACTTTTTGAAGTGGTACTTGAATTAGTGTTTGAGGGAACGACAATCTTTTTCTTACTTTCTTAGTGCTTGTGATCTGGTACACTTGTAAAAACTGAATTGTATAAATTCAGTAACATGTATGTATATTATTATTATTATTATTATTATTATTATTATTTTGAAAACATACAAAGATAATATTATGGATAAAATAAACTTTATGAAACAATGCAAGTAAGAATTTAAAAGAAAAGTGTATATAAATTAAATTTGGAACCTGGCGCATGATCTTTGTATATTGCACACAGTATGATCGTATAAAAAGTAGAGGTATGATTAAGTACTTAAGTAGTATTAAAAATCTATAGTTGTTCTTGTCATCACTCTGAATTATTGGAAATGTTTATGTATGTGGTTTGCACTGTGCAAATTCTATTTTTGTCAATGAATTCAACGAGTTATTAAAAAATAAAATATGTAAATTTTAAAGGATAAATTTATTAGTCTTATATTGTCTAAAATTAAAAGTCTGATATAATAGTTTTTATAAGTGTGAAGCAACTCTCATTTCATGAGTAACTTTTAGAGTAATATTATAAGATTAATATTTATTTAAAACAGTAATTTAGTAAAAAAATTTAAAAACCTCCACAATACATTTTATTTATGACAATTTAAAAAACTTCTACTCATAATTAATTATAATTCAAAATTTTGGAACAAAGTCTCATTTTCTCTTTTTTCCAAAATAAGAGACTGAGTTAGCTGAGAGAGAATGGTTATGAAACCCTGAGTTTTTTATCGTCATTTTTGCCGCCGTTCTCACTGTTGTTTTCGTCATCGGTGTCGTTACCTCTGCGGTATCAGTAACTCCTTACTTTTGGTACGATCATGACGTGCTAAAAGTTGCTATTTAATATTGAGCCTTTAGGTCGATATCGCGTTTCAGTTTATAAGAAAATACCAGGAAATTATTTGTAGTAATTCAAATCACACAATTATTAATAATAATAAATGCTATACAAATGAATTCAACATAAAACTCAAATACAATACATATCCCTCTGGATAAAATAAAACTTAAAGTAATAAGGGCGAGGGAACTCTATAAAAACAACGAATCTCCGAACCTGTGTCTCTGAAAGGGTGGAAGATTTGGGGTGAGAACAAACCACACGTTCTCAGTAGAGAATGGGAATGCCGTAAAAAGTAATGAATTTAATGCAAATAATTAACTTACTTAGTAAAACTATTTGGTTAACCCTTTGGAAATACTTTTATTTCTACTTTAGATAAATAATTACTTTCCTTTAAATTTCTATACTCAAAACAAATTTTAAATATAAAACTAGTCATATTTTATGTCTCTCAGCCACATATTAATCCTCAGTCAAATGTCAACTCGTAATCACTTTAATACACTCACAAACAAGTAGTACAAGAAAGCGATTCAATTCAATGTACAAGCAAGTCACAACAAGACAAACAATACAATCACAAAGTAATAAGACAAGCAAGCGCAATCAAATGCGAATGTGCAAACATGATGCATGTCTATCCCTAACGCAGGCCATGAGCTCATGTGTCGGTTGCCTACCCGCTCCCGACCTTATCCGGGTACAAATCCCAGATATGGCTTTCCAGATGCATCAGTGTGCTTATAAGTCGTACGGCTAGGCCGCATCAGTGTGACTTTCCAAATCAATAAGCGTACATTTGGAAAATAGTTCTCAGTGTGTGGACGTCCCCACTTTACATTTGGCACTAAGGCCCAAACAATGTCACATCTGCTCTCCTCTGGCAGACACTTCATTAATTAATATATTCTTTAAATTTTTGTTCTCTGCTCTCCTGTGGCAGAGATTCCTTTTCTTAATAAACCGAGCTCAAATCTTTACTTAAAACAAAATCTTTCCTTAAAAGATTGGGTTTAAAACATTATATTTTTCTTAATAAATCAAACTTTAAAATAGAGTAAATCTTTTCTTAACTAAATATATTTTAAATAATTTAATTTTCCAAAACCAAATCTTTTAAAATAACTTTTCAAATAAAACTTCAGATTTTATAAAATTTCGGCGGCATTTTCTCTAAAATTCAGTCTAAACCACCCTTACGGGTTCCTTACTCCTCAATAATTCACCGGCCTTTTTCTCAACAATTCTCAAATCAGCGAAATTCTTAATAATCAGAAAACAGTCACATTCACAGCAATAATCCATACTCAATAACGTTACTATTATTAGTATATATATATATATATATATATATATATATATATATATATATATTTGCAATTATTCAATTAATTTTGTAGGCATTCTAAATTAAAAACGTTTATCTTTAAAAATAAATCTCCTACCTCCGTATGGAATCAAAATCCACAAAAGTTCTGGAGAAACTTTTGACCGCTGCTGAAAAGGAAAGCGTCAGAAATTATTTGTGTCTCCTAGAACTCCAGTTGGTCGAACTCAAGGGAAAAGAGAGCTACGTCACCATCAGCCTCCATCGAACAAAAGTGACGCCAACGTATAGAGGAGGAAGATAGAAACACTTTTATCGGATTAGATTTTTTATTGGAATTACGGATCGCAAATAATCAAACTCATAAAGATTAAGATTCCATGGTTTCTCATTCTCTCTCCCACGGCCTTCTTTCTTTTCTTTCCTTTAGGTTTATGTTCGGTGGTGATTGAAAGGAATTAAACTGATTATGGCTAATGGAAATGAGTGAAAATTTGTGATATTAAAGCTCATTAGGTGTCATGATTATACATGTATACATAAGTATTAGGCCACGTCTCCAATTTTCTTTCTTTTGCCCCTTACAAGCTTCGGCCAAGTGATGATGATAATTAAATGAATATTAGCCAAGTGTCATAGGTTAAATAAATAAAAGTGGCATGTGTCCTTATGATATATATATATTCATGCATATACATACTAACCACACTTAGATTTTCTTTCCCTTTGTTTCTTTGGCTTCGGCCAAAAGGAAAATAAATAATAATAATAATAATAATAATAATAATAATAATAATAATAATAATAATAATAATAATAGAGTAAAATTAAATAATAATAATAATAATAATAATCAATTTAGACCGTAACTATCAATATAGTTTCTGATAGATAATTTAAAATAATAGAATAAGTCATAATTAAATTTTATTTTTTTTAAATTCAAAGCATAAAATTTAATTTTAAAAACTGAGGTTGTTATAGTATCCGTTGCAGTAGAGAGCTTCTGGATCGAGTCACTTATTCTATCAACGCGTTTTTAGATCTATTTTTTTTATACTGTCGTTGCTACCACTGTTGCCATTGCAGTTTTTACTGCCTTTGCCACCACAGTTTCTGCTGTCGATGCTACCGTAGTTGCTGTGGTACAATGCATTTTTAGATCTGTTCGCTCCCAAACTTCTTCTTCAACGCTGCTTTTTCTCACTCTAATTTCTCTTTTGAACTGTCGTTGGTACTTCTTTTTCTTTTTCTTCTCTATTAATTTGCTGATATTTCTTCTTCATTAAAAATAAATTTTTTTTGTATCGCCTTCTCAGTTCTGTTGAAATTTTTTTACTGATATCTCTCTTGTTCTGTATTTTTTTATTATTTTTCATTTGCGTTGATAAGGAGTCTTGAAAACAAGATAGGGAAGACATGATAATTGATCATTGAAGCTGTTTTGTTTTATGCCGATAGTTAGTAGATTTTTTTTGTGTTAAGAGTGATTATTAATTACTTTGTTTTGATTGGTTGATCTGCATTTTATATTTTTATTCTCTGTTCTGATTTTTTAAATTTGACTTATAGAACATGCTTAAAATCAATGAGTATTTTATACTATATATGTAACATAGGCTTTTTAGATGAATGTTTATTTTCAAAAAAAAATATTAAAATTATGCTATATTAATTTATTTTCGAATGGAATATATTTCATTGAAAAACAAAATGGTCATAATTTCAGCCTCTAAATTATAATTTTAATTTTTTGGATATCTTTTTTAAATGATTCTCAATCATAATGATTCTCAATCAAAAAGAACTGCAACAACTACCAGATAAAAATTAAATCTTTAAAAGTAAGTCTTTATTCTTTAGATAGATGAAAACACTTATTACTTTTTTTTATTAACGTGGATTTAGATTCTGAATGAGTCTTCTATAAATTAATAATGATGTTATGCGGTCTTTTAAATTATGCAAATTCAATATCGTTACTAGTTGAGACTAGATTATTCTTTACAGTGATTTTTAAATTAATGGTAAATTGACGAAGTGTTAAAAACAAAAATTTATTTAACACATTCAAATAGTATCACTTGAAAAATTTATAATTAAAAGTTTTTTTCATAGTTCTGTCTACTGTCAAAATTAAATTCCTCCTTACCCTCCAAATTTTTTTGGTAGAAGTCATCAATTCCTTCTTATGGTTTTATTAATTTTGATAAAAATAGAAGAGTTATTCCCTCTTTATCAATTTTTTTATTTTTTTATTTTTATTTTACAATTAAACTCACTCATGAATTTAACTTTAGGTTTTATTAGGCATTTGCTTGGGTTTATTCTGTTTTTGGAATTGCCTCTCGCCAATTTGATGAAGCCTGGTATTGTTAATTGCCAATTTTCAGGTAATTCTCTTCAATTTCTTTCCCTATTTCAAAAAATTACAAGATGCTCATCCATAATCAAAGCGGAGGACAATCAAAGCGGAGGACAAGGGAATGCTATTTTGTTTTTGTTTACAGTTGTACCATTTATATTTATGAATCATATAATGACCGACAAAGTTAACCGATCCATGCAGGCTCGTGCTATGTATATTTGGTGTGGATCTCTATAGATGTTTGCATTGGTTATTCATTATGATAACTCACCAAGTCACCATGGCATCTATCTTATAATCTAAATTCCCAAATCTCACTTAAAATGGTGGTGGCTTTTAATCTTAATTACATTTTTTTAAAATTCAAACCTTTAAGTAATAATAGTTGTGTGTATACATCATTGTATTATTGCAGAACTGCATTATGTCATTGTATTATTGGCTAATAATAATAATAATAATAATAATAATAATAATAATAATAATAATAATAATAATTGATTATATTATAGCTTTGTAGTTTATCATATTAAAAGTTTCATATATATTTTTTAGTAGTACACATGTCTAGTAACTTTTTTTTTTACTTGAAGTTTAACTAACAACAATGGATAAATCTTAGATTGTTAAGCCACGAAACTCAGATGAATATATAATTGGTTTAGAAATCTTCATAGATTTTGCATTTTAACATAGAGCAATTGAGAATAGTAAGTTAATATGTCCGTGTCCAAGTTATGGGTTTCGCAAATAGCATGTTCGAAAAGATGTTAGAGATCATTTACTTTATAAACCAATCCCCAAGAATTATGTTGTATGAAACTTTCATAGTGAGAAAGAAGTAACCGAATTCTCAACAAGTGCACATGTCATGCGCGAGACATTAGCAACTGAACATCCTCTAAATAACATAATGATGCTTTCGGGATACATATGGATCAGGAGAGCAGTGAGGATTCAGGCACAAAAAATTTTGTAAACGATGAGCCAAGAGAAAATCGTAGAGATTTTGATAAGTTTCTCAAGGAAGGCAATCAAAAGCAACAGGAAGGAAGAGACTTAACAAAGCTAGAATTCATAGTCAAATTGTATCATATTAAAGTCTTGTGTGAATTAAGTGACAAGGTCATTATAATTACCGTGATACTTGAGTTGGTGAGGGATGCTTTTAGTTATGTGCATTTGCCTACGACTTTTGATCAGGTAAAGAAACTAATTCGAAAACTAAGTCTTGACTATGTTAAGATAGATGCTTGCCCCAATAATTGTATGTTATTCGAGGATGAAGACCCAAACAACATCCAATAAACATGTAGTCATTGTGGTACTTCTAGGTGGAATTCTGCCAAGGTGAAATTATTGAGAAGGTTGGTTATTCTGATTTGTTGATTTAGTTTGTTGAGTTGTTCGTTGTTTTCTTGAAATTAGTTTCTAGGTTATGATAGAATGATTATAGAGTGTTTGAACGTATTTTGATAATTACGGCTAAATGATTGTGATAATGGTTTATTGAAGCGGTTTATATTGGAAATGATTTGAATCGTTGAGAGATGTTTAGTTTTGTTTGGTTGGAACCCTTAAAGGGTGGTAAACTTCGAGTTTTAAGAGAGGTGTTGTTGATATTTTTATAAGCCTGCACGAAAGTAAATAATAAAAATGAAATTATTTTTCTTTGATTTTGATTAAAGAATTATGTTTTGAGTTTGATTTATTATGAAAAGAATTACGTTTTGAGTTCGTTTTATTACAAAAAGAATTATGTTTTGGGTTTGATTAAAGAGCCACATCTTGAGAAGTTTTAGTAAATTTAAAGTATTTAAATTTGATTGGTAAAGGGAGATAATTTTTGAGTCTTTGAAAAGTTAGTAAACTTGAGAATGAGTTTCATTTTATTACTTTTAATCAAGGTTGTGAAAATCGAACCGATCAATGAACCGATGGAGTAACTGGTTCAATGGTTTAGAGGTTCAACCGGAATTCAACTGGAGTTCAACCGGTTTAACTAAATATAAAATAAAATTATTAAAAATTTAATATATACTTTTAAATATTTAAATTTAATACTTTTTAAATTGATAAAATTCAATCTTTTATAATTTTATATAATAAATTATCCATTAAAAATTCAAAAACAATTTTAAAAATCAACATTTATAACTAACAAAAATCAAAATGCATATAATACCACACCAGTTATTCCAATTTCATAAAAATAATAATAAAACTATAACAACAGCATAAACAATGATTGAAACATTGCTCCATAACCCAGAATCAACAACTCAGAAAAAAAATCAATCTTACAATTTCAAGAAATCATTGAAAAAATTAAATAAACAAAGACCAAATTGCTAAGTAGTCAAAAGATTCAAAAATCAAAAGGGGCTAAGAAATCTAATTAACCAACTTGAAACAATAAAGATCTGAGAAGAGAATTTGAAATTTCAATATCCATAAAATTGATTCAGAATCCAATGTCCATACAATTAACTCAATCCATTTAATTAACTCAGAAATCATAATATATACAACAACAATCTAAAAAATTAACAAGAAAAAAATGCAACTCAAGGAGGAGTAATTGAGTGCTTATCGGAGATGATGACCAAGCAGTGAAATGGAGGTGACTTGCGAAGAGAAGACAACCAAGTAGACATGCTCGCGACGGCGAGAAAAATAGGGCTGCCAGCAGAGACAGGCGAGGAGAACAGGGCGAGAAAACAGAGCGATGCGAGGAGAACATGGCGACACGAGGAGAACAAGGCGACGTGAGGAGAAGAATAAACCTTTGAGAGGAGAAGAGGAGGATGGCAACAACCGCGCTGACGCCAGGGGCTGATGGTGGGGGCGTGGCTAGGTGCTCCTCTAAATCTCTAATAGGGCCAGGTTACTCAAATGAGGTATTAGGGATTTTGCATGAAGAGGGAAGGGGAGCATTGTCTCTCCCATTTTCCTTTCTTATATATAAAAGGGACTAAAACGACACCGCATTTGTCTTGAGGAGAGAACCGGCTCTTTAAAAAATTGGTCCAGTTTATCGGTTAACCACTGGTTTGGCCGGTTTTTTAACCGATTTTTTGCAGGGTGGTTTTGTAGCTCAATCGGATCGGCCAGACCGGTTTCCGGTTAACCCGGTCAAACTGGCCGGTCTGGTCCGATTTTCAGAATACTGCTTTTAATTAGAGGATTATATTTTGAAAAGTATTTAGTCAATTTAAAATATTTTTTCAATCTTTTGAAAAGAGATTTAAACTGGAAATGGATTTGAAGTTGGTTTGGGTGATTTTGATTGAGTAAATATGAGTTTTATGAAAGAGAACGGGTTTAGAGTGACGTTGTTTTGAAGATTTCGGAAAATGTTATAAAAAATAGTTTTGGTTTTAAAGAAAAATTATTTGAAGAAAAGTGATTATTGGCATGTTGTGAACTGAATGTATATTGCTATTAAAGTAACTGGGTAATTTGAGATCGAGGATTCTCTCTTTTACTGTGATAGATAAATTGAAGTTGAAGATTCTCTCATTTGTTATGGTGGACAAGCTTGAGGTTGAGGATCCCCTCTCTTGTCACATCGAGAAGTTAGATAGAAGGTTGAGGATTCCCTTTGCTTCAATTCTGTATTATTAATTCGATTTTCTTGGTTATGATTAAAATTATATTTGATTGAAATGAAATTTAGATTGATGTGGTGAGGATGGTGGCTTTGTCCCACTCATGAATAGGTAAGTTGATATTGAGAATTCTCTCTCTTGTTACGATAGGCAAGTGATAAACTCCAATTTTGTGGTTTATCTTGTGCTTAATTTGGGACATTTTATCAACTTTTCCCACATTTATTCAATGAAATAGCATGATTTTGTAATTCTCCCTTAATTTGTGCTCAAGTGTAAAAACATGCTTTTTAGGCCCTTAATTTGCTAGTTTTAATTCACCTTTGATTCCACTAGATGCCTTGATGTGTTTGTTAGTGATTCAGGTTGAAAAGGCTAGGAATGGATCAAAGGAGTGAAGAGAAAAGCATGCAAAGTGGAGAACTCATAGAAAAACAAGGATTTGAGTGCATTCACCGACGCGCACGTGTGACAGGCGCACACGCGTGAATGTGAAGTCGCATTGCGACACGTACGCGTGACATGACATGTACGCGTGGATAGTAAAATGCCAAGCGATGCGTACGCGTGACCCACGCGTACATGTCACTGCTCGCACGTGACCTCATTAAAGTGAAAACGCTGGGGGCAATTTCTGAGTTGCCCAGGCCCAAATCCAACTCATTCTTGAGGCTATTTCATGCAGAATTCAAGATTGGACAAAGGGAGGAGCACTTAGTTGTAGGATTGGCATCATGTAGGTTAGTTTCTAGAGAGAGAAGCTCCCTCTTCTCTCTAGAATTAGGGTTCTTAGGCTATTTTGCATCCTAGATCTAGGGTTTGATTCTTGTTCTCATCTAGTTTTCTTTATGATTTCTTGTTCTTATGCCTTTGTTCTCATAGTTTGTAGTGTTAATTTCTCTTTTATGCCTCTTTTATGTTCATGAATGCTCATGTTGGATTTGGATCTTTTTTAATGCAAATTGATGATTGATGTTCTTTTATTGTTGATTTGAGTTATTATTATTAATTCATTGCAATTGGGTTGTTGTAGATTTTACTATTTCTTGTCATTTACCATGCTTTCCTTTTATGCCTACCAAGTGTTTGATAAAATGCTTGGTTGGATGTTAGAGTAGATCTTTGAGCATTCTTGGCTTAGAAAGAGAAGTTGGGCAATCTTGAGTCATGAATACCCAATTTAGACTGGTAATATAGAGTTGTTAGTTAATATGATTTCCATTGACTCTAATCTCTTGATAATTCAATTAATGAGTTGATTAGGACTTTTGGATTGAAATTAGCTAGTCTTATTAGACTTTCTTCGAGTGTGAAGATAACATTTTACCTTCTTCCATCATCGGGGATGACGTAATAAGATAAATTCTCGTTAATTATTATTATTAGTGACTAGGATAGAAAGCCTATATTCTCAATCTTTGCCATAAATGTCTCTCTTTATTAATTGCTTTCTTTAGTTGCTTGATTTACTTTTCTTGTCATTATTTTCTTGCCCCTTTATAAACCAAACCCCCTTATTCCTTCATAGCCAATAATCATTCACTTCATTGCAATTCCTTGTGAGACGACCCGATGTTTAAATACTTCGGTAAATTTTCATTGGGGTTTATACTTGTGACAACCAAATTTTGATTGGGAGAATTATTTGTTGGTTTAGAACTATACTTGCAATGAGATTTTATTGAGAAATTCTTTACCAACACAACACTTTCCTCTTCCATCAACAAGTTAAGATTAAGGATTCTCTCTCTTACTGTGAAAGACAAGTTGAGGTTGAGGATTTCCTCTCTTACTACATTGGGAAATTGAATGGAGAAGGTTGAGGGTTCTATTCGATTCAATTTCTAGCGGTGGTAAGAACGAGTTAGGTTGAGGATTCCTATCGTTACATCACAATCTCTCTCTGATTGGGGAGGTTGAGGATTTCCTCCTGGAAGGTTAAGGATTTTCTCTTGGAAGGTTGAGGATTCCCTTCGTGTTGAGAGACGATATCTGGGTTAGATACCGGATGTGTCAGGTTCTGACAGTTTAACCAACATGTGAGCTCATGGCCAGTAGGACAAGCATGCATCATATGCATTTGTGTGTATTGATTGAGTGTGCATATTGTATTTGGCTTGCCTTGTTGAGTAATTATATCTATATGCTATTTGATCTAATTTTTTTATCTGTTCTTTCTATTTGTGTATTTCTTGTATTATTTTGTATGTGTTTGAACAACTGAGAGATCCTTTATGTTGGCGATGGTGGCGCTGAGGGTTGTTCCTCCTGATGTGATGATTGGAGGTTTGTGAAAAATTGATTTTTGATATTGTTTTGGGCCGGAGGCTGAGTTTTGATATGTTTTGGGCCGGAGACCGAGATTTGATTATTTTGGGCCGGAGTCCAAGACTGGTTGGGTCGGAGGCTATGACTTGGTAAGTTGGTAAAGGTTAATACGTGCTTTGACTTGTGGTGGTTTATGTGTTGATTGTTTTTGCTTAGGCCGGAAGCCGCGATTGGTTAGGTGATGGACCAGAGGGCGTGAGTGAATTACATTTAAGGTAGGAAAAAGTATGAAAGATCAAACTGATTCAGCATATACTTAATGAACCTATGTTTAGAACAGGTTGGCTATTCATACAGTTTAAGTAACTTTTAAGATTTTATAATGGAAGCATAAATCTGGGTTTTGAGTAAGTAACTGTTGGTTTTTGAAAAGATTCATAAGACAAACGATAATCACTGCGTTTGAAATCCATTCTTTTATTTATACGTATCTTCTTATGACAATTCTTAAACACTCTATTGAAAACCTGCGAGAACAATATTCTCACCCTCTACAGACTTCTATTTTCAGGAAGCGGATAAGGAAGCACATGACGTGATTTCTATGTTTTATAGTTGTATTATCATAGAAGCCTTTTCCCTCGTGTTGTTGTTGAGATTTATATTTTTGTAAAGAGGGATAGGAGTTATGATTCTTGTGAGATAACTTTGTATACATACATATATATATATATATATATATATATATATATATATATATATATATATATGCTTGTATAATTATTAGGATTGTGGATGTAATAGTATTATGATAATTTGTATGTATGTATGTCCGAGGGAAAGAAAAAATATTTTCGGATTTCGAGTTAAAGTCTCCTATTTTAATATTATATATGTATGGAAGTCATCGTAATATCCGCTCTATCAGAATAGCGCAGGCGAAAGCGTGACATTCTGATAGTAAGGATGTTACAACATACATGTGTGTGTGTGTGTGTGTTTACTCGAGTTGTTTTGCACTTAGAAAGCTTTGCGTAGAACTTCCTCTCTTTCAGAATTTACAAAACTATTCAAAAGTGCTTTTCGTGCTCTTCCATAGTCTTTGAGTATATTAGGATATCATCGATAAACACCACAACGAACTTGTCTAAGAAAGGTCAAAATACCCTATTCATGTAATCCATGACCATACCTGTAATACCCTGACTTTTAGCACCTCATGATCGTACCAAAAGGTTAGGCGTTACTTACCTCTAGATCTTTTTATTTTATACAATCTTTATTTAATATTGACCTTCGCGAATACGAACCAGAACTTTTAATTAAGAAAACACAGATTCTTTATTTTAAATCACTTAATCACAAAAGTATATATATTCACATCTCTTTATATACATAGACTTAGTCAAAGAATCTCAATTACAAGTCCTACCCCTCTAAAACCCAAAAGAATAATCTTCTATGCTCCTGTAGTTCCACACTAAACCTTCGCACCTGTAGCTGAAAGGGGTGGAAATAGGGGGTAAAAACTGGGGAGTTTTTAGTAGGATCGGGGTTAGAAGTTAAGTGCGTTTCATTATGTTCTCAGTCAATAATAACATTCAACAAAGTATAATCTAACTCAGCAATTACAGAACATAGAATCCAATCACAAGCTCATACAATCGTAGAAAACACAATTACAAAACAAATATGCACAAACAAGTATGATGCATGTCTATTTCTATACAGGCCATGAGCTTATGTGTCAGTTTGTTGCCCGATTCCGGACACTAGTCCTAAGATAAGTGTTTCGTACTGCCATCCTTATCTCAGCCAACGTCCCCTCCATGAGCATTACGCATCGCCGTCCTCATGAGAGAACCTTCCTTTCAGTCTCCAGTGAGCAGTATGCATCGCCGTCCTCACTGAGCCGTTCCTATAGTATCAAGTGAGTGTTACGCATCACCGTCCCCACTAGACATTTGGCACTAAGGCCCAAACAGTACTTAATTTCTTTTCAATCTTTGCTCTCTACTCTACTGCGGTAGAGATCCCTTTAATTAATACCTTCTTTTCTATTGCTCTACTGTGGAAGAAGTTTATTAAAATCCTTTCAGTCACTGCTCTCTGCTCTTCTGTATGCATTCTTCTCGTCACTGCTCTCTGCTCTTCTATGGCAGAGATTCTTTTACTTAATATTTGTTCTTTTTATTTTCTTTTCTTTCTCATCTTTCTCTTTTATTTTCTTACTTCTTTTCTTTCTCTCTTATTTTCTTCAATCTTTTATTTTTTTATCATAATTAAACTTCATATTCTTCCCTCGCCTTTCCCTAATGTCTTATGAAAAAGAATCATAAAACTCTTAAATCAACTGCATCCTCTAAAGCTTTTAAGAGTTCTTCTATTGTTTGCTCTTCCTGATTTAAATATTCTTAATAAGTTGATAATAATAATATAAATAAGATAATTTAAATGGTAAATAAATAATATTTATAGCTTTTCTTAAAAAAAACTTAGCTTCGTAAAGCTTTTATCTACGTTTTAAACTTCAAACTTTTAAATATTTCATTTTTAATCCAATATTTTTATAAAATTATATGTAAAATCTCACTTATCTCAATGTTTATAAAAGCAATCCTAAACTTTTACAAAATATCCATTTTTACCCCTGTACTTTATTTATTACCTAAAATACCCGAAAACTTATATAATTACAAATAGTACCTCGATTTTTATACCCAAATACAATGTTACCCTTCAAAAATAGAATTTAATTACTAATCTTTCTTTTATACCAAAACCGAAACTCTTAACCTTTTTCTCTTAAAATATTACTTGTGCTTTAATCCGTTCTCGAGTTTTTCGATTACCGATTCTTCGTAACTTATAATCTTTTCTCTTGGTCATCAAACCTTACCAAATTTATCTCAAAATACCACACCATAGTAGCCCCAAATTCACCAAAACACTCCAGGGGGACTGTTCATACATAGTCGACCCAAAATCTCAAGCAAACAACAATAATTCAACATAAACTTAATCAAACTCAAAGAGTAATCAATCAAACCAACATTCACTCATCCAATTCATATTTAATTATTATAAATTACCAAACCCTACTTCCGTACGAAATCAAAACAAAGAAAACTTCTGAAAAGCTTTTTGATTGAATTGTTGAAGAAAAAATGTCAGAAATCGCCTGCACCTCCTAGAACTCCAATTGGCCGAATTCAAGGAGAATGGGAGCTACATCACCTCGACTTCTACCGAAAAAAGTGATGCTAATGTGTAAAGGAGAAAGATGTGAACACTTTTATTGGATTAAATTTTTTATTGGAGTTATGGATCCTAAAAAATCGAGTGCCGAAAATTTTCGGTGCTATGACTTCTCGTTCTCTCTCACTCACGCCTCCCTCCCATTTGATTTTTCTTGGTTCCTTTTAAAAGAATTGAAAAGAAATGAGGAAGAAGATTATATGATTGGATTATTAAAGGGACAAGTGTTTATTAAGGCCACGTGTCACTCATTTAAGTTGCTAAATCAGCAATTTGAGTTATAAATATTTTAAATGGATAATTATTAAAGTTGGATATATTAAAATACAAGTAATAATATATATATATATATATATATATATATATATATAGGGATAAATATATATGAGTTACTAATATAAATGATATTAGTAACATAATGATAAAGATATATAATGAAATATTAGCAAAGTTAAGTTCACCGAAGAGTACCGATATTTACTCATATATATATATATATATATATATATATATATATATATATATATATATATATATATATATATATATATATAATTAGGTAAAATATTGCATCATAAAGAATTATATATAAAAATATGAATTTGATTGAATTCAAATAATTAAAAATTAATTCAATTACTTATAATAAAATAATTTCTAAAAATAAGGAACTCTAATTTATAAAATAAATTATAACTTATGTATAACTTATATTTTACAAAAATTTTCGTCCTCGAAAATTGATACAATAAAATAAGTTCGAACTCTACTAAAAGAGAAACTAAATTCAGGATAAAAAATACAAGCAACGTTAAGGATGAACACTAGAAAAGATTCAAGTGAACAGATAGGATCACAATCAGGCAAAGATACACATGAACGATAAGATTTGGTCGGAAAATAATCAAATCACATTCTGAGAAAATCCAAAGCAAGAATTCCAATGTAGATAATGAAGGAAGTGATGGTACGAGTTTGTGTAGCATAAATAAAGACCATACTTCAGAACCAAGCTAACTTCGTAACCTCTAACGTCCTAAATCCCGTAATTTGCATTACCTATTATTTCTATTTTGTCCATGATAACCCATTAGTGTTTCCTTTTACAGAAATTATCAGTATTAAGTTGGCCAGACTTAATACCATGAGGTATGAAATGGTAAGATAATAACGTTAATAAACATACATTCATGCATATAAAACTCAAACTCTTGTCATTAGGACAAGTCTTACTGCATGACAGACACTCAGAGTATGCAGTGAAGCATAGTCAGTTCACTCCAAAAGCTTTAACTAGAACGAACTGCTCTGATGCCATAATGCAATTATTATGAAGTTATCAAACCCTACCTCAGTATGAAATCAAAACAAAGGAAATTCCGGAGAAGTTTTCTGACCGAACTGCTGAAAAAAAAACGTCAGAAATCACCTACACCTCCTAGAACTCTAATTGGCCGAATTCAAGGGGAAGAAAAGCTACGTTACCGTCAACTTGTACCGAATAAAAGTGATTCCAATGTGTAGAGAAGGAAGATATGAACACTTTTATCGGATTAGATTTTTTATTGGAGTTACGGATCTCAAGAAATCAAGCGCTGAAAGTTTACAGTGCCACGACTTCTCATTCTCTCTCACTCACGACTTCCTCCCTTTTTATTTTTTTTGGTTCTTTTGAAAAGAATTGAAAACAAATGAGGAAGAAGATTATATGATTGGATTATTAAAGGGGCAAGTGTTTATTAAGGCCACGTGTCACTCATTTAAGCTGTTGAGTCAGCAATTTGAGTTATAAATATCTTAAACAGATAACTATGAAAGCTAGATATGTTAAAACACAAGTAATAATATATATAGGAATAAATATATATGAGTTACTAATATAAATGACATTAGCAACATAATGATAAAGATATATGGTGAAACATTAGCAAAGCTAAGTTCACCGAAGAGTACCGATATTTACTCATATCAGCAGATATCGAACTCGATAATAATATTGTTAACTAAACTCTATTTTTAAATTAAAAATATCAATGACTCAAATATATATATATATATATATATATATATATAAGAATATGAATTTGATTGAATTCAAATAGTTATAAAATTAATTCAATTACTTATAATAAAATAATTTCTAAAAGTAAAGAACTTCACTTTATAAAATAAATTATAACTTATTTATATTTATATTTTAAAAATGTGGATCGTTACAATACTGAGTCTTGGAAGCTGTCTTAGGAATATCCTCCACTCTCACCCTAATCTGATGATATCTTGACTTCAAGTCAATCTTGGAGAAAATGCCGGTTCCTTGCAACTGATCCATCAAATCATCCATTCTTTGCAAAGGATATTTATTCTTCACCGTCACCTTATTCAACTGCCTGTAATCCACACAGTCGTATACTGCTATCTTTCTTTTTCATTAACAAAATCGGTGCTCCCCACGAAAAAATACTTGGTCAGATAAATCTCTTATCCATCAGTTCCTCCAACTGATCCTTAGTTCTGCTAGCTCTAATGGTGACATTCTATATGGCGCAATTGAGATTGGTCCTACTCTCGGCACTAGTTCTATCGCGAATTCTATCTCTCGAGAAAGAAAAAATTCAGGTATATCTCTGAAAAATACCTTAAAAAATTCATTTACTATCAGAATCTGATATAAATTCTGTTCATTTCCTGATGAGCTAGTAGCTAAAAGTACATACTCTTGACACTCACTTCTACTACATTTTACCATAATAGAGTTCAGATAATAACTCCGAGTTACTACCAGCCCATCTGACCCTTTGACATAAACCGAATAAAATACTCAAAACAATCCAACAATACATGATGCATCAATAACCAATCCAAACTCATAATTAAATCTATCCCAATCAAAGGCAAACATATCAAATCATGTACAAACTGTCTGTTCTCTATTTGAAAGGACATTTGTTGGTAATACATTTTAGTTGTCATCAATAATCATTATCGACCAAACATATTATCATCATCAGATTCATAATTAATCATAGTATCTAGTATATATATCTCATTCATAATTTTTATCATAAGCCTTATACAAATCCTCACTTTTTGACATAAACCTCTTATTAAATTTTACCTATTTGCAAAGAATGTTAATGCGAAAGTCAGCAGGTATAATTTGAACATAAATTACCTAAGAATATATATATATATATATATATATATATATATATATATATATATATATATATATATATATATATATATGAGCTAGAAATAGTTAACTGCTTTGAAGATTCCCCTAGTAATTTCTGTGTGGCGGTATATATATATATATATATATATATATATATATATATATATATATATATATATATGAGCTAGAAATAGTTAACTGCTTTGAAGATTCCTCTAGTAATTTCTGTGTGGCGGTCATTTTCCCAAGATAGGTTTGTTGGCATAATAGAAAGATGAATCCTGCATGGTGCATAGGATCCTTTCTAATGTGGGGAGCTGCCAACATGCTCCCCGAGTCGGGTTGGTTATTAGATTCAAAATATCCAAGACAATATCCGTTTTAGATGATGTGGTCCAATCTTGCTCTTGAGCTAAATCAAATTTTCATGAATTTGGCATAGACCAAGTAGTGAAACCCTTTAGTGTTAGGTGTGTGAATGTGTAGTGTGTTTATCAATCGTTGTTTAAAGCCAAAATTTATGAAGATATTTTGTTTGGTCTCAAATTATGATTTATGTAACACTTTAACTATCAAAATGCTATGTTTTTGGCTACGTCACTCTGATAACTCAAGTATTATAACAACAACAACAACAACAACAACAACAAAGCTTTGTCCCACTAAGTGGGGTCGGCTAAGCTCAAGTATTATAATGACTGTTAAAATATAATTCTAAAATATGAGCCTGTTTAAAATTTAAATCGAATTTTTCAAAAACATACATCCATACTTAAAATTTAAATAATACTCATAAAGATTATATATATATATATATATATATATATATATATATATATATATATATATATATATATATATATATATATATATATATATATTAAACAAGCATTACATAATCAAAATCCTATCCCTCTTATAATAACTTGTAAAGATAAAGGCGAGGAAAAAGTAACTAATATAACACAGCACACCATTTAAATAGAAATGAAAATAACCAAGCTCTTTCGAACTTCATCGTCCATAACCTGAAAAGAAAAGGCTTGTAGGGGAATGAGAACATCGTCCTCGAAAGGGTTCTCAGTAGAGGGTTTAAGAATTACTATAATAGGATACATGAAAATAAAAATCTTTTAAAGCATAGTGATTAATAACCGTCTTATGCATCCCTTTAAAACCTAAAAATTTAATATCAAAAATTCAAAATCATATCTAAAAGAGAAAACTGTTAATTCTTCAAAAATTCAAAATCCTTTCAAAAGGTTTTACCTAAATAGCATGAATGACTAACCTGTTCCAAGCATAGGTTCATTAAGTCTATGCTGAACCAGCTTAGTTTTTCATACTTTTCTAAACCAAAACACAAACCAAACACGGCCTTCAACCCATCTCGTAACCAATAACAGCCCTAGGCCAAAACAATTCAACCTACAACCAACCCATCACAATCCACCCAATTTTTAATCAAAAACACAAGGTTCAAGCACAATCAAGCAAGTACTTCAAGTAGAGCAATTAGCAATTAGCAATTAAACATAATTAATCACATAAGCAAACCAATTACAATATGCACACCCAAACAATTTTACATAGATACATATGATGAATGCTTGTCCTAATGGCTGATGAGGCTCATCTGTCGGTTATCAAGCCAACCCGACAAGTCCAAAACCCTTGGACTGTCCCCCGTTGCGCATCCTCATGAGTCTATGCATAGCTTTTTTCTTATTTCATTCATAAATTATACATTCATATATAACTTTACTCAATGGAGGTTTTCCATTCCCAGAAATTTATACGTGTCCAGTCACCCTTGTGACGTATGGTCAACAAAGTATCGAGTCTCAACCTGGAACACGTGGTGACAAGCCATGGTTCTGTACCCAAGAAAACTCGTATCTCAGATAACATTAAATTCATAAGCCACATATTCATTCATAATCATTCATTCATCATCATTTCTGCACTTCATTCACAATCCAAACCAAGTCAAGTCATCACTCATTCCATATTTCACCTTTTTCTTCAAAATCAATTCTCTTTCAAAACTTAGCCATCTTATGTCACATTATCCAAAACTTCCAAAAGACTTTCAAAAATATCATATCAAAAAGGAATTTTCGTTGAAAAGACTCAATGCTTCACTTTTAAATCATTCGTTTGACTATTTCAAATCAAAGTTATTAATTAACAGCCTTGGCAAAGACTCAATACTCTAGAGGAAATAACCTGCCTCATTCTGTCAATTCTTTATAAATCCTCGGAATCATAGTTATTTAAATTGAAATAAATTAAAACAAAGATTAAAAATCAAAACCAAGGCATGTAAGCTAAAAGTTTCGAACCACTTTCAAAATCAAAGTTATTTAAGCCCAAAAACCAATTTCATTTCATTCTTAAATCGGAAACCTTTCCAAGACTCGAAATTGTTTAATTTTGCTAAGTCAAAATTTAAAGAATACATACCTCAAAAGCAAAACGAATTTAATTAATTAAAATTCAAGTTCTTTTAAAATACACTAAAACTCCTCCGAAGGTACTTCCTTAATTAATCTTCAAAACATAGCCCTTTGATATTTAAATGAATCGGAAAACATAAACTTTTCTTAAACAGCTTAAACTCGAAACACCAATTTCTTAATAAATCAAGAACCAAATAATAGGACCTCAAATCCAAATCCTTTTCTAAATCGCATTTTAAAATAGAATCTTAATTTCATAAAAAAATCGGCAGCATCGATCCTAAAACTTGGACTTTGCCACCCTTTTCGAGTCCCAACCAAACCTTTACGCAACCCTTTTCACAGGTTCAAAACCAAATCAGTTTAAAATCAGATTAATTCCAAAAATTTCATATCATTCTCATATCTCAAGAAGAAACTTCATTCTCAATAGAATTAAACTCAGTTTCAAAACTTTGAAGAAATAACTTTAAAGAGATACTTCAAATGCAATCCGTTTCACAATCCAAACACTAATCCAATCAAACAAGCATTCATATCCATCTAATACAACCAAACAATGCATAAAAGACTTATACAATAACTAAAATACATTTCTCACATAAATATCCATATACGGCAACTCCGAAATATAGAATTTAGTTTTCTGAAAAAGACCCATTCCTCGATAAGCGAACCCATCACCCAAATGCGTTAACGAATTTCTTTCCTCTCATCCCAAAACCAACGGCAGCTTTAATTCATAGCCCGCATACTTTTGCAACAGCATAAATATCTTTAAGTCACAACATGCAACCCCAGTTATTAACTCTTAAAATATCAATATTGTGGAAACCTCAAAACACATAATAGAAAACCAAAGGCGAGAATTCAGAGATAAAGACACTTACTGGAATAAAAGAATGACGCACCAACCACCCCAAACTTAACCGGCAGCAGCTCCAACAGCGGCCAGGAGCTTCAGTAGCTCAGCAACAACCTTAATTTTTGACATGCAAACCCATAAAATTAACCCTACAACATCTATACATCAAAATCCTTAACCACAGATAGCTAGAATGATTACAGAAAGAGCTTCAAGGCGCAGGCAACTCACTATAAAAAGAAGAATGACAGAAGTGGAGCGGCGGCTCCGATGGCGACCTCCGGCAGCGGCGACGGAGACAGTTTTACGGATGGCGACGTGATTTGTCGACGGGTCGGCTGGGCGGACCGGCGGTGACAGATCCGACGCGCGTCTCCTCTTTTTATGGCTAAGCTTCATCGCGGTTCTGTTTCCTCTCTCGCGTGTCCTTCTCTCGTGATGGAACAGTGACGGTGATGGCGTGGAGCACGGCGCGACGGTGGTGACAGAATCGGCCTTTCTTCTTTTGGGCATCTCTTCTTCGCAACGGCGGTGACAGGTTGACGGCATCACGAGCTTCTCCTTCCCTAGCACTCTCTTCCTCTCTCTTGGATCCCCTTCCTTCCTCCCATTTCCTTCTTTCTTTCATTTTCTTCTTTCCTTTCTTTCTTCTATTCTTTCTTAACCGTGTGTATGTTGGTGAAGGTGGGTTGAGGAATAATGACGACTAGTTTAGAAAAATTTGGGTTAGGATTGTATTTTGGGGATTTACGGTTTTGATTTGGGAATTAGGATTTAGGTTGAGTATTAATTTAAAATCAATTTAATCCAATATAATTAAATTTAAAAATACTATCTAGTTCACAGAATTATATTTAATTAAGTATTTTAATTTAAAATTAGAGATTAATAAATAAATTTTCTCTTAGTTCATAAAATTAATCAAAATCTTTAATTATTCAATTTTAAATTGTATAAAACTTTCATTATTTTTAATTATTAAAATTTTAAATTCCTAATATGAAAATATTAAATTATTTAGAAAATTTTATAAATCATAATAGATCTTAAACATAAAGTATCACAAAATATAATTTAATTATTTTCAGGACAATAATTTTCTTTAAATAAAATTATCGACGAATATAATAAATTATAAATAACTTACTATATAATTTTTAAAAATTCGGAGTCTTACATCCTACTCCACTTATAAAAATTTTCGTCATAAAAAATTAGCATATTACAGGAAATATTACATGATTTTAATACCTTTCTTTTGAATACTTTAGAAAAACAAGAAGTTCTGGCATATATATAAATTTTCAAATACTTGATAAGTTATAAAATTTAGATATAAGAGGAGAGTGTTATGTAAGGAAGAAGTTATAAGATAGGTTTAAAACAAAGAAGTTACATGGTGTCAACCTTAAGGGTTTTAACATAGCTCACTATCACAACTCCCTTTGATATCACATACTTACAAGCTTCACTTTCCGCATTCACGAACCGTGTCCTAAAGAACTACCGTATTCTAAGTTTCACCTTACGCTTATCTATCTCACGTTGCTCCGGTCACTTAGCTAACTTGTTGCAAGTCATCATCTTATACGAATTGAGCTACCGAAAACTTGAATATCTTTTCAACAACATTCCTTCGCCAAAATTTAAACGTTCTAACCTATGGTATTTTCAAACTTGCCAAAGTTCACCTCCTCATCTACTAGTCATTCACTGAAAAGCTAACGCTTCGGTTTTTTTTTTTATTTTCTAGGGACCACGTGTGACATTGAGATAAGCACTAGTATATTCAAGGAGTTACAAATCTAAGAAAAAGATGAATAAGTGACGAGGATAAGATTCACATAAATTCAGAAGGATGCATAAGATTGCAACTAAGTAACGATTTACATGCATAAGAAAATGTTCCAGAAAGAAAATTATTTCGCATCTAAATAAAAAATTTGAATCTAGCTCCACAATAAATAAGAAAAGAGTAGTGATGAATTAGATTGAAATAAGTTCAAGCTAAAACAGAGGAACACTAAGTTCACAAAAGAGGAATGAATGAAACTAACGATATCATTTACAAAACTCGAAGATGAAAAGACTTAAGAAAGTATAATTTCACATTCTCAAAAGAAAAGATATGAAATGAACATCCTTCAAGAGTGGTAATAAAAGCGCAAATATTGTGTTGTGTTACAACAGATTCAAGTTAAACTAGATTTGTGCAAGACATAAGTACATGATCAAATAAGAATTTGCATAAATTTTTTTTACAGCAAATTAGAGGAAAAATCAAATTTTATTCAAAGAAGAAGGTCTGAGATAAATTTGTCAATAAAAGAATAATTGGTATGTTGCAAAGAAATAGGTTTCAATTTATAAGAAAGTTTTAAAGCTTCATAAAAAGGAGTGTATACTAAGTTCCAAAACAATCTTATCGAAATTTAAAGTATAGCTACGGATAATATCTAGCAAAAGAAAATTGAATCGAAATTTCTTCAATGGAATCCGAAACAAGAACCTTAGAAGGAAATTATAAGAAGTGGTATGTTGCACCAAAATAAGTTTGGAATTTACTCAAAGAAATACAAACTTTGAAAAAGAAGAACAAGCAACCAAAATGGTGTTTCGCAAGAATTTGAAAAAACGTTTAAAATTACAAGTAAGCAATGATGTACAAGAACAATAAGATGCACCGAAGGGAAAAATCAAGTTGTAATCCTACGAAGGAATGAACTCATTTTCCCAAAAGAATTACTAAAAGTTTTAATAAGGTATTGCATAAAAACAACCCAATTTAAAATAAATTATATGAATTTTGTCAAATAAAAATTAACTGGAATAGAAGCAAAAATCTCTCATCAAAAATCTTAAAGTACATAATCAAGTAAAGTCATATATAAAAATTTAAGTAATATTGGAGAAGAATCAAATTATGTTCAAAGAAGGAAATCTATTATAAAGTGTTCCTATATAGTTAATAAAAGAATAGATAGTACTTTCAGAAACAAGTATGTTTTTAGCTACTTAAAGGATTTATTCATTTATTGTAGAAAAGTACATGTAAGATTAGAGGTGGTCATATCACTACAAGAAAATAGAATATTTGTAACAAAAAATTTGTATCAAATTTAAAATTGTTACAAAAAAAGTATTTTGTAATAATAATTTATGATTGTTACAAAAGAATAATGTTTTGTAACAATATTACAAGTTGTTACAAAACATGATAATATTTTGTAACAACCTGTTTTATTTTGTTACAAATTATGTTAGTTTTTGTAATGAGATGGCATTTTGTTACAAAATATTGTAATATTTTGTGACAAAAAAAAGTCGTTGCAAAAATTTAAAATATTTTGTAACAAAATATTTTTTGTTTCAAAATCTTCAATTATTTTGTAACAAAAAATTAATTTGTCACAAAATTTAACATTATTTCTGACAAGTTACTTAATTTGTCACAAGATATAAGCATATTTTATAACAAAAAAATTATTTCGAAATGTTAAACACTTTGAGAGTAAAAAAATTGTTTATATAATTCTTTTTAAAATAATTTTATTTTGTTTCAAAAATTAAAGTATTTTACATATTGTTGATATTTATTAATTTTTAAAAATTATAAATATTAATTTTATATTCTTTTAAAAAATTAATATATAATTTTTATTAATAATCAAATTTTTAATGTTAACTAAAAATTAATTTGTGAAAGTTTAAAAAATTTAATTAAACTATAAATATAAAATCAATAATTAAATATAAAACAAAAAAAACTAAGATACACAAATATAATTTAAGTAATTAAGATTCTTGTGTAATTTTATATAATTGATTATTTCATATGATTTGAAATTAAAATTTAGTAGTGAAAGTATTATATAATTTAATCTAAATAATTTTTATTATGAATAAATTATAGTTTATTTTATTAAATTCAGCTCCAAAAGATTAATTTATTTGGAATGATTAAATTGATTTTTATAAATTTTTTAATTTTACGTTAATTAATGTTTAGATATAATTTTTATTATAATTAGTTATTTTATATAAATTGAAATTAAAATTTTAGTAATAAAAAATAATAAAAAATTATATCAATAATCTGAATAATTAATATTTTTGAATTTAAAATGATATTTTATAAAATATGATTAATACATTTATTTTATAATTTAAATTAAAAGAAATTATTTAAACACATTGATATATTGATGAATAAAATTTTATGTATTTTAAAATAATCTTTACAGTATTAAAGTTGAATTTTAAATTATTATTTTATTTTAAATATTTTATAAAATTATTATATTATTTATATATATTTTATCTTAAACTTAAAATTCCTAAATTCTAACCTAATTTCATAAAACATAAACGCACATCAGACAGGAAAGAAAGAAAGGGGGTGGTGGAGGCACTCCAGGAGGGAAGAACCGAATCAGAAAAATAAGAGGGGGACCGAATCAAAAAATGAAAGATATTTAAACTATCTATATTATTATATATTATATAAATGTTGACTTGCTGAGTAAATTAGTTAATATATTAATTAATTAAAAAACTAATATAATTTGGCAAATTATGTGTAATTTGTATTTAAAAAAATTATTACAAAATAAATAGTGTTTTATAACTAAAGAAAAAAATATTACAAAATCAAGTTATATTTTGTAACAAAATTTTATGATAGAAAAAATATATTGTCACCAAAAATATTTTGAAGATCAAAATTTGTTATTACTTTTGTAACGACTTTTGATTTTTTGTATCAGAAAAATTTGTTATAAAATATCACTTTGAATTGTAACAATTCCATTTTTTGTTACAAAAACTTTTTGTAACGGGACATACTGCAACGGTCTCTTTTTTTGTTACAAAATCATTTTGTTTCAAAATTTTGATTTTTTGTAACAATTTTTTTTGTTACAAATATTTTTTTTCTTGTAGTATATCCAGAATTCAAAGAATGGTTGCAGACAAGATCAGATAAATAAAAAATGATCAAATTAAAACTCTTTTCAACCAAGATTTCGAAACAAGAACTTCAAAAGAATACTACTAAAATTGATATTTCTTACCAAGACAAACTCAATTTTTAACGAGGGGATTACTTTATTCATTTAGAGGAACACAGGATCAAAGATTGTAATCTGGACAGAATAAGCATAAGTTGTAAAAGGCAAAGCAGAAGAACCAAATTGTACAATTAGCTTGCAACAAATTGTAACTCTCACGATTTCAAATTACTTAAGTATTAAGAATTATGTGTTACGCTAGAACTGATTTAAGATCGAATAATATGGTACATAATTCATGAAGAAATGCATAAATAATGATAATGATGGATAATCAAATCGAGTTCCAAAAAGAATTGAAACAAGGATCGAAAAAGTTGATAAATCGAAGAATAATCAATACGCACATCATGTGGCATGATTAAAGTACCTGTCTTCAGTGTAAACTAATCAAGAAATAACTTCTGACGTTTTTCAAAGAATTAAGGACCATTGTCATGCGAAACAAGTTCAAAGCGAACTAAAAAAACTCACGATTCGTAAAGAGAAATATGAGCAATATTAAAGATAGGATTATAATCAAGCAAAATATATATATATATATATGAACAAGTATGGTTGGGAATAGAGTCGAATCATATCCTAAAAGGGAAAATCTAAAGTAAGAAATTTCAACATAACCAATAAAAGAGAAAACAGTGTACTAAGCTACGCGACATGAACAAGATTACATGTCAAAACGGGAGTAACTTCAAAAATTAATTTCTACTGCTCCAAAAACTTGTGAACCGCATCACTTATTAATTCTACTTTGTCCATTATAACCTATTAATTTTTCTGTACACATAAACCATCAACAGTAAACTGGATAGACTTAATATCAATAGATATGAAATGGTAAGCTAACAGTGTTAATCAATAGACAGTCATGTGCATAAAGCTATAATTCTCGTCATTCGGACAAGACCTATAACATGACAGACACTCAGAATATACAATGAAGCATAGTCAGTCCATTTCTCAGGCTCTACAGGAAGGACATCTTTGATACCATAATATAACACCCTAACTATCAAAATGTCATGCTTCCGGCTGTGCCACTCTGATAGCTCGAGTATTACGACGACTCTTAAAATATTTAATTCTAAAATAGGAGCCTGTTTAAAACTTAAACAGAATTTTTCAAAAACATACATCCATACTTAAAATGCAAATTACAATACTCATAAAGAACACACACACACACACACATTATAAATTTACAAGCATTACATAATCAAAATCCTATCCCTCTTATAACAACTTGTAAAGATAAAGGCGAGGAAAAAGTAACTAATACAACAAAGCACACCATTTAAATAGAAACGAAAATAACTAAGTTCTTCTAAACTTCGTCGTCCATAACCTGAAAAGAAAAGACCTGTAGGGGAATGAGAACATCGTCCTCGAAAGGGTTCTCAGTAGAGGGTTTAAAAATTACTATAATAGGATACGTGAAAATAAAACTCTTTTAAAGCATAGTGATTAATAACCATCTTATGCATCCTTTTAAAACCCAAAGATTTAATATCAAAAATTCGAAATCATTTATGAAAGAGAAAACTGTTAATTCTTCAAAAATTCAAAAGCCTTTCAAAAGGTTTTTTCTAAACAGCATGAATGACCAACTTGTTCGAAGCATAGGCTCATTAAGTCTATGCTGAACCAGTTTAGTTTTTCATACTTTTCTAAACCGAAATACAAACCAAACACAACCTCCAGCCCATCTCATAACCAGTCATGGCCCTAGGCCAAAATAATTCAATCCACACCCAATCCATCACAATCCACCAAATTTTCAATCACAAACACAAGTAAGGTTCAAGCACAATCAAGCAGGTACTTTAAATAGAGCAATTAGTAATTAAACATAATTAATCACATAGGCAAACCAAGTACAATATGCACACCCAAACAATGTCACATAGATGCATATGATGAATGCCTCTCCTAGTGACTGATGAGGCTCATCTGTCGGTTATCAAACCAACCTGACAAGTCCAAAACCCTTGGACTGTCCCCCGTCGTGCATCCCCATGAGTCTATGCATAGCTTTTTTCTTATTTCATTCATAACTCATACATTCATATATAACTTTACTCAATGGGGGTTTTTCATTCCCGAAAATTTATACATGCCCAGTCACCCTTGCTACGTAGGGTCAACAGAGTATCGAGTCTCAACCGAAAACACGTGGTGGCAAGCCACGGTTCTGTACCCAGAGAAACTCGTATCTCAGATAACATTAAATTCATAAGCCACATATTCATTCATAATCATTCATTCATCATCATTTTCGCACTTCATTCACAATCCAAACCAAGTCAAGTCATCACTCATTCCATATTTCACCTTTTTCTTCAAAATCAATTCTCTTTCAAAACTTAGCCACCTTATGTGACATTACCCAAAACTTCCAAAAGACTTTCAAAAATATCATATCAAAAAGGAATTTTTGTTGAAAAGACTCAATCCTTCACTTTTAAATAATTTATTTGACTATTTCAAATCAGAGTTATTAATTAACAACCTTGGCAAAGACTCAAGACTCTAGGGAAAATAAGCTGCCTCTTTCCTTCAATTCTTTATAAATCCTCAGAATCATAGTTACTTAAATTGAAATCAATTAAAACAAAGATTAAAAATTAACACTAAGGCATGTAAGCCAAAAATTTGAACCACTTTTAAAACCAAAGTTATTTAAGCCCAAAAACTAATTTCATTTCATTCTTAAATCGGAAACCTTTCCAAGGCTCGAAATTGTTTAATCTTGCTAAGTCAAAATTTAAAGAATACCTCAAAAGTAAAACGAATTTAATTAATCAAAATTCAATTTCTTTTAAAATCCACTAAAACTCCTCCAAATGTACTTCCTTAATCAATCTTCAAAACATAGGCCCTTTCATATTTAAATCAATCGTAAAACATAAACTTTTCTTAAACAGCTTAAACTCGAAACACCAATTTCTTAATAAATCAAGAACCAAATAATAGGACCTCTCAAATCTAAATCCTTTTCAAAATCACAATTTAAAACAGAATCTTAATTTCATAAAAATTTGACAGCATCTCCGTTAAAACTTGGACTTTGCCACCCTCTTCGGGTCCCAATAAAACCTTTTCGCAACTCCTTCCACGAGTTCAAAACCAAATCAGTTTAAAATCAGATTAATTCCAAAAATTTCATATCATTCTCATATCTGAAGAAGAAACTTCATTCTCAACGAAATTAAACTCAGTTTCAAAACTTTTGAAGAAATAATTTTAAAGAGATACTTTAAAAGCAATCTGTTTCACAATCCAAATACTAATCCAATCAAACAAGCATTCATATCCATCCAATACAATCAAACAATACATAAAAGACTTATACAATCACTAAAATATATTTTTCACATAAATATCCATATACAGCGACTCCAAAATATAGAATTTAGTTTTCTGAAAAAGACCCATTCCTCGATAAGCGAACCCATAACCCAAACGCGTAAACGAATTCCTTCCCTCTCGTCCCGAAACCAACGGCATCTTTAATTCATAGCCCGCACACTTTCGCAACAGCATAAACATCTTTAAGACACAACATACAACCCTAAAATATAACAAAAAACACATAACAAAAAATCAAAGGCAAGGATTTCGAGATAGAGACACTTACTGGAATAAAAGAACGACGCACCAGCCACCCTAAACTTAACCGGCAGCAGCTCCGACAACGGCCAGGAGCTTCAGTGGCTCAGCAACGACCTTAATTTTTGACATGCAAACCCATAAAATTAACCCTACAACATCTATACATCAGAATCCTTAACCACAAATAGCTAGAATGATTACAGAAAGAGCTTCAAGGCGCGGGTAACTTACTGTAAAAAGAAGAATGACAGAAGTGGAGCGGCGGCTCCAATGGCGACCTCCGGCAGTGGCAACGAAGACAGCTTCACGGACGGCGATGTGGTTTGTCGACAGGTCGGCTGGGCGGACCGGTGGCGACAGATCCGACGTGCATCTCCTCTCTCCATGGTTGAGCTTCCTCACGGTTTTGTTTCCTCCCTTGCGCGTCCTTCTCTCGTGATGGAACAGTGACGGCGACAACGTGGAGCACGACGTGGCAGTGGTGACAGAATCGGCCTTTCCTCTTTTGCGCATCTCTTCTTCGCGACGACGCAGCTAGCGGCGACAAGGATGAACGGCGACGACGGGTTGACGGCGGCGCGAGCTTCTCCTTCCCCGGCACTCTCCTCCTCTCTCTTGGATTCCCCTCCTTCCTCCCCTTTCCTTCTTTCTTTCCTTTTCTTCTTTCCTTTCTTTCTTCTATTCTTTCTTAACCGTGTGTGTGTGTTGGTGAGGGTGGGGTGAGGAATAATGGCGGCTAGTTTAGGAAAATTAAGGTTAGGATTGTGTTTTGGGGATTTAGGATTTTGATTTGGGAATTAGGATTTAGGTAGAGTATTAATTTAAAATCAATTTAATGCAATATAATTAAATTTAAGAATATTATTTAGTTCACAAAATTATATTTAATTAAGTATTCTAATTTAAATTAGAGATTAATAAATAAATTTTTTCTTAGTTCATAAAATTAATCAAAACCTTTAATTATTTAATTTAAATTGTATAAAATTTTTATTATTTTTAATTATTAAAAATTTAAATTCCTAATATAAAAATATTAAATTATTTTAAAAAGTTTATAAATCATAATAGATCTTAAACTTAAAGTATCATAAAATATAATTTAATTATTTTCAAGAAAATAATTTTCTTTAAATAAAATTATCGACGAATATAATAAATTATAAATAACTTACTATATAATTTTTAAAAATTTAGAATCTTACAATTTACGACTATAATTTATATATAATTTTTTATTAAAACATGGTTTAAGACCAATAAAAATTTATGTTTGGTTGTAAATCTTGGTTTATAATCATGATTTATGTGTGTTTTGTAATTCCTAATTTTAAACCAAGATTTACAAACACTTATAAAATTAGACAAAAATATATATTTTTATTTTAGGCAATTATATAATATCGTAACATACATACATGTGTGTGTGTTTACTCGAGTTGTTTGAGAGAGTTTGAGTTTGGCATGAGGGTAATCTTAAACTATAAAAAGCCTCCTTGAAATAGTAGTTGGGGATAACTACTTGCAAAGAATGTTAATGCCAAAGTCAGTAGGTATTAGTAGAATATGATTAATTTGAATATAAATTATCTAACAAATTAATATTTACTCAAATAATTAATAACAATTAACTAATTAAAAATATAAATTAAAATAATGCAATTGGAGATATTATACTTGTAGAATAATAAATAGAAATCAAAATAATAAACAAAATTAGAATAATAAATACAGAATTATCAAAACAAAATTTAAAATAAAAAATATAAACAAAATTTTAAATATAGAGTAATCAAAACAAAATTTTAAAAAATCCTAAATCTAAACTAATATATGAACTAAATTTAAAAAACAGTTAAATCTCTAATACAAATATCCTAATTACAAATTTTTTAATACATAATAAATTAAAATTAAATAAATTAGGATTTAAGATTTTTTTAATAAATTAAAAATAGTAGAACAAGGAGAAGGACAACATACCTAGAGAAAGGAATGAGACAGCTCCGGTGACACAAAGAGTAACGGCGACAACGATGGCAATAGTGGTAGCGGTAGCAGTGGTGGAGCGACAAAAACGGTAGCCATAGAACAACCCACACAACGTAATAAGGAGTCCACGCAATTTTTTAACGCTGTTGGTAGTGGCCGACAGTGGTGGAGAGGCTGCCAGAAGTGGTTTGTGAGAGAGGGAGGTAGAGAGAGAGGAAGGAGAAGGTTATAAAGAGAGGGAGTAGTTTAGAAACGAGGGGAAAAGGGTTTACGATTCGAATTTAGGATAAGATTACCGTCGAATTTACTAGAAAATTTAATGCTTTGCGAATGACCAAAATGTAGCGTTCTATTAATTTGGATTACTATTGGATTTATCCACCGATAATGATTGTGCTAAATTTTTTTTCTAATTATTTCTAACGAGTTTACCATCGAAAAGTCAAATTCGACGGTAATTTTTTTATCCAACGAATTTATTACCAAATTTGTAAATAAATTCATTAGTAAATCTGCTGCTAGCGTCTGATATTAAATCTGAGAGTATTCAATATTTTTTTTGCAGTGCCCACTACACTACGATTCTCATTATTTAGTATCAAAGCAACAAGCTCTTAATATCATTTGATATTGACGAACATAGAAATGTCACATAACAAAATTCTACAATTGAAGTACTCTCCAAACAAATATAAACAATGTTTTGTTCAATTCAAGTAGCATATGATTTGGAGACGAATTTTCTTTAAGAAATGGAGTATGATATGAATAAGGGATATAAAATTAAAGAATAATTTGTATTATTTTTGTTAAATTCGTATAGGATATTTAGTTATATTTCAGAAGATTTTTGGTGATTTTTTTTGTTAGTTGTAGTATTTAAGAGTTTCTAAATTATTATAACAACTAGTGGGCCTTTAATTGTTATTTTAAGTGTTTAGTGAGACTTTAATATTTAGTGGGCTGTGTAGAGACTCCATTTAGCTTTTCTAAGAAATTTTAATGTTTGGTGTTTTTTTTAATATAATAGAACAATAAACGTAATGAAGCACTAAATACTTAGCGAGTTATTTAGTAAGCTTATTACTTAGCACTATATAAAGAGACTCTATGAGTTAATGTGAGATTATAAGAGAATGAAACATAGTAAAATATATTTTTTGTCTTTAGCGTTTATATCTTTTTTTACAACAAAAATTAAAAAAAAAACACTTTTAGTTCTGCTGCGATACTCATCATAAATAAAATTCTGTATTTACACTTTTAAAAAAAAGTTGATAATTAAATTTTAAAATATAAATTCAAAATTAGATCCTATATAAATTAATCCAATCTAAATCACACTAGTTTAGATAAAATTAGACTAAATTTTCTTTTTCCAAATCTATACAGTAAAAATATAATTTTTTGAATCAAATTGGATTAAATTAGAAAATAAAATCAAAGCGATATAATCTATATTAAAATAAAGTATATCAATTTTCTTTTCTTAGTTGTTTAACTACCTGATTTTATTGTTTATAATACGAGATAAATATCATTTTTTTTTGCAAACAAAACAAAGATATATAATACATAGATGTAGAAAAAAGAGTATATTATCTAATAAAAATAAATATTAAAAACTTTTTTGTATATTTTAAATAAAAATATTAAAAATTATTAAAATTTATTATTTTTTGTTATTATTTAACTAACTAATTCACCTTTTTTTAATTAATTCTTGTAATCTAATAATTTAATAATATATTTTATCTTATACTTTTAAATATTAATAATTAATTAATAACAAAAATAATAAATTTTAATGCCTTTAATATTTTTTTATTATAAATTCTAAAAGATTAAGGTAAAAATTTAAGTGAAGTCAATTTAACATAAAATTAATAAATAAAAATTAATAAATAAAAATTTAATCAAATTAATCAAATCATCTAATAACTCTCAAATACGAGTTTCTACCAAAAACTAAAGTATCCGGTGTTAAAAAACTTCAATGCTAAAATATGAAATTAAATTTGCTTAAGCATAATATAAATAGTACATATTGGATGTTATCCATAACGAGAAAGTAGAAACCGTCACGGACACACACTGCAGTGCTAGTGCTCGGAGTTTCATACCGCACCAACTCCATTCCTTCTCACCAGTCACTTCTCTCTATCTCTCTCTCTCCAACCGAATTTTTTGTTTTTCCATCTAATCAATCAACCTTCTTCTCCGGCGGATATGAGCGTCGTAAGATCATCGCCACCGCCGTGCAGCTCCGCCGTTCTCTGCAACGTCGAATGCGAACCGTCAGCATCGCAGGCGGCGGAGAACCTACGATTTTCGAAGCTCTGTGGGATTAGTGCCGCTCGATTGCACGGTTCTCGGAAGAGATTGGTCCTATGCGATGGCCGGGCGAGATGGAACTCGTTGAAACCGATTAAAGCGAAAGACGATGACGACGCCGGAAGCGACTATAGTCGCAAATGCTCAGTGATGTCCAATGAGAATGTGAAGCAAATTAAGGAAATGGAGGATTCTGACTCGTTATGGAATGAAAACAGAGCTTCTTTTTCAGGTATTGTTTCTAATTTTAACCTTTTTTTCTTTTATTTGAATAATATCAAGATCTAGAATGTGGATACCTTTTCTCCTTTTTGTATCTGAAATTCTTTGGTTCAGATTCTTATTCTCCTTTTTTAATGTTGGTAAGTGTTGAGTTAGTTGCCGAATAGGTAGAGAACGATCTTCGTTGTTATACCGTAGAAGAATCTCAGTAGAATTGTTTTATTTTAATATCTTAATTAATTAGTAAAATTTTAAATAGTGCCATCTATGTGTAATTCCTAATTTTCCACATAAAATGGTTTACACAGTCAAAGCCATAATTATTAGTAGGAAAGAGATTCCTTTGTAGCATTCCAAATGTTCCGTATCACATCACATATACGAGTCTATCTTAATAAGTTGGTATTGGGAAAATACAGAAACCTTAGCCATATAAACCGTGACATATGGCCAAGGATAAGGGTCTTTGCAACGCCTAAACAAGTCAGCTTAAAACCGATGCGTATGTTCACCCATAAGCCTCCATAGCCATAAAACAAAGTGCAGTACTGCAGTTTGAGTTGCCTTTGGGATCTGGTAAACATTAGCATCATAATCATAAATTTAAATTGGGAAGATGAATGGTACGTGTTGTCGTTGCAGAATTGTTTCTTCTTTATTGCTATTTATGTTTATTTTCCCCTTCCTTTTCTTCTTCATCTTTCATGCTTCAAGAAAAGCTTTTGCACATGATTTCTTTTTTTGTGAAATTCTTTTTTGAGTGAAGCCGAAAAAAAGCTCATCCACTTCATGGAGATTATAGTTTAAACATTCCAAAGAGTTGACTTTTTTTTCTTTTCCATGTATTGTCTAGCTTAGAATTTAGACACCTTGATAATCTAATTGTAATTGAACCAGGTAAAAATCCCTGCCAGGTGTCAAATGTCGGAAATTCAACAAACATTTTGTGGCATGACTGTCCAATTCAGAAACGTGATAGACAGCAGCTGCTGCAGCAAAGAGGTTGTGTTGTTTGGTTAACAGGTCTCAGCGGCTCAGGTTTGTGGAATTTTGGATATCAACTATCTCGGAATGTGTCCTTTACTTCATTGATTGATCAAGTAGAAATAAGAGCACAACTATGTGTGCAACAATAGGGTTCTTGGCTAAAATACCCAGGAGTCCAATGGTGATTTGATTCGTAGCTTTGATTTCATGTGATATGTTTATTGGAAGTCAGAAGTAGCATTCATCTTCTATATCCTCCCTTTTGTCAGTTAATAACACATCGTCTTGTTTTGATATGTATACCATTCTCTGATTCTTTTCTTGGGCTTTTCTTGGACCCACCTTTAACCACAGTCCACAGGTGATCCACCCTGGTTACTCTTCAACTTTAGTATTATAATATCACTTTGCTACTGCATTTGTTTTTCAATAAACTTTTCACCTGGCTGTTAAACAGTATGAAATATGAAATGGACAGGATTGATACTGAACCAGAAAAGGTGCAGCAAATCACAGAACACATTTGTTAACTCTACATATGATGACTTATAACCACTATAGGATTTATTGGCTCTAAAAATCCCATTAGTTATACTGTTATAACAACCACTATATAAAATGATTTTTTTGCTTGTCTACCTTGTAATCAGGGTCTGTACTTTTGTGGTTCAGTCTCAGCTTTAGCCTTTAGCTTATCACTTGCTAGTGAAAGTAAGATTTGAATATTGTTTGACCCTAACTCTCTAATTGCCTAAAGTCAAGATGAATTTTTTGGCAAATTTAACTTATGATGTGATAGATCTTTGTCAAACTATGCTTACTGT
Organism: Arachis hypogaea; assembly: GCF_003086295.3. Taxonomy (NCBI): domain Eukaryota; kingdom Viridiplantae; phylum Streptophyta; class Magnoliopsida; order Fabales; family Fabaceae; genus Arachis; species Arachis hypogaea. The sequence continues at coordinate 21,190,227 of NC_092036.1, forward strand.
AATTCGGCCCTGATTTTCAACTTAACATATACAACTATCTGCAACTACACTAACTATGAGCAGCAGTTGTTAGTTTCTCCTGGTGATCTTATATCATAAGGAATGTTTTAATGTGTACTATATGTTGCTGGCACAGAACCTGTACCCTATCTTTTCTCTGTTTGGCATTTGGGGTAAATGCTGGGTGTGACCTAGATCCTTGGATCAATGCTATGATGCAATCATTGCTACAATATGGTATTTTTTGTTACATGTTAGAGCTGAACTTTCAAATCATTAAGGAGATTTCTTTGACACATTTAGTTGGTTTCTATTTGGAGTAAAGCTCATAGCCTTTTCAATGGTGTTTCCCTAAATGATTTATTAAGGCATTGGATATATATAGCTCATAGCCTTTTCAATGGTGTTTCCCTAAATGATTTATTAAGGCATTGGATATATATATATATTTCATGTTGTTTCCCGGACCTTGTGTTTACGCGAAATGCTTGTACACCGGACTGTCCTTTTTTTGTTTTATGCTTAAGTCTTTTTTGTACACGAGGATTCTTTATCTTCTCTGCTCGTTGTACTTCATGCTGTTCATCATGATAAATTTCTTCTTCTGTATTGAAAAAGAAAAAAAATCCAAACAAGTTTGAAAATTGTAATGATTAAGATATCTTGAAAATACGTGCCTGATGCAACTGTAATGTCTCTTAAATATAATTCTACAGATGTAGAAAATGAAAAGTGGTGGCTTAGTTTCTTCAGATATCATAATGTACCATTATCTTTCAAATTTCCACATAGCGATGTTCTCTTTCTCTGATTTATTAACTATAATTGATTTTAGGAAAAAGCACTCTTGCATGTGCATTGAGTAGAAGCTTGCACGCTCGAGGCAAACTGACTTATATCCTTGATGGTGACAATGTTCGACATGGTCTAAACCGTGATCTTAGTTTTAGGGCAGAAGATCGTTCAGAAAATATACGAAGGATTGGTGAGTTTCTACTTTCCAAAGTCTTCAAATGTTTTCCCCTATATCTTCCAGGTACGTTGTATATTATTAACAGTCAGACATCATATGATTTAACTTCAGGTGAGGTAGCAAAACTATTTGCTGATGCTGGTCTTATTTGCATCACGAGTTTAATTTCGCCCTACCAAAAGGATAGAGATGCATGCAGAGCACTAGTTCCAGAAGGTGATTTTATTGAGGTATATTCCTACTTGGTTAACAATAGGGTGCTGTATGATGATGGACCTAGATAAGTGTTTCTTCATAGCTAACATAATACTCGCATATTGTAGGTCTTCATAGATGTGCCTCTGCATGTGTGTGAAGCTAGGGACCCAAAGGGGCTCTATAAACTTGCTCGAGCTGGAAAGATTAAAGGTATGTAAGTCAAATTTTCAAGCTACTGCTTGCGATCAAATTTACTATTATGGTGTTCAATTCGTAGTGTGCAAAGCCTGTACCTCTGAATTTGCTATTTTCTCATTTCTGTTCATCATTGTGGTATGTCAGCCCTTTTAAATCCTAACAGGATTGAATTATTTATTTGGTCTTCTGCAGGTTTCACTGGTATTGACGATCCATATGAACCACCAAGTAGTTGTGAGGTATGTATTTCAGTATTTATGTGTAGTTGTTATGCTGTGCTTATTGGTATCTTTGAAGGAGGAAAACACTAGCAAATAGATATTCTAGGGACTGACCATTTTTACTTCTCTTTGCCTGGGGTCCAACTTTTTAAGGGAAAAGCTGCTGTCAAATACCCTGCTTTTTATTCTGTTTAACTTTCTTCTCTAGGATGTTAAAATACTCCCCTTTTTTCTGTTTATCATTTGATTGTTTGCACTTGTCATTTTTATTTTAAGGACTTGTATTATGGATACTTAACTAATAACTAGTTAGCAGGTAGTGACTCATGTAATTAAATCAGTTAGTTAGTGATTTTCCCTTTTAGTATAGCAGTTTGTTACTCAGCTTTCTGTTAATAGTTAGTTAGCTGCTGCTAACTCACTTGTATTTATACCTCGATTGTAACTGCATTATTCAATGAGAATCGTTATTTCTCCAGTTCTTCCACATTCTCAATATGGTATCAGAAGCAATGTCTCTTCTCACTTCTGCATCACTCTCTCCAAGAATCTCTCATTTTCTCACTCTTTCTCGTTTCTTCAAGAATGGTCTTCCTGTCTCCAGTCTCCACACTCTTTTTCTAATAACTTGGATTTCTAATCTTGCAGATTGTATTACAACAGCAGCAAGGAAATGGTTTTAAGTCTCCTTGCGAGATGGCAGAGATAGTGATATCATACTTGGAGGAAAAAGGATACCTTAGGGCCTAAACTTTACATTAAATGGGGCCTTTCTTTGATGTTGATTGTAGCCTGTAGGCTGTGTAGGTATATTGTGTGTAACATAGTCTTTTTGTTTTTTTTGTTTTTTTATTTTATCACTCGAAATGTTGCTTTTCAGCAGTGCAAGGAAATCATCGTTTCCTGCATGTGTATTGTTTGCTTCCATCTGGTTAGAACAAATAAGGTGAATCAGGATGGAAAATATAATAAGTTTCCTTGTTAGGGAGCTCAAGGAAAATGATATATCTTTCTTAACTACCTTCTTAAATATCCTCTGAAGTTTTGGATGCTTTTAATTATTCAAGTTTTTTACTTTGTTTTTAATTTAGAAGGACCTATCAATCCTGAAGAGTTAAAAAGTAGGTTAAATTACCTTATCAATTTCTATAGTTTTACCAAATTTGTAATTAAATTTCTATAATTTAAAAGTCTTGAATTAGATACTTGTTTTAAATTTTGTAATTAGTTAATAATTTGGCTGCAGTCAAGCAAGATCAATGTATAATGCCTGCAAGCCACTAAGGGGCCTAATAGTGAGAGTTTTTTTATGTAATATATATGAGATCTAAGCGGGATTTGAATCTGATTATCGTTTATTGTTCTAACTGCCAACATATGTAATAATAGCGTTTGCAAAATGTTTGCCATCATCATCTGCAATATAGCAAGTAGCAACACCACCTGATAAGACTAGGAGTCCTTATCTTGACATTTTATATTACCATATATATTAAGAATGGCACATCTTTAATCTCAAAAGATAATAGTATAGTGCACAAAATTTACTAGTGATTGATTTCACTTAAGCAATATATCAATGTAAAGCATGATTAGATGATGACACATACGGTCCAAGAGTCCACCAGGCACCGGGTGGCACTATGGCAGGGTTTCACGTTTTCCACGCCCTGCCTTAGTCAACGCTCAAAACTGAACATGTTATATAAGACAACAAATTCGCCAGTTATTTTATTATTGTTTGGTTTGGATTTAGTATTGTATAACTTCGATGGTGAAGCTGTTAGTAGTTTTCTGCAGTCTTCACTTTATATCGTTTACCCGGTAGCAAATTGTCACACACCGCCCTAGCGAATGTGCTCATATCTAGGGATTTGAACTTCACGACCACCCTCTCCCTCTTCTCCATTGTTCAATTGAAGATATTATTTTTACGATCTTTGACTAATTAAAGTGCGAAAGCTCATATATATAAATCATAATATCTGCAGCTGTGCACAAATGTACTTGCCCAAAACAAGCCAAGGCCATGTTCGGGTAAGGCCCTTACCTAGTCACCTTAGAAACAAGGAAGCAAAGCGACTAGAATTGGTCATGCATGAGCTCTTAAGCATACATAGCTACACGGAACGCAATACATTCTAATACGAAAATAGATACAACGTATATAAAATATTTTACGTGCAAAATGTATTCGGTAGATGATTACTATGCGGTACGCTCAAATTGATGCGCGGTACATTAATTAGTGAATTCATTCATGTAATTATGCTCTTAGGCTCAATTTGCCAACAAAAACCCTCTTTACTAAGTTAATGGCGATAACAAGACTCAATATTTCCCTTAAAGCACAAATAATGAAAAAAAGAAAGGAAAATTTCAAAAAGAAAAGCTAACACTCTGAATGAATAAGAATGAAAACCTCGTAAGTTGATATATATACTAGCAGAAGATTAGTTATTACAAGTCAGCAGATCAGAAAGAAGAAAAGGCCATAGCACCTCGTCTTAGTGTATGAATATGATGAATGGACAAAAAACAAACCACAAGCGTCGTGGTTACAGAAATTGCCGTAGAGGTGACAGCATGGAAAGTATGAGACAATCGGCGTTCTTGCAAAGCCCAAAGCGTCTTCACAAAATCCTCAACTCCTTCCACCACCATTGCCAACACATGCGCCATCTTTAATTTAGCGTATCTTTCTCGAGCAGCAATACACTAATAATAATGAGGAAAATGAACACAAAAACAATAATTAGGTAAGAGAAGCTGCTGCTGCTGCTTCCGCGATGTTTCCTAAGCTTTATCCTGTTCTGTGTGTTGTTTTGAAGGTTGGGAGTGCGTGAAGGGTGCAAAGTGGGGACGGAGAAAGCATACACGTATATCTGTACGTTTATACAAGCGAATGAATGAAGCAACCAATTATAATACAATAAAAAAAAAATTCTCCAATATCAAATTTTTATCTTTTTTTTTTAGAAATAAAATTTTTTATATTTTTTTAAATTAGTTATATTTATCTTTCTCTAACAAAATCATTTAGAGATTTTGTTTATTTTAACTTATTTTAAAATTTAAAATCAGTTTAATAATTAATATAAATAAATAGCATTGTTCTTTCATAAAACAATAACATACAATAAAATTTATTCTCTTTCACAATTTTATTATGATACCAGAGTTATAGGATCCCTTATAAGATATTATCTTTCAGTGATTTTTTTTCAACCATTCTCACAATAAATATTCAATCTTTTAATTTAGGTCAAATCTAACTAATTCCTATTATATCCATCAAAGTGAAAATCTTACCATTATTCTAACAGAAAACGACTACCATTTATAGAATAGATCATTCACTATAACCATAATTTTCAAAATTAAATATAAAATTTTTTATCAATTTCGTTTGTGTTTCTTTTTTTTCGTATGCGCCCCATTTTCGGTAGTTTTATTTGCATCTCTTTTCTAATAGTTATGTGTCACATGCATCTTTCTCAACCATTTCATCAAAACTTATCCAAATTGTAAATTATTGACCTCTTGCATCCCCCAACTTGGGAGTATATTAAATTTTTATTTTATTTTTATTTGTTATCTTAATTTTTTTTAGAAACAAAATTTTTTATGTTTTTTTAAGTTAACTATATTTATCTTTTTCTAATAAAATCATCTAAATTCTAATTGTTTTATCTTATTTTAAAATTTAAAATTAGTTCAATAATTAATATAAATAAGTAGTACTATTTTCTCATGAAACACCAACAACATACAATAAAAATTATTCATTTTTTTTTATTCTTTCATAATTTTATTATCCAACACATTCAAATACTTTTGTTAACCAAATTTAATTAAAATTATCTAAATCTAATAAAAATTACTCTCACACATGTAAATCACACTTCTTTCACGTAAAAAAAAATTCATAATACAATTTTTTTTATTTTAACATTAAAAATTTTTAACTTTAACATTAAAAGTTTTCAAAATTCTTAACTTGATATTGTAGATATTTTTTGCTTTTTATTCTTTTATTTTTTGTGCAAATTTTTTTTATTTTTATTTATAAAATTACACATTTTTCTTTCAAAAATTTGTGTTTATTGTCTAAAAAATAAACTAAAAAATAAAAAATTGTATAATTCCTTTAAATTTTCTTTTTTCTTAAATGGGGTAAAATAAAAAAAATTTGAGAATATAAAATGAAAAAATTATAAAAACAAAAAAAGAGAAAAAAATTATTTGAAAAAACATAAAAATTAAAAAATAACACCACAATTTTTTAACGACATAGAAATTTTGTAAGTTTGATATAAAATTTTTTTTATCGAAATTTCTCAATATTTTTGGACTTCATGTAACAGCTTCTTAACAATAACTTATTTAGGTTTTTTATTTTTGTTCATTTTTTTGTTTCTCTTGCTTTTTTTTGTTATTAATTTTGTTATTTTATTTTTTTGTTTTTATTTTTTTTTTTTTGAGAGAGAGAAATTAAAAAAAACAGAGAAAAATTGATTAAAGAATAAGAAGAAGATAATAATGATGATTGTGATATTGATAATTATGATGATTGTGATGATTGTAATCCAAAACATTCATTCTACAGAATTGCTCTGCTGTGTTTTTTATACCAGCAACATTCTTCTAATCTTTCATAACTCTTTGAACCATATTTACACAATTAAACTCAAACAAATTAAAATAATACATCTCATATTTATATACGTGTACAGACCTTATATATTCTTATAATGTCTAACTATATATATATATATATATATCCTAGGTCACAGTGGCAGTACCTGTATTCTCTACAGGTTGAATAAAAAGTTGGATAAAAAGTTGGATGCGTAATTTTTTCTGTAAAAAAAAAAAATTATTTGTTAACCCTAAAAATAATTTGTCATGTATTCCGACGTGTGTTTATATATACAATAATTAATTATTAATTTTTCTTAACAAAATAATAAAAATAGTAAAGTAATCAAAATTATTAATAATGCTTTAGTGTTTTGTTTTAAGGCAAAGCAGATAGAAGAGTAAAGTTTGTGATTCCCTTTGCTTTGCTTAACAACAAAGAGTGGGTGAGCGGTGTGCCGTTCATGGAATATATAAATAAAGGTAAAACCATATATTCTTCATGATCTTCCCCAGCTAAAGAAGAAGAAGAAAGAAAGAAAGAAAAATTACGACAGATTTCGTAATCGATGAATCATGAATAGATCATATGATATGTCTCCGGCATTTCCACTTTATTTCTTTCCCTGAAAACGAAAAGAGAGAATGAACTTTTATATTGTGTAGATCTTTTTTATTTTGGTACCTTTATTTTATATATAAACAACAATATTAGGGGACAATAATTTAAAACTATAACTTATTTTATTTAACTTAAATTTTATAATTTGATGTGTGTAATATTTATAATTATATATTTATTATATTTAATAATATTCAATTATTTAACAGTAATTAAAAAATAAAATAAGATGAGTAATAATTAAATACAAAGTAAAATAACTTTAAATTATTTTTTATTGTTTATCAAATAATTATTTTATAAAAGTGCTACTATCTTTTATGCATTTAATAGCTATGATTTAATCATAAATTTTTATTGTAATTTAACAGTTTTTAGAATCTTACCATTTTTTATTTTTTTATTTTTGGAATTTTAAATTTGATTTACTAGAACACATGAAATTGGATTAAAACTATGAAGCGTAAATACTTTGCTGAGTTGTCAAGTTTGTGTCGGATAGGACACGATACTTATCGACACTCGTTCGACACGCGTGTCTGCCGTATACAATTGTGTCTTAATAAAAAATAAAAAATTCTTTATCAGACATACTTAGACACACCTAATTACCATCACGTGTCAGCGTATTCAACTTTATTCTTAACATGTATATTGTTAAAATAAATTTAGAAATAATATATATTATTATTTATTAAAACAAAAAATATTTTAAATATTTTATATAATTAAAATAAGATATTAAAAAATTAAAAGTTTAATTTATATTTTAATATCAATAAAATATTAAAATATTATTACCAATTTTTAAAAAATACTTCAAATTTTGTATATATGCCTGTCCTAGTATTTATAAGAATTTGAAATCCATGTGTCAGCATGTCTTATGTCATATCATGTTTCTTATATGTGTCAGTATCCAGAGTGTCTCTTCATTATATAATACAAATAATAAAAAAAATTGATATTTCAAAGGTTTATAATAAATGTATTATAAATTTAATTTAGTTTATTACTCCATATATTCAAATTTAGTATAAGTTTCGTTCAAATTTCTTAACATATTCATAAATCTATTTTGATACGATATTGATTTATATTTAGGAATATTCATTTTAAAATTTGTTAAACGTCAACTTGGGAATATAAATGTTAAGTGATTAACATATTTTTTTATTTACTTTGTATTTGAGCCAACATTAATCGATTCTTCTTTTTCACCAAAAGCATGTTGGCGCTGTAGCATTTCATGTGATGACAGATTTTTTGCATTAAAAAAAATTGATTATATTGTTGTAGAAAGCTTAATCATTTTGGTAGATGATTACTTTGTTAAAAAGTGTATAAAATAATATAAATATAAAAAAATGATGTAATAATTAATTTGGTTGTTAATTTCTAATATTTATCTAGCATTTTCGATACGATGTAATGTCTCTTTTGTATAAACCCGATAACGTGAAATGCAAAATCTTTTGTATAATTCTCTTTTAAATTAAAATTGAATTAAGAAAAGTTGTGTATTGCATTATTGAAATTCATATTTTAAAAAATAATATTTTTATTAGAGAATAATGAAAATAGTTTTGTGAATCTCATTTTACCGTTTAAAATTTAACTAATTAGAAATTTTTTTCGGTATAATTAGATTAAATAAATTAATTTAATTTGTGTCAAAATATTTTAGTATTATTTGGACTTGAAATAATTATGTCACAATGTCATTCATGACAATAGGGAACTAAATTGAATTAATAAGGTGAATACACATGATTATTAGAAAATTTTCATGACTAGTTACGTTATCAATTTATTTCATCTTCTTTACAATCATACCAAATTTATTGGTAGTTACTCAGATAAAGACACTGAAAACGTCTTTTTATACAGATGTTTTTTAATAATTAAAATTTAATATATATAATCGATTAAATCTTGTTATTTTTTATCAAAATTAGGCTAGACAAATTGATTTAACCAAAAAATGGTGAATCAAATCTTGAACGAGTCTAAATTAATATTGTTTTTTTTATAGAAAATAACCATAATACTATATTATTGAAAATAATTAAAATACTTCTATTATATATATTAATTTTGAGAATTTTAAATTTTAAATTTTTGTTTTTTTATCGTAAGGTTAGAATTTAGAATTTTTAAAATTAATATATATATAATCATTCTCTATAATAAAGGTATTGTAATAATTTTTTATAAAAAAATAATATTAATTTAGACCAGTTTAAAATTTGATTCACTATTTTTTCGATTAAATTAAATTGTCTAACTTAATTTTAATAAAAATAACATGATTTAATCGATTATATATATTAAATTTTAATTAAAAAATATTTTAAAAAAATATTTTAAATGTTTTTATCTAAATAAGTCTCAAATTTATTAAGGTGAGTTGAAGAGAATCTTCTCTTCTTTTAAAAATTAGTCCTATGACCATGACGGTATATTTAAATTACTTCGTTGACTCTTTTGATTTAGAAATCATATTTTAATCCCTTAAAGGGTTAGAATCCTAAGCCTTCAGAGTTTTAAAAGTGAAAAAATATTGTCCTTTAATTTTTCTCTCCTTTAATTTGAAATTTTGTCCACTATGACGTATATATAGTTAGGAATTGTACGTTATTGATTGTAAAATAGATTTTATTGGTGATTTTGGATAAGTAATACTAAAATGAAATGCGTGATGCGTGCTCTAATGTTTTATTAGCGCATAATTCAAAGAATTTGTATTATATATATGTCTTTTTAAAAAAGTAATTGAAATTAATAACTTAATAGTTCACACTAATTTGGCAGATATTATTAAACAAATTTTAGTTTATTATAGCACACAAATATTTAAAAGTAGCACATATTTTTATTTAACATAGCACACAAATTCGCACATATTTGTACAGTACACAAATATTTAAATATAATACACATTTTTGTTTAACATAGTATATAAAGTCACAACTATAACACATAAATATTAAGTACAAAAAAATAATATAAAAGATATTTACACTTTTTTAATTTCACTCAATAAAAAATATTAAATTCACAAAAAAAAAAAACAAGAATCTAGCATTTTTTATTTTGGATACACACAAGAATTGGTTAAAACAAATTAAGAATTAAGGTAAGGATTAGATAGAGTCATCTTCTCTAGTTTATGTCATAGAATCCAATTAAGGTATTGATGATTTGAATGTGCAATTGAAGGACTACTCACTAGAAGCATAATGGCCATCTCGGAACGGCAAACAAATCTGTTAAGCCGTCGGTAAATTTAACAACGACTAATGAGTCCTCACTTTTGTCACGGCAACTTCTTTTGCGCCACTTTGCAATAGTTGGTGCCAGTTATTTGTTGTCGAAAGTTGACGCTTATAAAATGAAAAAGTTTGTACTCGTTTTATCAATTATAAGAACCACGGCTAATTTATTGTTTAATTAAATAATTAATATGGTCTAAAATAGGATCTGAAAATTTAAAATGTGAATTAGAAAATTTAAATATGATTTTTAGACTTAATATATTTTTCTGAGTCAGAACTGGTTTAAGTCTGTTCGATATTGTGCGAGAATAATTAAAAACAGTAAAAAACCTTAGGAAAATATTTAAAGTCGAAAATCGGACGTTAATTTTAAAGGTTTGGTCCGAAATTAGGCCAAATAGACAAAAAATACTAACGGGTTGGACCGGGCTCAAGTTGGGCCCAAACCCAACATATATAACACTCCATTAATGACCCCATCAGCCATAAACACAACACAACACAGCTGAGAAGAGAAGAGAGAAGAGGGTTCCATTAACACTATTCACCTCAAACTTCCTAGCTCATAACTTGAGTTACGAAAGTTCAATCGCCGCACCGTTTGCAGCCACGCGATCACCACGAAGAGCTTTGTAAAATCCACCCAAGAAACTGGTAAGAAAATTACGAATCCCTTCTCAGCCTTTCCTTAAAAAATTCAAAAATCTAGTGTTTGGGATTTTTGAGATTTTGGTATTTTGAATGTGTTTAGGATCAATCAAACTTGAGGAATCTGTTGGATTTTGCTTCCAAAATTGTTGGGTAAAGTGAGTTGTTCTTAACCCTTGTGAAATTGTGATTATGATGAACCCTAGGTTAATTAGCTATGAATTTTGTAGAGAAATATGTGATCGTCGAAAGTTGCTGTCTGAAATCTGAATCCTGTGAATGTTGTAGAATTTGTGATTTCTAGTTTGTGTGCGCATGCACACCCTGTGTATTTTTGCAAGTGTGCGCATGCACACATGGGGATATGACTGCTGTTAGGAGCGCTAGCACGCTCTGTGCGCAAACACAACCAATAAAGTTTTGCAAGCTGTGCGCACGCACAGCCTTGTACCCAAGCACACGTTGGAAGGTGGACTCTGTTAAGGGCGTTCGCATGCATTGTGCGATTAATTGGAAACTTTTGCTCATGTGCATACACACACCTCTATGCGTACACACACTTCTTGAAAATCCTCCTGGGTGTGCGTACGCACAACTGCCCTGTTTTTCGATAAAAACCTTGTTTTTAACTGTTTCACCTTCCCGCAAGCTTGTAAACTTCCGTGACACTTATCTAAGACTCTTTGGCTTGTTTTCGGATGTCAAAACATAGAGCAAGTCCTAGGTGAATCTAATTAGGTATTTCTGGTAAAAAGTTAGAGAACGGAGGCTTAGGTTTCTAGAGTACTAAGGACAGTTTTGGTTGAGTGAGAAGGTGACGTATGGTATTGGTGATTATTGACAATGAAATGTGAAAGTGGTGAACTAATGAGTTCTGAATGAACTGTGAAAGTGGTGAATTACTGAGTACTGAATAAAAATGATTTTCTGAAAACTATTGAATCACTGTTTTATACTGAGAATTATGAGACGCTATGCGCCTGGCAGGGACGGCGGTTAATCCCGCCTGTCGAGGTCACCGCGGCGGCGTAAGGATGGTGGTTAATCCCGCTTACGTTGAGATGTGAGGTCCGTGGTAAGAGTATCCCGCTTGCATCCCTTCGGATCACTAGAGTGTGCAGGTACTATATCCTGGACCGTGTTCCGGACACGATATCTCGGGGGTTCCCATCTCCATAGAAGTGTGTCAGGTTGGCAGTTGAACCGACAATGTGATATCACAACCAATAGAACAGGCATTCATCATGTGCATGTTTTATCTGTTTGCTTGTTTTGCCGACTTGTATTGCTTGTCTAATAGTATAACATGCTTAATTTCCTATTTGAATTACTTTATATATATTCTTATACTTGTGCTTTACTTGCATTGTATTAATTGTGTATTTTTGCTGGGATTGAGGAGGTTCAGAAGGCGATGGCGATGGGATCACATGGAGGATAGGTTGGTGAAGGCTGTGGGACAGCAGAGAGTTGTTAATTTACAAATCCACTAAGTTAGATTACCCATTTATAATAATGGTTTTAAGTTATGTTTTAATGTTTTAGTTATGTTTTAAAATGAATCTTGTGATGGATATGAAGTTCTAGGATTGCCTCTTGTGTTGTAAAGCCCGAAAAATTAGTAAATAATTAGCAAATAAATTAATTATTTTCTAGCAAATTAGAAAATATAATTTTATAGTTTAAAGAGATAGAGAAAATTGAAAGAAGAATTTTGACACTAATTTAAAAAATTTTGCCTCAAAATTGGGCCGAACAAACCAAACCGAACAAATTAGGCCCGTATTGGGCCCAAGGCCCAAACCAATGAGGTCTTAACGAAGGGCAACAGCCCTTCCTTTCCCATTTTCAACGCAAAGCACACTGCATGCAATGGAGGAAGGGGGAAGAACAAATCTTTGTTCTTGAAATTTCAATCTAACGAAACTTTTGATCCGGAGTTTCGATTGACGAGCCGTTAGTGACCACGCATTCGTCTCAAAATTCTCTAAAAAGGCCACTAATCAATTTGGTAAGAAATTCACTTTTTATTACCCAAATCTTTCCTCTTCAGTTTCAAATTTAAGGGAATTTTGGTATTGAGGATTTTGTGATTTTGGTATCTTAGGACCGAATTAGCTTACGGGTTTTGTTGGGTTTAGCTTACTTGGGCTGTAAACAAGGTAAGCTTCCTTAATGTTTTTGTGAAATATTGAGTCAGAGGATTCTATATTGATTATAGTAAATATTATGATGTTAGATTGAAATTGGTTGTGGATTGGAGTCAATTTGAAAAATTGGAAGCTAAAGGATTAGCTTTGGAGGCTGGGTATCATTGCTAAGGGGGCTGGAGTTGTGGAGCTTATGGTTCGAAAACGCTTGAGGTGTTCGGGTTATCAGAAAATTGGCCAAGGTATGATTTTGGTTTCTTGTATATAATATGTAATTGTCCTGAAAACTTAGGCTAGTAGACCCATAGGATAAGTTGAATTAATTGTTGGTTGTTGAATTAAATTGTTGATTTGGGTTGAATATGAATTTTGGCAACTGATGTTGTAGTGAGAATGTATTGATACATGATGATTTTAATGATGAATGATGAGGATGATGAGAATGAATATATATAATGAATTATTGATGATCTTGTTGGGTTATGTTGGCTGTGAAAGCAACCCTAGATAACTGAGGGAAGGATGGAAATGTGACTTTGGAAAGGGATATAAGTTTAAATGTGAGTTATGGAATGTAAAGTTGTTGACAAGGCCAAAGGCAGAATTTTTTGCATAATTGACAGTGGAATAAAGCAGTTTCTGGGAGCAGATCAGGCTCTATTTTTTAATGAAACTATTTTTTTATGAAACTTTAATGTATTACGAGCGTCTCATAAAAAAATCAGAATTTATTGATGAATGGTTTGAAAGAAACGAATTTTTAAAGAGTGATGCTTTCTACAGGAAATTATATTTCTCTACTGCAAAAGCACCAACTTCCAATCCACTTAATTTACAATTCTAATGAGTATTTGGGCCGAAACTAACGGCAGTCTCAAGCTTTAACTTTTTCATGTGACATGGTAATAATCTGAAATTTAGTTTTCTGGAAAGCTAGAAGAGTCTTTGTTTAAATACATGAATTTTGAAAGGCAATGGATGATAACTGAATTTTTAGTGAATTTAACAAATTTACTGCTCACTGTTGTTTTTCTGCAATGATAGCAGAATTTTAAAAGATTTGTACAAGTTTCAATTATGGTCAGAATGCCCCAGAACCAAGTTTTATTTTCTAAACCCGTGATTTTACAATAACTAAAGGGATTAAAGAGAGTATAATGACCAATTAAGAATGTTTACCTGGTAAATTGTTAAGGAACGTTTGAACATTGTTAAAGCTGAGAAAACTCGTAAGGGTGGTTTTAGTGCTATTTTAGAGGAGATTATGTCTGAATTTCTATAAAAGTTCAGGGACTTAGTTAAATGAAAATGTGTAAGTTGTCCCCAAGAAGGTTTAAGGTTAATGGGTGATGCGGAGGTATGTATAATTAGACGGTGGTGCGGAGGTATGTATAGTTAGGCGGTGATGCGGAGGTACGTTTTATAGTGTTGGTGATGCGGAGGCATGATAAAGAGAAATTAAATGAGAAACCATGTATGAAAGAGATAATTGAAACGAATAAGTAAATTATGAAAAGTGTATGTTGAATGTGCCTTGTGCCAAACTGCTAATGCGAAAGTGCCCGCCTAACGGATAGCCTGAGATTGCTAATGTGGAAATGTTCACCTAACTGATAGCACTGTTCCTTACTGTGATACACATTAAAATGTTATTATGATGAGTGGTGCGGTATTTTACAACCCACACTACTAACCGGCAAGTGCACCGGGTCGTACCAAGTAATACCTTACGTGAGTAAGGGTCGATCCCACGAGGATTGATGGATTAAGCAACAATATCGTTTGATAGGATTAATTAGGCAAACAGAAAATGGTTTTGAGATATTCAAAGAGCATTAAACAGTACTTTAAGAATTTCAGAAAGCAAGCAGCAATTAGTTGGAAATAAAATATTTGAGAAAACAGTTAAGGTTTCAGAGTTATCTATTTTTCCGGATTTATTTTTCTTACTAACTATTTTAATCATGCAAGATTTAATTTTATGGCAAACTATATGTGACTAGACCTTAATTCCTTAGACCTTCCTAGTCTCCTCTAAAATTCATTAATTGCCAATTCCTTGGTCAATTAATTCCAATTAGAGGGTGATGATCAATTTCTAGTTTATATGCCAAAAGAATCCTAATTATCCAAAAATAAGGAGATTATATGTCACGTATCCCGTTAAATACAAACAATTAGAAATTCAGTATAATATGTTTTCAAGCTGTTGTTCAAGTAAAGAGCTTTTCCAAGTTTTACAAGAACTCAATTGGAACATGGGTCATACTTCCGTTCCACCCAATGTTCATAAAATAAAGAACGGAAACAATTATTGAAATATAAATATAAACATGAATTAAATTAGAAAGATCAAACGAATAAATCTATACAAATAGACAGAGCTCCTCACCTTAACAATGAAGGATTAGTTGCTCATTGTTCAGAGAGGAAAAAATAAGGGTTCTGGTAACAATATGTCTAAATGTACAGAATTCCTATTTATAACTAATCCTAATAAAATTAAAATCTAATTATCTAAAAATAAAAATAATATCTCTTCCTAAAAGATAAGATTTGAATTTAAATTTGAACTAATTAACTACTCCGCGTCTTGTAACGTGGGGACCACTTGGCTTCATTGGATCTGCGCCTAACTTGGGTGCTAAAATGGGGCCCAGAATTCACCCCTCAGCGTTTTCTGCGTTTTCTACACGTGGCGCATGTCACGCATACGCGTCAGTCACACGTACGCGTCGCTGGACTTCTTCGCGAGTCACGCGGACGCGTCGATCACGCGCACGCGTCGTGGAGCAAATCTTCAAATCACGCGTACGCGTCAGTCACGCGTACGCGTCGCCATGGATACCTCCAATTCACGCGCACGCGTCAGGCATGCGTGCGCGTCGCTCCTCGCAGCCATCTCTTTTGATTCTTGTGCTGCAGAAACTCTATCAAATCCTGTTGAATGCTACCTAAAATAAACAATATTGCACAAAACTCAAAATAGCATCTATAGTGGCTAAAATATAATTAATTCTTAATTAAACTCAATAGATTAGATGCAAATTCACTAGGAAAAGATAGATAAGATGCTCACGCATCAATGAGGCCTAACTGACATGGGTAACCGTGATTCCAAGGTGTCTAATTGACACAGTAAAGGGACCATATTCGGGGTTCACTCCGAGTAACGTCAGGTTGCAGGTAAACAACCGACGCATGAGCTCATGGCCTGCGCTAGGAAAGGCATGCATCATGTGCATTTATATATTTTGTTTGAGCATGCATTGTCTTGGCTTGCTTAATTGTTTATTCACGTAAATTGCTAATTGCCTACTTGTTATATATACTTTTTGTATGTGTTTGACTTGTCTGTTTTGTCTGTCTATACAATTTTATCAGAGTTGGAAGAATGGAGGAAAGGCAAAGAGATTGAGGGTTTTGATTAGATGTTGATCAAGTTTAGAACCTTAGAGACCTACCCTCGTTTATGGTTTTAGCTTTAGTTCCTTAAGATTTATAATCTGATTGTTGGCGTTCTAGAATTGCCTTTGGCTTTCCCGAGACCTTGCTTATTATATATGTGGACACCTTAACCATACTGAGAACCTCCGGTTCTCATCCCATACAATATTGTTGTTTTTGAGATGCAAGTTGATAAAACCACTTTGTATTCTGGAGACATTGACGAAGCAAAGAACTCTTGGGATTCAGGGTCATATCTTTGTTTATATTTATGAATGTATATAGATTCTCCACCTTGTATTTTATGTTTGTCCCTCTTAGAAGTTGACTCGGAGAAACAGGTTGTCGTTTTCTGCTTTGGGTCATTTTGGGATCCTCTTATATATATTTATACTTGTATGTTTTGGCCGGTTTATCTTTGCGAACCGAGTTAGAAGCTTTGTTAATTATACCTTTCACACTCTCTTTTATTATTCATACACAAATATCTTACGTTTCTTCGTACGCAAGTTTTGGTTTACGTGAGTATTTCGAATTTTGTTTTAAACTTTCCTTCAAAGGCTCCTTGGTATAAATTCCTTCAACTACTATTATTATACATATATTTTTATTTTTAGAGGTCATAATACCTTACCACCTCAATTTTATGACTTAAGCATAAGACTTTGTGTGGTAGGATATTACAGTATGGTATCAGAGTAGTTCGTTCTCGTAGAGCCTGAGGAATGGACTGACTATGCTTCTGAGCATACTCTGGCTGCAGGCACAGACCCATACATAGTAGTGAGGGGGCACTTGCCCCACTCTCATTTCATATTTTTCAACAAAAAAAATTATATATATATATATATATATATATATATATATATATATATATATGTATACAAATAAACAAAGTCCAATTGTTAAAAGCCTCAAACCCATTTTATTTTTCTATCATTTTGACTATTAGTTAACCTAATCAAATTTAATCTTCTTCTATTCTTAAATCCCAGCCGTCACTCATTTATTCTTTTAAACCCTCTTCTTAGTTTCATATTTTCAACCTTCTTTTCTATTCCTTATCTAGTGGTCATTTTTCCTTCATCAAAAGGTAAATTTTAAATTCTCTATTTTATTTTATATAGCTCTCTATGACTCTATTTATTTTTCAATTTCATTGTTTCTCTTTTTGATATTTTCAATTGCAAATTTTAATTCAAACAATTATAGTTTAAACAATTATAGTTTAGGTATTAATCTATTTTTTTTATTCTCTTCATAAATTTATATATTTTATTTTATTCTCAATTTAGTGATCCTTATTATTTATTTGTTTATCTTTTGTTCTATTCTATTATATGTAATTATGTTGCATATAAATTTTTAAAGTGAATTGATCAATTTATTAATTTAAAAAATATATTTTTTATTTTTAGAAATAATAATGAAAAAATATTTCAAAAGAAAGCTACCACTAAAATCTGAAATCACTCCATTAGTCTCTTCTAATAAAAAGTTCTTAGAATTGAAGCGAAAAAAGTTAGCGACTAATATAACTTTTGATTTTTTTGGTATTCGAATAATTAATATGCATTTTTATAATTTTAAATTTAAATTAATATATCTTTTGATAGTAATATGTATTATTTTTGTCCCCCGAACATAAATTTTCTGGGTCCATCACTGTATGGCTGTGTGTACATGCTGTTTAGGATGTCTGCTTGACATATATAGCATAAATATTCATGAGCATTACCTTTGGAGAATTTGAAGCACTATACTTTAGATATTAATACTGATCACCTTAATATCAATTGTTCGGTGTGGACGTGATCCCAAAGGGCGTCTCGTGGTCGCGAGTGAGATGATATGGCTGATTTTAGGGTTGCTGCAATGCTAGCTACCGCTAAAAGGATGACACATCCGAACTAAGAACGGTGAAGGAGGCGGTAATGGATCTGATGATGAAAGAAACCAAGGGATTATAACTTGTGCACCTAGAGCAAAGTTCAATAGCGATTAGTTAGAGGGATAAAGAGATTCAAGAAATGTTCTAACAGAATAGACGAGTGATTAAGTTCTTAGTGGCTTGTAATCAGAATAACGTTATGGAAGCATGGTGAATTTGGTGGCTCTATAATTGTCGTGACGTGAGAAAGGAGTATTGGAATATGAGCATGAATTTAGGGTTGGCATAGGATCGAGAAACGGAGAGTGCATGTATATGGATTTAGGTTAGAATGATTTGACTCAGACTAAGAAATTGAGCAATTGTTCAGTGTTCGAGATAGCTAAGAAGGATTTGAGATTAATTTCACTTAGATGGAACTCCTGAAAGATAAGGAAGTTTGCAGTCATTGAAAAAGAACTAGACTATGTTAAGAGTGAAACAAACGGCTATAGTTAGGCTTGAATTTGATTAAGTTTATGATCTTGTACGTGAAACCAGAGAATGTGAATTAGTGATGAAATTAGTTTTGGGAGAATGGCAAAATGAATGGTAAAAGGTCGGTTAAATCTGAGAGGGCGTATATGAAGATTTGAGAACGAATTTTCGAGGACAAAAATTTCTGTTAGGGGGTAGGATGTAAAACTCGAAAAATTAGTAAATAATTAGCAAATATTAATTGTTTTTTAGAAAATTAGAAAATATAATTTTATAGTTTAAAGAGATAGAAAAAATTGAAATAAGAATTTTGACACTAATTTCAAAAAATTTGGCTCAAGATTGGGACGAATGGACCGAACCAAACAAATTGGGCCCAAGGCCCAAACCAATGGGGTTTTAATGAAGGGCAACATCCCTTCCTTCCCCATTTTCAACACAAAACTTTCTGCATGTAATGGAGGAAGGGGGAAGAACAAATCCTTGTTCTTGAAATTTCAATCCAACTTAACTTTTGATTCGAAACTCTGATTGACGAGCCGTCAGCGGCTACACGTTCGTCTTAAAATTTTCTACAAATCCAACTAATCAATTTGGTAAGAAATTCACTTTTTCTTACCCAAATCCTTCCTCTTCAGTTTTGAATTTAAGGGAATTTTGGTATTAGGGATTTTGTGATTTTGGTATCTTAGGACCGAATCATCTTACGGGTTTTGTTGGGTTTAGCTCACTTGGGCTGTAAACAAGGTAAATTTCCTTAATTTCTTTGTGAAATATTTAGTGGGAGAATTCTATGTTGATTATAGTGAATATTATGATGTTAGATTGAAATTGGTTGTGGATTGGAGTCAATTTGAGTAATTCGAAGCTAGAGGATTCGCTTTGGAGGCTGGGTATCGTTGGTGAGGAGGCTGGAGTTGTGGAGCTTGTAGTTCGGAAACGCTTGAGGTGTTTTGGGTTATCACAAAATCGGCCAAGGTATGGTTTTGGTTTCTCGTATATAATATATAATGTGTCCTGAAAACTTAGGCTAGTTGACCCATAGGATAAGTTGAATTAATTATTGGTTGTTGAATTAAATTGTTGATTTAGGTTGAATATGAATTTTGGCAACTGTTGTTGAATGTATTGATACATGATGATTTTAACGATGAATGATGAGGATGATGAGAATGAATATATATATATATATATATATATATATATATATATATATATATATAATGAATTATTGATGATCTTGTTGGGTTATGTTGCTGTGAAAGCAACCCTAGATAACTGAGGGAAGGTTGGAAATGTGACTTTGGGAAGGGATATAAGTTCAAATGTGAGTTATGGCATGTAAAGTTGTTGAAAAGGTCTAAGCCAGAATTTTCTGCATAATTGACAGTGGAATAAAGTAGTTTCTGGGAGCAGATCAGTCTCTATTTTTGAATGAAACTATTTTTCTATGAAACTTTAATGTGTTATGAGCGTCTCATAAAAAAATTCAGAATTTATTGATGAGTGGTTTGGAAGAAACAAATTTTTAAAGATTGATGCTTTCTGAAGGAAATTCTGTTTCTCTACTATAGAAGCACCAACTTCCAATCCACTTAATTTACAATTCTAATGAGTATTTGAGCTGAAACCAACGGCAGTCTCATGCTTTAAGTGTATAAAATCTTCAGTTTAATTTTTGTGTCAAAACTCTGTTTAACCAATTAGTTATGTTGCAATGATTAAGGATAGCTCGTTGGATTTTGAAAATAGAATTCTAAAAGACAGGGCTGTGTTCCTGAGCTCATAACTTTTTCATGTGACATGGTAATAATCTCAAATTTAGTTTTTTGGAAAGATGGAAGAGTCTTTGTTTAAGTACATGAATTTTGAAAGGAAATGGGTGAGAACTAAATTTTTAGTGAATTTAACAAATTTACTGCTCACTGTTATTTTTCTGCAATGATAGCAGAATTTTAAAAGATTTGTACAAGTTTCAATTATGGTCGGAATCCTCTAGAACCAAGTTTTATTTTCTAAACCCGTGATTTTTCAATAACTAAAGGGATTAAAGAGAGTATAATGACCAATTAAGAATGTTTACCTGGTAAATTGTTAAGGAAAGTTTGAACGTTTTTAAAGCTAAAGGAACCCGTAAGGGTGATTTTAGTGCTATTTTAGAGGAGATTATGTCCAAATTTCTATAAAATTTCAGGGACTTAGTTAATGAAAATGTGTAAGTTGTCCCCAAGAAGGTTTAAGGTTAATGGGTGATGCGGAGGTATGTATAATTAGTCGATGGTGCGGAGGTATGTATAGTTTGGCGGTGATGCGGAGGTATGTCTTATAGTGTTGGTGATGCGGAGGCATGATAAAGACAAAGTAAATGAGAAATCATGTATGAAAGTGATAATTGAAATGAATAAATAAATTATGAAAAGTTGATGTTGAATGGGCTTTGTGCCAAACTGCTAATGCGAAAGTGCCCGCCTAACGGATAGCCTGAGATTACTAATGCGGAAATATTCGCCTAACTAATAGCACTGTTACTTACTGTGATACACATTAAAATGTTATTATGATGCGGCCTAACTGACACAGGTAACCGTGATGCCAAGGTGTCTAATTAACATAGTAAAGGAACCATATTCGAGGTTCACTCCGACTAACGTCGGATTGCGGGTAGACAACCGACGCATGAGCTCATGGTTTGCGCTAGGAAAGGCATGCATCATGTGCATTTGTATATTTTGTTTGAGCGTGCATTGTCTTGGCTTGCTTAATTGTTTACTCACGTTAATTGCTAATTATCTACTTGTTATATATGCTTTCTGTATGTGTTTGTCTTGTCTGTTTTGTCTGTCTATGCAATTTTATCGGAGTTGAAGGAACAAAAGAGAGGCAAATTAGTGTTCTAGCCCTCCTCTAAAGATAATAATATAGAGTTCTAGCCGCCGCTCACGGAGTTTAAGCCGACTAGTTACATACAGACATACAGAGTTTAGACAGTTAAAACAGCTTATACAAACTTTCTCTCGAAGTGAGCTTCTAGGCAAAATAAATACAAAAGTGAGAGATATACCTTGATATTTGTACATATATCTTGTTCCTCGTTTAGTGTATCTTTGTGAGTACGTTTTGTGCTTTTCAAATTCTATTTTTGAGTTTAAATCCTTTATCGGGCTTTTAGAATATATTATTTCTTTCTATATAAATATGTACAAGCTTTAGAATTGTGGTAAACTTTGATTAACCTTTATTTTACGACGCGAGGTGTGGCTTAGGGTAATTAGGTTGTTACACTTATACCGTTAACGACCTATCCCGTTAACGACATTTCAGCCTGGATCAGGCACTGGTAATGAGACTAGTGAGGCTAAGGTTTTGTTTGGGAAGCTTTAAAAATTATGTTTTAGGATTTTTAACTTTTGAAAATTAATATTAATGGTGTTTAGTACAGTTTTTTAAATATGTTTTTAATTTTTCAAAAAGTTATTTAAGAACTTTTGAAGAAATTAAAAAATTTGATTTACTAGAACATATGATATTGAATACAAACTATCAAGCACAGACACTTTGTTGAGTTGTCGTGTCTGCGTGTCAGACACATTTCGAACACGATACTTATCGATACTTGTCTGACACACGTGTCTATCATGTCCAACTACGTATTAATAAAAAATAAAAATTTTTTATCAGACACATTTAGACCTTACCATATCCAACCTTGTATTTTAAATTCTTTTTTTAAATAAACTTAATTAAGTTGTCTATCTAAATTAACCTTAAGTATAATAATACCTTTTAATAATTTTATATTTGTTAAAAGTATAGAAAGCTCAACGATGAAGAAGATAACAAAAAGAGAAAAAGGCTATAAAACTCAAATATTGAAAGCGGAGAAGGATCAGAGTGATATTAGAGGAGTGTTAGGGTGGGGCTTAGCAAGTTTTGTAATTTGTAGTTATCAATTAGCTATTATTAATATTTTTAACGGTGTGAAATTACATCTAATAGTATAAGATTGCTTACTTTTTTTTTGCTAGTGAGTGTTGGCCAAATTTTAATAAAGCTACTAGCCTATAAACTTTCTCGTGATATTATTCATGCATTCATTAAGGAGTGAATTAGTGTTTTCTAACCTAATAGTGAAAGCCACAATAGACTTATATACATGTTACATCACATACACCTAGCTTAGTGCTTGTTTGAGCGCCATTATTTTGATAAAAAAGATATTTTTTAATGAAAAAGATATTTTTTTAGCGTGTTTGGCAAATTTCTAATAGTAAAAGTAAAAGTACTAAAAAAATAATTTTTTTTGAGAAGCTGTAATTTACATTTTTTTTAAAGATCTTTTTTCCTTAAAGAAAAAAGATGTTTTTCATATAATAAATAAAAAGGTACTTTTATATTGTTATATCCAAACATACTTGATAGATAAAAAAATCTTTTTATATGAGATACACAAACATAAAATTACTTTTACTTTTTCATAAGATCTTCTAAAAAAAGATAACTCGAAAAAACATCTTTTCTTAAAAGCTCATCCAAACAAGATCTTACTCTTCTATTTATGCCAATCTAATAATTTATTGTTGCTGTGACTAGCTTATCCTACTAACAATATTGACTTTCCTAAAATATTTTTTATTAGTTGCAAGTTTTCAAAAATTATTTTCTACAAATTTCCCTTTTTATATTTTTAAGTTTTTATTAAAATTATGCTATTTAAACTCTCTTTTTGTTAATCTTTTCAAGTTTTTTGGTTACCTCTAACAAATTTGGTAAATTATTGATTCTACTTGTAAAATTCAGAACTTTAAAAAAATTTTATTTTGAACTAATTTCAAATCATATATTTATTTATAATTTTAATTTTAAAAATTATTTTATTAAAGATAATTAAAGATAGTTTTGATTAATTGAATTTGAAATAAATTAAGATTTTTATCCAAACTCTATAATTATGAATTATTTTCTTATTTATTATTTAAAGTTTTAAAATTCAAAAATAATTATGTTTGAATATTTAAATTAGAATTCTATCTAATTTTATAATTATTGAATTATTTTTTATATTTAAATTATAAAATTTGTAATTGTAGAATAATAAGATTTTTATATGATTATTTTTTTAATAATTAAGTAATTTAAGTTTTGTTAATAAAGAAAATTAATTATATTGTATTATATTTTCAATTAAAGTATTTGAGTGAAAACCAAATAACAATGTGATACAACAAATAATATTTTAAAGTAATTTTAAGGATTCAATTAGTTTTCAAATTAAACCCCAAAATCCCTAATTCCATACACAAATCATAACCCGAATTAACACACAATTTTTCCTTTACCCTAAATAAAATCCTAGCTACTGCCCTTCTCTTTCCCTTCAGCAAACACAACACAGCAGCAACTTCAAAAAAGAAAGAAAGAAGAAAGGGAAGAAAGGAGAGGGGCCGCGGGAAGAAGAAAGGAACGGGGAAAAGAGGAGGAGAACCGAGAGGGAGAGGGGCGCCGGTGGAAGGGGAAGCTGTCTGCGCCACCACCATCCCATCAGTGTCACCATTCAGCCCATTGCCAGAGCAGAGACGCGCGAGGGAGGAAGGCGCCGCGAGGAGCGTCGAGCCACTGCTGCTGTCCGTGCTGTCTTCGTCGTCACCGTCGCTGATCCTCTTCATCGCCGCCGTTGTGCTCGCGGGCATAGAGGAAGCCTGTCGCTGCCAGCTTCGTCAGGTCTCCTCTGTCATCATCATCACGGACTATTGCTGCGCGTGTCATCGCCGCCACCTCTGAGTCCGTCACTGTCAAGCAGAGCCATGGAGAGAGAGAGAGGATCCGCAAGTGAAAGAGAGACCCTGGAAGGGAAGCTGCTGTCGGAGGAGGAACCAACCGCACCGCCGAGCATCTGCCGCCGGAGAATGCCACTGCTGCCACTGAGATCCACTACCTTTAAGGGTTTTAAGTTGGTTTCTATTCTTTTGGGTTTCGAAAAGACTTTTTATGCTAGGTGGTTATTACAATCGCCGTCACCGGGGTTTTACTTGCCGCTGCCGCTCGAGGTTATTGTCGGAGCTGATGTCGGGTCGATTCAGAGTTTCGGTCACTTTGTTTTGTCATTAAAGTAAGTATTTATGTTTTGAAAACCCCTACGTTAGTATTCTGTTGTGTTGGTTATAAACTCTGAGGTTTGGTAACATAGGTTCGAGTTCTGATTGTTGCATGTCGCTTTTAAGTTGCTGTGGTTGCTACGAGAGTAGTTAGAGACTGAGGTTGTGGTTGCCTTTGGTTTCGGAATGAGAGAAAAGGTTCCGTTGACGTGTTTGGGTTATGGTTTCGACGAGTCGAGGTAGGGGCTTTTTATAAAAACTAATTTATCTTAAATTGGAATTGTTATAAATTGATATGAAGTGCAAAATGCTTTTCTGGTGATTATGTAAGTCTTATGAATTGTCTTATTTGTCTTGGATGAATATGGTTGTCTGTTTGATTGGAATATTATCTGATTTTATTAAATTGAAGATTTCTGATTAATTTGGTTTTGAAATGATTTGAATACTTGAAAGTTTGAATTTCCTTTTTATTGCAAATTTATTTGGTTTTGAACCCATTAGAAAGGGTTGAGCATTGGTTTGGTTGGGACCCAAAAAGGGTGGCAAAGTCCAAGTTTTAAGGGAGGTGCTATCAAATTTTCTATAAAATCTAAAACTTTGTTTGAAATGTTATTTAGAAAGTTTAAATTTGAGAAATTATATTATTTGATTTCTTAAAAAAATAGTATGTTTCGAATTTAATTTATTTGAGAAAAACATATGTCTTGAGTTCAATTTATTCAGAAAAGAATTACTTTACGATTTTAAATCACTTAAGAAAAGTATTATGTCCTAAGGTCGATTTTATATATAAAGGGTTTATGTTTTGAATTGGACTTAAGAAATTCGTTCAGAGGAGCTTTAATGAATTTACAAGAAAATGAACTTTGATTGAATGATGTCGTTTTGTGATGTTTTTGGAAAAGGTTGAAAGAATTGGTTTCAAGAATGAAATTGAGATTGGTTTTGGATTTTAACTTGGTTTAGAACTTCTAATTCACATGATTTGATTTTGATTTGGTTTAGAAACTTTCTTTGAATAATTCAAATTAAGAAAACAATAATTTTTAAGAATCTTTACTGAATTTAAAGAGATGAGGTCAGTTGTTTTTCCCTTAAAGTCCTGAGACCTTGCCGTGGATTTTAATTAATAATTTTTTATTTTTAAGTGATTGAGCGAATGGTTTGAAAATGAATTATTTTGAGTATTTTAGAAGATATTTTGAATTTGGTATGGTTTGAAGTTGTTTGGAAGTTTTGGAAAGATGTTGCGGAAAGTGGCTCTGTTTTGAAAAGAAAATTGGCTTGAGAAAAGTGATTCTTGGCAAGATGTGAACTGGACATGTTTGTTAATTGAAAGTAAATGGGCCAAGATTAATTATTGAAATAAGAGTTTGAGCTTGTTTGATTGTTGGATATTGAGAGTGTGCAGGGCACTATATCCCTGGTGTGGTAGATTTTTTGTCGCAAGAGTATGTCCGGCACTATATCCGTGGGTTAAGTGAGGTTGGAGGTAGATTATCCCGCTCACATCCTTTCAGAATCACAAGAGTGTGCCGGACACTATATCCCTGGACTATATGCCAGGCACAATATCCCTAGGGGTTCCCATATAAATTCGTGACCGAAAGGCAACATCTCCATGGGGATGTGTCAGGTTGACAGTTGAACCGACATATGATATCACAGTCAGTAGGACAGACATTCATCATATGCATCTATGTGACATTTTTTGGGTATGCATATTGTAATTAGTTTGCCTATGTGAATAATTATGTTTAACTATTAATTTTCATACTTGATGTAACTGCTTTTGTAAGAACTGAATTTTTCACGAATAAAATTATTTAAATGCCCAAATTTAATTCCGGAAAGTTAGGATGAGAATTTGGGGATTTAAATATGGTTTTCGGACTCAATAGGTCTTTCCGAGTTAGAAAATGTGTTTTCTGCGAAAAATTGTGAAAAACCGTGAACCAACAGTTAAAGCAGTTGAACCGGTTCAAGTCTGTCCGGTAACACATGAGAAAAAGTGGAAACAGTAAAAAACCTTAGAAAAACATTAGAAGTCAAAAACCGGCCGTTAGTGTTAAAGGTTTGGCCCAAAAGTGAGGCAAACGGGCTAAAAACGCTAACGGGTTGGACCGGATCCAAGTTGGGCCCAATTCTAACACTATATAAATCCATTAAGTGGCCATTTCAGCCACTTAAATACCACACCAGCAGCAGCAGCGTGAATAGAAGAGAGGAGAGGTGAGGGTTTCATTCACTATTCATCTTCTCTTTCTTTCTCTTATAACTTGAGCTACGGTGCTCCGATTTTCATGCCGTCTGTGTCTACGCGTTTCTTGTGAAGAGCTCTACAAAACCCATATAAGAAACTGGTAATAAAAGCTCGAATCTCTCTCAGTTCTCTCTTCAAAATTTTGGGTTTATTAGGGCTTTGGGTTAAATGAGTTTTGTGATTTTGGATGTTTAGGTTTGCTCTAATCCTTGCTTAGCATTGGATTTTTGCTACCAAATCTGTTGGAAAAGATAAGAGCCACTAAACCCTTGTGATTTTATGTTTAAGTGGAACCCTAAGTTGATTTGTGATGGTTTATGCATATATAGCTTGATTATTGTGAGTTTGGAGCTTGTTGGTGCTTGTTGGAGTTACATTGGTGGTAGGATTTTGGTTGAAAGCTCATTTGGTTCATATTAGAAATCGGCCAAGGTATGATTTCGGTTTTCTCTATGTAGAATATAATATTCATGGACACTTAGGCTAGTGATCCATAGGATAAATTTGGAAATTGTGAGTTGTTGATGATTGTTTGTGTTGGTGAGATTTAATGAATTGATGTGTTGTTGTGATTAAATGATAAATCTGAAATATAATGTATTTGGATGGATGAGTATTGTTAATTATGAATAGGAAGCATGGTTGAGTAGATGATGAGAATTGGTAGTGAGATAATGATGATTAGTGGAATGTTGTATATGTGATAATTGAGGTTGGAAATAATGAAATGTGAAGAAAATTGTGGCA
The DNA here is from genome assembly GCF_003086295.3 of Arachis hypogaea. NCBI lineage: Eukaryota > Viridiplantae > Streptophyta > Magnoliopsida > Fabales > Fabaceae > Arachis > Arachis hypogaea. The sequence goes on from NC_092036.1 coordinate 21,218,076, forward strand.
TGATTAGTGTGATATGAATCAAAGGATAAATTTTGATGAAAAAGGGATTTTGGAATGGTTTGGTATTGTTTTGGTTGGTTTGAGATATGATAGTTGGGAAAATTGGTCATTTGGAAACTTTTAGTAAAAGTAGATTTTTGGTGAACTTTGTTTGATCATAACTTTTGCCTCGGTTTTTGAAATTAATTGAAATTTGTTTATAATTAAAGATCTTTGAAAACCCTTTAAATCGATATAAAGTTTGAAGAATTTGGAATTTTATGGAGGAAGTTATGATAATTCAAAGTTGGTGTTAAAAATATGAAATTCTGCAAAGTTGCAAAATTTTATGATTTTTTATGTGTGCGCACCAACAGCCTTGCGCGCGCGCACAACCCTGTAAAAATTTTGATCTGTGCAGACGCACACATCTGTGCGCATGCACAGGCAGGAAAGTTCCCACTGGTTTCAGCCCTAGCACAGTTGGTGCGCGCGCATATCAGATGAAGAATTTTAACCTGTACGGACGCATAGGCTTGTGCGAATGCACATGTTGGGAAGGCCAGTCTCTTGGAGGCGCTGGCACAGGTTGTGCGAGTGAACAGATTTTGTAAGATTTGACACATGTGCGTATGCACACCCCTATGCGTACGCACACATATTAAAACTCTCAAGAGCGTGCATGTGCACACCCCTGTGCGGCCGCACACACCCTGTTCTCAAATTTTATTTTGTTTTCAACTATTCTACCTTTCCAACAACGTTGTAAGCTTCTCTAATACCATTTTAGGACTCTTGGGCCTAGTTTTAGACATTTAAAATATTGGAAAAGATTTTAGAGGTTTTATATGACATTATTTGGAAAACTTAGAAAATGGAGGCCTAAGTTTCTGGTGAGTTGAGGATGGTTTGATGTCCTATGAAGGGTGATTGATGTATGAGATGAGAAACTATGAATTGTTGATGTTCGGGAACTGAATTGTGGATGGATAATGGTTGAGACGAGTCGGGGACTCGGATTGAGATGATGGATCCATGTATACTGAAAATTTTTTCTAAAACCACTGATATATTGTTTTTACTGAGATTATGAGACGCTATGCGCCCGGCAGGGATGGTGATTAATCCCGCCTATCGAGGTAGTGACGGCAGCGTAAGGGCGGTGGTTCGTCCCGCTTGCGCTTAGATGTGAGGTCAGTGGCAATAGATCCCGCTCGCATCCCTTCGGATCATCAAAGCATACATGCGCAAAATCCTGGATAGTGATCCGAGCACTATATCTCGGGGGGCACCCACACCATGACTCCGAAGGGCAACATCTCTATGGAGATGTGTCGGGTTGGCAGTTGAACCGACAATGTGATATCACAGCCAGTAGGACAGGCATTCATCATGTGCATTTTCTATCTGTTTGTATGCTTTGCTGACTTGAGATTGTTTTCCTATCTGTATAACATGTCTAATTGCTAATTTGAATTAATTGCTATATATGACTCTACTTGTGTTTTACTTGTATTGTATATACCTATGTTTTCTACTGGGATTGAGGAGGTTCGGAAGGTGGTGGTGATGGGATCGCATGGTGGTTTGGTTGGTGAAGACTGTGGGACAGCGATGTTCAGTTAGATTAGAAATCCCTTAAGATAGATTACCCCTTATGGTGCAATGGTTTAAGTTTTGTTAAGGTTTTACATATTATGCTTATTTGGTTTAGAATGCTTTAAGCTTGAATCCTTGTGATGGAGATGGAGTCTAGGATTGCCTTTGGCGTCCTGGGGTCTTATATCCTACATCACTAGGCACTGTTACCATACTGAGAACCTCCGGTTCTCATACCATATCTATGTTGTTGTTTACAGATGCAAGTCGCAACCCACTACGGTGAGTTGTTCTATTGGTGATAGGAGTGGAAGATCTGGATACCTTTTGGGTTCTTTTCGGTTTATTATGTATATGTCTCTCACTTTTGCATTTTGTTTCTCCTAGAGGCTTGTATTTGAGAGAACAAAACTTGTATAAACTGTTTTTACTGTCTGGTTTCACATATGGTCTGTATATAGCTAGCCGGCTTAAACTCTGCGAGCTGTGGCTAGATTCTTATGATATTATACTACTATATCTTGTTATATTACATATGTTTCTTGTGCTTTAAGTTAGTAGCTTCGTTAGTACGCTTTGCGCTTTTCAAATCCTGTTTTTGAGCTATATCCTTCATCGGGTTTCTAGATATTATTAATTCCCTCTATATAATGTAAGTATAAACTTAGAACTGTCGTAACCTTTGATTAACCTTTGCCTTACGATGTGAGGTAAGGCTTAGGCTAATTAGGGTGTTACAACTGTGATTGTGTTTGAACCTCTTGACTTGTTTTTGTGACTGAAATTTTTTGGATTATGGTGATTTGGATGCTGATTGAGTTGTTTGGGCATGAGGTCGTGACTAGTATGTTTGAGGTCTAGTTCTGTATAAAATATCTAACTAGTTCAGCATAGACTTAATGAACCTATGCTTGGGACAGGATGATCATTTATACATCTTAGGTAACTTCTTTTATGTTTATGTCTTAGTAAAGTATGAAAAATCAAACTGGTTCAGTATAGACTTAATGAACCTATGTTTGGGTTAGGTTGGTCATTGATACTGTCTAGGAAAGATTTTAAGATTTTTATAATAGAGGAAAAGGTTTTCTAAATTTTGGATAATTAGCTGATTTCTCTTTTGAAACAGATTTTTTTATGTTAACTCTTTGGTTTTCAAAAAGGCACGTAAGACGAGCAATGATCACTGTACCTTAAAAATTGTTTTATTTTTTACGTATCTTATTATAGCAATTCTGTAACCCTATAGTGAGAACCAGTGAGAATGATGTTCTCACTCCTCTACAGGTTTTTCCTTTTCAGGATATGGGTGACGAAGTTCGGAAGAGTTTATTTCATTTTCTATTTATTCGATATCTTTATATTGTCTTATTTATGATTATTTTCCCTCGCCTTTATCTTTACCAATTTTGTGAGAGGGATAGAAATTTGTGTTACAAATGTTTCTAAGTTATTGTTATGTATATATATATATATATATAATTCTAAGTATTGTATCTGCTTTGTATGCATGTATTTATGTTTTCAACAGAAAGGGTTTGTATCAAAAGATTATACGATTTAAGTTTTGAACAGGCTCCTATTTTACTATTAAATATGTTTAGAGTCGTCGTACTATCCAAGCTATCAGAGTGGCGCAGCCAGAAGTGTGACATTCTAATAATGAGGGTGTTACACTACTCACGAGTTTTCGAGTGTAAGAAATAGAGGTGCAACAGTTGTAGGCTTGTAGCTTAAGTTGTAAATACAATATATTTGACACTAGTCAAACAATAATCACAATGAATTCATTTCTAATTCATTTTTTTTCAAGTACTTTCAAGTATTTTTCTTCTTTATTTTCTGAAATCCTAGAAACTTGTTTCTGCATAGTTGGTTTGCTGGGTTAATCAAACTAACGTTAATCTTCTAATCTTTCACAACTCTTGAACTATTCTCACATGGTATCAGAGTTTTTTTGCATTTTCTTTTCTCTATAAAAAGGGCATCGGAACACCATAAACGCTTGTACTGCTCCACACTTCCAGAGGTAGCGATGCTACTTTTTGGGATTTCTCCGCTGGTGCCTTCATCTTTTTCTGGGATTTTTTCATCTCCTTCTGAGATTTCTTCATCTTTTGGAGGGTTTCTTAATGAACAAAAGAGTGATGACTCAATGATAGAAACTGATAGAGGAATATAGAGAATGGAAATGTTTTCAATTTCAATGACTGATACTCAATTACCTCCTCTTTCTAAAAGCTCCTCATATTCTTTGATTACTAACACTCACTCTATGTAAACTAGGTCTAAATTTGGTATTACCAAACCTAAGTCACATATTACTATAATCTCTAAGAATGACTTAGTAAACAATATCCTTAGAAATGTTTCTCAAGCTCTACACAACTCTCATTAGTTTCGAGCCATGAAAGAGGAGCATAATGCTCTTCTACAAAATAAAACATGGCAATTAGTCACTGCTCTTCCTAATGCCACTATTATTGGTTGCAAATGGGTTTTCTCTATTAAGAGAGGGTTAGATAACTCAATTAAGAAATATAAAACAAGGATGGTGGCTAAGGATTGTCATCAAGTTGAAGTAATTGATTACTCCCAAATATACAGCATTCTGCCAACCACCATTAGAACTGTTTTATCAATAGCATTATTAAAAGGGTGGCCCTTGAACCAATTTAATTTCAATAATACCTTCTTAAATGACAATTTATAAGCATGTTTATATAATGCAGACCCAAGACTTTTTTACATCTGATTCTACTATTATATGCAAGTTAAATAAGGTTTTTTATGGTCTAAAACAGGCTCCCAGGGCCTAATTCACTACTCTTCAAGACACACTTTTTAATTTTGGTTTTGTTAACACCACGACTGATCCCTTTCTCTTTGTTCGTTTTATAGCTACTTCAACTTCTTTTTTACTTGCTTATGTTGATGACATTCTCATCACAGACGACACTACCAAAGAATAGGATTTTTAATTTCACAACTATATGCTAAATTTTCACTCAAAGATGTTGGTTAACTGCATTTTTTTTTGGTCTTGAGTTCAATTTTTAAAATCTGATAATCTTCGTGTCTTAAAGTGCAAATATATACATGATTTATTAAAATGTGATAACATGGATAAGTCTAAATGCATGCCTATGCCTATGTTGCCCTCTATAAAATTAACATCTCAAGGAATTAAACTCTTTGATGATATACTATCATTCCATTGGTAGTGGACTTTAATATGTCACTCTAACACATTCTAACATTGCCTTCTCTATGAATAGAGCTAGCCAATTCATATATAATCCACTACTTTAACACTGGAAGGCTGTCAAACGAATCTTTTGATATTTAATGTTCCGAGGGTTACCTGAAACTGTAGGTCGATCTCGGTCGAGATCTTCTGTGTGGGTCGGAGCTGTTGTTGTCCGACTTGTGGGACTTGGTGATGGAATTGATCCTTCGTCCCCGGAGGGTGGGGGGTACCTGCAAGGGACTCCGATGCTTAAGTTAGCAAGGGTATTAAGCAGGTATTGAGTAGAATCAGAGTATGAGTTATACCTGGGTGCTCCAGTGTATTTATAATAGTGTAGAGTGACCTTCAAAGATAAGATAAGTTAGTTATCTTATCTTATCTTCGAGTGAGGTCATCTTATCTTCAAGGGAACCGCCCTTCTCTCTGTAGGCTTGGGATGCCCTTAGGTTTGGGTTGTGTTCCTCTGTTTGGGCCCTTTATTGGGCTTTCCTGGTAGTTTGGCCGAGCTCTTTAGGAAGAGGTCGGATTGTCTGACCTGAAGAGGCCGGTCGCTTTGTCGGTAGAACATCCCGGGTCAGACAGCTTGACCCAGGGTATGAACAGTGGCCCTGCTCGAGGTTGGTCTTTTATCTGGAGGTCGAGCCTTAGTTTTAGGATTTCGAGCCTTCTCGAAAAAATCCGAACTTGAGCATTTTGTTGATTTATCTTTCGTGGAGCTCCTTCTTGAATGCGGAACGTTTCTGTTCCGTTTCTTCTGAAAGCGCGCGCTTTTGCATTTAGTGTTTTTTCCTTGGGAATGCGCGAGGGTTTTTAATGCCCCTATTAATTTGGTTTTTGTTCCGTTTCTCTTGGTTTCCTTTATTCAAATTTTGTATCCAAGAGATGGTTTTTCTTTTCCCTGTAACTTCCCTTCTTTTTCACCGTTTTCTGTCCTGTATTTCGCGTTTTCCCTCTTGTGACGCTTTGGCATTCGCTTGGTGCTTCCGTTTTGTGGTCGATTCTCCACTGCTCTTTTTCAAAGTTTTCTTCCTTCTTCCAGGTTTGCTTTGCTTTTTCTCTTTACCTTTTTATTTCTGCTACTTTTGCTTTTGATTTCTTTGATGACGCTCTGATTTTGTACGTTGGAAAGTTTGAACCTTTCTCTTGTTTATGTGCTTGGTTTATTGCTGTGATGCCTGTTTCCTGGTCTTCTTTTCATCTTTATGTATGCTTTGGGTGATTTTCCTGGTTTTGGCTTCCTTTTAGGGTTGATTTCCGTACTGTTGTTTGGAAAAAGGTTGCTCCTTTGATAGCTTTGTTTGCTTCGTTGATGATTTTGCTATACTGGTTGATGACTACTCTTCAGTAGAGATGATGGTTTTTGATGACTTTCTTTTGACTTTTTGCCTTTTTCTTCTCGGGATGCTCGTTTTGTTTGAAAAGATGATTTTATCTTTGTAGCTCTTTCACTCACTCTGCTATTGCCTCCAAAAGATGCCCCTGGACCTTGGTGTGCGTCTTGGAATTTTCCTTTTACTGTTTTTGTGTATTTTAAGGTAGCATTTGTTTCGAGTTGCTTCCTTTTTGTCCAGACCTATTTTTTTTTGGGGTTAGTAACCCGTTTCCTTTTCTTTGTAGGATTAGTTGGCCATGTCGTCTCGCAAAAATATTGTTGAGGCGTCCTCTAAGGTACCTGAGGGGATGTCCGAGTGGTTGGACTCCCTGGTGTTGCTGTGTGTATCCCTAGCTAATACAAAATTCTGTACAGAGCTTAGGAAACACCATCGGATCTGTAGTAGCGAGAATCAAGAACGCAATTACGAGTTGGTGGAACCCCATTCTGATGACAGGGTCTGTTTTCCTACTTCGACCCAGGGAGAGCGTCCTTTCTTTTATGCTTACGATTTCTTCTTTAGCCAGATGGGAATTACCCTTCCTTTTACTTCCTTTGAGACCGACCTGTTGTGGTCTTGCAACGTGGCCCCATCTCAGTTTCATCCAAATTCTTGGGGCTTTGTCAAGATCTTTCAGATGGTTTGTCATGAGTTTGGCGTTAAACCCTCTTTAACCCTTTTTCTGTATCTCTTTGTGTTGACCAAGCCTGGGACTACCAAAAAGAGAGCTTCTTGGATTTCTTTTAGTTTGGCCCAAGGACATAAAGTCTTCTCCATGTATGATGAGTCTTTTCGCGATTTTAAGAATTATTTTTTCAAGATCCGAGCTGTTGAAGGAGCTCGTCCTTTCTTCCTGGATGAGAATGATGAGCCTCGTTTTCCTTTAGAGTGGAAGAGGAATGTAGTTGTGTCTAGGTATACCTGGGAGATGTTAGACGAGGTCGAGCAGGCCTTCGTTGCTGCTTTAGAGGATATTTGGGAGGAGCCTCCTCATCTTGAGACCAAGAAATTTCTGGGGGATCCGTCCTTGATTCGTGCTGTTCTGGGTATTTTATAAACTGTGTTCCCATGTCTTTTGTTATCTGCTTTCTTTTCTGGGTATTCATAAGTTGTTTGTATTTTTCCTGTTTTTCAGAGATGTCGAAGAACAATGATTTACTGAAGGCCTTTAAGAAGGCGAGGAAGGCTATCGCGGCTCAGAATGTCCCGGCAAAGGTGGTTAGGGAAGGGTATTCCCAAGTTTTATCGAAACCGTCCGTCCCGACCTTTCCTGGGCCAAGGAGGATGATCCCAATTCCCCGGGTTCGTTTGGTCGACCCGCCTCTGACTTCACTGGGTACCTTTGCTCCTCCAGTTGCTCCTCCTCCAAAAAGACCTCGGACTGTCGAGCCGTTTAATCTTGGTGCTCCCGATTTCGATGCCGTTGGGTTTGTAGACCAACAAATTACTCCCTATGGTGTGATGCCTACCGACGATGTATCCGTTCTTCGTCATCTAGAGTTTATTACTCGGAGTGGTGTTACTCTGGCACACATGGGGGCAGCTTTGTACCGAACTGCTCAAGATCTTCCTATTCATGCTACCAAGGCTTTTATGGAGGAGGCAAAATCAGAATTTGACTGAATTAAGGGTTTGAAGGAGGAGCTCGAGGTGGAAGTGGCTGAGCTGAAAAAAGAGCTAAAGGGGGAAAAGGCCTGGGCTGTTGGTCTGGCGGCTGCCGCGCAACTGGCCGAGGATACAGCTCAAAAACACAAGGATAGCTATGTCACTACTTATAAAGAGGTGATGGAGCTCAGGAGTAGGTTGGAGTCTGTTCAGGCCGATTATTCTGAACTTCAAAGTCATCTCGTAGGTAGTGTTACTGCGGCTTATGAGAATCTGAAAGAGCAATTCCAAGTTCTTGCGCCAGATCTTGACCTTTCCCTTATTAGTCTGGATAATATTGTTAGTGTAACACCCTACCATACAGAGTCTTATGCTTAAGTCATAATTCAGAGATGGCAAGGTATTACGACCTCTAAAATAAAAATTTAGTACGTATAGTAGTATGAATGATTAATTATAACTAGGAGCCTTTGTAGAAAAAGGGGTAAACAAAAATCGCAACTCGAAAGCGCAACACTCCAATCGATAACGTAACGAACAAGGATAACCAACGTGTGATTATATATATACCAAGGAGTGTCAAAAACAGGAATATCAAGACTCAAAATCCGGCTGCGAAGATAACCGGTCCGAGCATAGCAATATATACATATGATAAAAATAAGGAAAACCCCAAAGGAAACCCAAAGGGACACAAATACATAAACCTATTCTCCAAAATCTCCCATAAGAGGAGTCATCACAGTTTGTATTATTTAATGGAGATAAAAGTATCTAAGCAAAACATATAAACCAAAACATAGCCCCGAGAACAAAGGATCTTCGCAAATATAGAAGTCTCCAGCATGCATCAGCGGGAAACCTCACGTCCTGCATCTGAAAACCACAAAATCCGCATGGGTGAGAACCAGAGGTCCCCAGCATGGTAACAGCTTCCACATATATAATACATAATAATAGAGGAAAGCCGAAGGCAATCCTGGAACTTCCTCCATATAGTATCAGAGCTTATAAACAAGCTAAACCATAAAAGGGCATCTGACTAAAGATACTTCAGTCTAACTAATACTTCCCTTTCCAATTCCTTCAAACCTCCCAACCACCAGCAGGAGTATAATGTAGCAAACACAGTTATATCAAGCAAGAAATATACAATTAGGAACAAGTAAGGTATTTAGACAATTAGCAAGTAATATGCAGTCAAATAGGCAATCTCAAACAATTCATATAGTATGCATATGATGAATGCATGTCCCTAGTGGTTGATGATATCATCTGTCGGTTATAGAGCCAACCCGACAAGTCCTGGTAGCTAACCATTGGACTGTCCCTCTGTCACGCATCCCCAACTCGAGTTATACTCGTCATAAACTTGATCATAATCATGATCTATATCCATCACCTTCACTGGTGAATATTTACGGGGGCGAGCTCATCCGGGTCTTTCACAGTGCCCGGCCACACTTATGACATAGGGTCAAAAGAGTATCAAGTCTCAACCTAGAGCACGTGGTGGCTAGCCACTGCTACTACCCAGGGAAACTCGTATCTCCGATAGTGGAAGTGCAAATCACAATTTTCAATAATTCAGCATAAACATGCATGAATTCTCATCCATGGATCAACATCCATATCAGCCATTCCGGCTCACGGTTAAATCTATAACCAGCCAATATTCATAGAATACACAGCTATTCCGGCTCACGGTTCAATCCAGAACCAGCCAATATATAAACAATTACGGCCCTTCGGCCAATGGCATAATCAGCACTTCCACCACTATCCTCCGCATCTCACATAATCATGCTTGATCCTCAATGATCATTCATTTTTCCCTTGCTTCACTCGCAAGTTACCTCATTCACTAGCCCCTTTTTAATAGCTAGGCGTGTCATAATGATTTAAGATATAAGTGGTGAGATCGGAGGCTTAGAAGTATGAAATTTGGCTTTTAAAACTCAAAAATCAACTTTGGGATGAAAACAGGTCCACGCGTACGCGCACTCTACGCGCACGCGTGGATGGCCTCAAAACTCATCGACGCGCAAGCTTCATGCACGCTAACGCGTGGGTTAAAAATTTGCCAATCGACGCGTACGCGTCAACCACGCGTACGCGTGGGTGTTCTCGTGCCCCAGGCACAACACTGGCACAGTTCTGGCATAACTCTCTGGAAAATGGCTGGGCATTGGGTGCAGCACCATCGGCGCGCCCGCGCACATCACGCGCACGCGTGGATGGCATTTCCGGGAAGAATGGCGCGCACGCGCCAAGTGCGCCCACGCGCAAGGGGTCATTCTGCTAAAAATTTTCTAAGTTAAAAGCTGCAGAATTCACCAATTTAAACCCCAAACTTCCAACGGACATAACTTTCTCATTTTAAATCGTTTTCACCTGTTCTTCGAACGGCATGGACATCCCGGATCCAATTTCATTTCTAAACAGATTTGGCACAAAACAGAGATCCGTAGTCCAAGTTATGTCCCATCAAAGTATGCCCTAAAACCATATTTTTCATAAAAACCACAAAGTGCCATTTTCAAACAAGCCATTTCCAACTCTTTTCAAAATCAATCAAAACATGCCATTTTCATCCCTTTTCTTTGAAATCAATCAAAATATATCAATTTCAACATCAAGCCTCCTCAACTCACACATTGAGATTTTACCACAATATACAAAATCACAATCTCATCATTCTAACCCACTTCACCCAAGTGGCTCAAACTCAAATATATTGACATATCATATACTCATACTCATGCCAATTCTCAACACCACCAATTCCAATAAATCATCATTGTACACAATCATTATCATACTCACCATCAACATGGTTCAACCCACAATTCAACCATAACCAATCATCAAACATATATCACAACATGCATATTTCTCATACATCATACCATCAAGGCATCATTAATCATCATCACATATATGACCACATCATATATCTCAATCATTCAACAACATCAACCATTCAATGCCTATCTTAGGGCCTCTAGCCTAAGTATTTCCTACCACATTACATATTAGATACGGGAAACCGAAACCATACCTTAGCTGATTTTCCAAGCTCAACCGGAGCACTTCCAAACCACTTATCCACAAGCTCTCAAGGCCTCAATACCTCCAAGAACAGATTTTTCACCACCAAATCCCTTTTTCAAGCTTTTCAAAATCACTAATCAAGCTCCAATATTCACATATACACAACCTAAGCCACAATCATCATACCCATACACAACATCTCAATACCCAAACATCATAGAACAACAAAATACACTAGGGTTGAGAATCTTACCACATCCAAGGTCCAAGGAGACAAGATTAACCTTCTCCTTCAAGAGAGTTGGGTCCTATAACATCAAAGAACCCAAAATCTCAACATTTCACCCATGAAACTCGAAAATAAGGGCTGGAATTTCGAACGGTAACATGTGGCTTACTTCAAGATTGATTGTATGAGTTTTGTAGAGCTCTCCGCGGTGAACGCGTGGCCACAAACGGAGCGGCAATCGGAGCTCTAGATCAAAAGTTATGGTGGTTTGAAGATCAACCAAGGGAGAGAACTTGAGAGAGTGTCCTTCTCCTCCCTCACTCTATTTCAGCTTGTGTGTGTAACAAATGAGGAGAGAGAGTGCTGAAAACTAGGGTTTTGGTTAAGTTATGTTGGGCCAAGGGCCCACTTTGGGTCCAATTGGCCCGGTTTGGCCCGTTCGGTCCAATCTTGGTCCAAATTCTATAAAATTGGTACCGAAATTCTCGTCTCAATCTCCTCTATCATATTTAGTCACAAAAATCACATTTTTGGGCTTTCAAGAATAAATTCTCATTTATGGGTTAATTAGCCGTTAATTAACCGGGTTTTACAGTTAGGGATGGTAAGATTGTCCCTGACGACCCTGATGATGATGATGATGCCGTCCCTCCTCCAACTACTTCTGTCAAAGCCTCTGTTGTCCCTCCTTCCTCAACCTCGGCAGTTGAAGCTACTCAGCCAGAATCTGATCCAGACATCCAGATTTTGAACCGGGATGACGGGACAGTGGACGTAGTTCCCCTTCAAACTCGCCCTCCTTCTCCCCAAGATGCTGCTACTGGGAAGCCTTTGGATCCTTGATAATTTTTCTGATATGTTTGTGTATAGCCCGGTTTTTGTGGGCTTTTGAACTCTTTATTTTTGTAAGTTTGTGATCTCTAACTTTGGATGCTCCAGTTGCTACTTTAGCAACTTTATTTTGAAAAACAAAATAGTTTCTCTTGCTCTTGGGGTTGGCTTCGAGTGGCCTCTTGAGTCTTTATTTTATGGTAAATGCCTTGTTTTTTGTGATATGCTTGCTTGTAGCATTCTTTTAGCATTTACCTGGAATCTTCAGAGTGTTTTTTATCCGACCTCTTTTGATTGTCTTTGGCGAAGTCGAGGTCTATCGGGTCGAGTTATCTCTCCTCTGTTGGTTGATTCTCTCAGTTGATCTTTTCTTGAGTTATTTCTAGTGAATCAAGGACGGATCCCCCAGAAATTTCTTGGTCTCAAGATGAGGAGGCTCCCCCCAAATATCCTCTAAAGCAGCAACGAAGGCCTGCTCGACCTCGTCTTACATCTCCCAGGTATACCTAGACACAACTACATTCCTCTTCCACTCTAAAGGAAAACGAGGCTCATCATTCTCATCCAAGAAGAAAGGACGAGCTCCTTCAACAGCTCGGATCTCGAAAAAATAATTCTTAAAATCGCGAAAAGACTCATCATACATGGAGAAGACTTTATGTCCCTGAGCCGACCTAAAAGAAATCCAAGAAGCTCTCTTTTTGGTAGTCCCAGGCTTGGTCAACACAAAGAGATACAGAAAAAGCGTTAAAGAGGGTTTAACGCCAAACTCATGACAAACCATCTGAAAGATCTTGATAAAGCCCCAAGAATTCGGATGAAGCTGAGATGGGGCCACGTTGCAAGACCACAACAGGTCGGTCTTAAAGGAAGTAAAAGGAAGGGTAATTTCCATCTGGCTAAAGAAGAAATCGTAAGCATAAAAGAAAGGACGCTCTCCCTGGGTCGAAGTAGGAAAACAGACCCTGTCATCAGAATCGGGTTCCACCAACTCGTAATTGCGTTTTTGATTCTCGCTACTACAGATCCGATGGTGTTTCCTAAGCTCTGTACAGAATTTTGCATTAGCTAGGGATACACACAGCAACACCAGGGAGTCCAACCACTCGGACATCCCCTCAGGTACCTTAGAGGACGCCTCAACAATATTTTTGCGAGACGACATGGCCAACTAATCCTACAAAGAAAAGGAAACGGGTTACTAACCCCAAAAAAAAAAATAGGTCTGGACAAAAAGGAAGCAACTCGAAACAAATGCTACCTTAAAACACACAAAAACAGTAAAAGGAAAACCCCAAGACGCACACCAAGGTCCAGGGGCATCCTTTGGAGGCAATAGCAGAGTGAGTGAAAGAGCTACAAAGATAAAATCATCTTTTCAAATAAAGCGAGCGTCCCGAGAAGAAAAAGGCAAAAAGTCAAAAGAAAGTCATCAAAAACCATCATCTCTACTGAAGAGCAGTCATCAACCAGTATAGCAAAATCATCAACGAAGCAAATAAGCTATCAAAGGAGCAACCTTTTTCCAAACAACAATACGGAAATCAACCCTAAAAGGAAGCCAAAACCAGGAAAATCACCCAAAGCATATATAAAGACGACAAGAAGACCAGGAAACAGGCATCACAGCAATAAACTAAGCACATAAACAAGAGAAAGGTTCAAACTTTCCAACGTACAAAATCAGAGCGTCATCAAAGAAATCAAAAGCAAAAGTAGCAGAAATAAAAAGGTAAAGAGAAAAAGCAAAGCCAACCTAGAAGAAGGAAGAAAACTTTGAAAAAGAGCAGCGGAGAATCGACCACAAAACGGAAGCACCAAGCGAATGCCAAAGCGTCACAAGAGAGAAAATGAGAAATGCAGGACAGGAAACGGCGAAAAAGAAGGGAAGTTACAGGGAAAGGAAAAACCATCTCTTGGATACAAAATTTGAATAAAGAAAACCAAGAGAAACAGAACAAAAACCAAATTAATGGGGGCATTAAAAACCCTCGCGCATTCCTAAGGAAAGAACACTAAATGCAAAAGCGCGCGCTTTCAGAAGAAATGGAACAGAAACATTCCGCATTCAAGAAGGAGCTCCACGAAAGATAAAGCGACAAAATGCTCGAGTTCGGCTTTTTCCGAGAAGGCTCGAAATCCTAAAACTAAGGCTCGACCTCCAGATAAAAGACCAAGCTCGAGCAGGGGCACTGTTGATACCCTGGGTCGAGCTGTCTGACCCAGGATGTTCTACCGACAAAGCGACCGGCCTCTTCAGGTCAGACAATCTGACCTCTTCCTAAAGAGCTCGGCCAAACTACCAGGAAAGCCCAATAAAGGGCCCAAACAGAGGAACACAACCCGAACCCAAGGGCACCCCAAGCCTACAGAGAGAAGGGCGGTTCCCTTGAAGATAAGATGACCTCACTCGAAAATAAGATAAAGATAAGATAAGATAACTAACTTATCTTATCTTTGAAGGTCACTCTACACTATTATAAATACACTGGAGCACCCAGGTATAACTCATACTCTGATTCTATTCAATACCTGCTTAATACCTTTCTAACTTAAGCATCGGAATCCCTTGCAGGTACCTCCCACCCTCCGGGGATGAAGGATCAGCACCATCACCAAGTCCCACAAGTCGGACAATAACAGCTCTGACCCACACAGAAGATCTCGACCGAGATCGACCTACAGTTTCAGGTAAACCTCGGAATAGCAAGTATGACAAATCATGAAATTCTTTTTGCTTTTGCAGATACAGATTGAGCAAATGACCCTGATGATAGAAGATCCACCACTGGCATCTGTATTTATCTTGGAAGCAATCTAATATTTTGATGTAGCAGAAAACAATAATCTATAAGCACTAAGGATGAATACAGGTACTTGGCTGATGCTACAACTGAACGCTTTTTGATCCAGATATTACTTATAGAACTCAAAATTCAATCTCTAGTAGCTTCAACAATTTATTATGACAACTTAGGTGCAGTATTACTGTCTGAGAACCCAGTTTTGCATAGTAAAAGTAAACACTTTGAAGTTGACTTAAATTTTGTAAGGGAAAGAGTCACAAAAGGTCAACTACACATTGTTCATATCCCTGAACATGCTCAAATTGCTGTTGTATTTACCAAGCCACTTCTAACATCTACTTTCATTGGTTTTCTTAGAAAACTAAGGGTGTCTCCATTATCACCCATTAGTTTGAAGGGTGTAGAGAACAGAGATGAAATAGCTATAACTTAAGCTATAAATACAATGTATTTCATATTAGTCAAATCAGTAGTCACAATTAATTCATTTCTAATTCAATTTTTCTCAAGTACTTTCAAGTACTCTTCTTCTTCTTCATTTCCTGACATCTTAAAAGCTTGTTTCTGTAAAATTGGTTTGCTAGGTTTACGAAACTAACACCAATATCTAATCTTTCACGACTCTTGAACCATTCTCACATCGAGTTTGCATTACGTCTGCTTGATCTTTATCATTTTTGTTGGAGAAATTAGTTTACGATTTCGAAGATGATGCGATTGCAATTGTTGTGCAAAATCGATACATGTTTTGAAAAATATTTTAGTAAATGATTTTTTAACAAAATTAAATAAAGGGTTAAGTACGATTTTGATCCCTAAGATATAGACCGAAAATTGTTTTTTCTCCCTGACCTTTTTTTGCACACAAAATCATCCCTACGGTTTAACTTAGTTTAAAAACCGTCCTTCGAACCAAAATATCATTCTCCTTCTTCACCAAAATACCCAGTTTTTATTCTTCTTTTTCTTCTTCTCGAGCAGCATCTCTTCTTCTTTTCTTTCTCTTTATCACAGCACCAGCAACAACAACAATAAAATCTAAAGCAAAACCAATGTAATAAATATAAAAAATAAAATAAAAAATACAAAGCTCAGAGAATTGATTTTGTTTTCCTAGATATACAAAGCTCAGAGAATGTGGTACTGTACATTGCAGCTTGTTTTGTCTACTGATAATAAGGGTGTACATATGGGTCGGGCCACACTGGATTTGTCCTAACTCAGACCCAGCCCGAAATATATACCGAGCCTATTTTTTATATTCTAACCTAGCCCTAGAGCCAATGAAACCTACACACCTTCAGGCCGGGTGAAAACTGAATAAAAACTGGGTGAAACTAAGCCTTTAGCATTTGAAAATCTCCAACCATTATTTTACAATTCACACAGTAAAATTTACTTAAAAAATTATAACAAAAACCAACTATTCTCTAAAATTAAAGCATAACCACTATCAATACTAATATTGTCTAATAACACCAAATAGTTAAGTCACATACAAATAACACAAAATATTATGCATTAGTCTAAAGTCTTCTACTTCCTAAACATAAAACTTTAACTAATAATCTTTATAACATAAAACATTAACCATAGAAGAATAGTCATCATCTATTAATTGCTATTAATGTTGTCAACTTGTTCCTTGTGATATGGATGCATTAGTAAAATCTACAAAACATATAAAATTACTCATTTTTATATAAGAGATTATTACTTCAAATAATTAAGTCACAATAATAAAAATATTATAAATGTACCTTCAACAATCCTCTGACTACTATTAAATTGATCAAACTCTTGATCTCCAACTCCTTGTTTAGAAATGCACAACTAACTTTGAATGCATATCAAAGCTTCAGCCATTAATAGTGACAAAGAGTTGCAAAAGACATCAAGCACACGTCCACCAGTGCTAAAGTATGATTCATAAGCAACGGTTGAAACCAAAATACCTAAGACGTCACAGGTTATAAGAGAAAGAATCCTATATTTTGAAGCATTCACTTTCTATCAAGCCAATATATCAAAATTCTCATCTTCCACAGTATCCTCGGCCAGATATCTCTCCACATCTGACTTGCTATCTGCATTAGCCTTCTCTCTTTTTTGTTTTTTTCACATATTCACTCTATTTTTAGAAGCTTCCTTGGCACCGGTTGAGACTTTAGTATTGTCATCCAAAACATCTCTAGATGAACTTTCATCACCATCCTCCCTTCCTTTATCATCTACAACTTCCTTTTCATAAAACTTATATAAGGTCTCCAATGAAAGTTTAACAAAATCAGTCATACTAGTAGACACTTCCTTGTCATAAACATTCTCCAAACACCAACAAAGATAATCTAGTTTGTAACGAGGATCCAATACAACAGCAACAAGTAACAACGGCTTAAATTTGTCAGCATGTCTCTAATATTTATGATATTTATTCTTCATAGAACATGCCATAGTTTCTAACAATTCAAAATGATTTTGGCTCCAAGATGTTAATTGAAAAGCAATAGATGCAATTTCATGAAAATATTTGTTTGATATGACATGCAAAATATACGAGAAACTCAAAGTTATCTCGTAGAAGATTCTCAAAAACTCAATGAATAATCTAGCATGTTGCCAATCAAGTGATATAGGTAGACCAACTTTCCTTTTTTCCCACTATCCTCTCCAAACCATTTAAGAAAATCAGGTTCTTGATCATAAAGTCTATCAAAAGCTTTTTCAAAATTCTCAGCATGTTCCAACATTAGATAGGTAGAATTCCACCTAGTTGGAACATCCAAGCACACAAGGCTTTTAGATTCAATCAACTCGGACTCAATGTAGTCTTTAAATTTTTTAGTCCATTGAGGAAAGGACCTAACATACCTGCTAATGCTTTTAATTGAAGTTTTTTGCTCTTTAATTCCTTCATTCACTATCAAATTAAGAACATGATCACAACATCTCACATGCATATACTTTCCTCCACACACCGACCCTTCTCACAAGCATTTCTCAATTTCTCTTCCTACTGTATCACCTCTGTTGTTCTCAATCTGACAGAAATTTATAATTCTCTTTTGTAACTTCCATTATTCATAAATGAAATGTGCAGTCAAGCTCATATAACTATAATTCTGATTTGATATCCAGTAATCTGTTGTCAAGCAAACCCGAGCACATGATTTTGCCAACTTTTAGCTTTTTCTTCTCATATAAATAAAGTTGAAAGAAATCTCTTGAGACCATCACCTTAGATGGTACCGTAAATCTTAGCTAAAATCGATTTAGCACCCAATCCCCTTAATAACTATAAACGACATTTCATCAAGTACAACAAACTCAGCTATAGACTTCTTACAATCTTCCAAGTTATAAACCTTAAAGGCTTTGCATAGTTTTCCTTCTTCATCAATTTTAGGCATATAATCATAAAGTGCCCCTTCTTCCCCACTTTAGTAAATATCCACTTATAAACACTCTTCAAGTGCTTATTTAGAGAATTTGTGCCATGTTTAGTAAGGTGACAACTATATTTTTCTCGAAATGAATACATTTAGCCTGGTGCTATCCCTTTATCTCAGTTAATAAAAGTTCAGTAAAATTCTGCCAAACATGCGATTTTTTCCCTTACAAACAACTTATGGATCTTTATTGTTTGCATCTTTGTTTTCTTCATCTACTTATGGTGCACTAGTGTAGTAGGAGTTGTGGATGCATTAATAGTAAAAGAAGGAGCAGGAGCAGCAAGATTTCCAGCTTCAATTTCTATTGTTTTGTTCTCTTCGGTGATTGGTGGAGAAACACAATTATCTCCTCCTCCCATTGTTCATATCCTAATCAGAAAATCCAATAATCAAATCCCTAATCAAACATTTTAACAATCAAAATTTCTAATCAAAAATTCCAATAATTAAATTTTTAATCAGAAATCCCAATAATTAAAATCTCTAATCAGAAATTATTGTCCAATAATTAAATTCCTAATCAGAAATTCCAATAATCAAATCCTTAATAAGAAATTCAAAACATTAATTATTTACTTGAGATTGAGCAGGGGCCAGAGAAGAGAAGAAGAAGAAGACCAGCGGCAAAAGCAGTCGTCGCCGTCGTTCAGGTCTTGATGGTCAGAGAAGCTCCGTCGCCGTTTGTAATTGTCGTTGTTGTCGAGGGACGTCCTCACCGGGAGGCGAGAAGTAGTGCACCACCGTCGTGACTTCGAGGCTAGGTAGCGGTGATTGGCACTTTCATGGTGGCTCGTGAGAGACGGAGAGAGGGCTGAGAGAGAAAGAGTGTGATGGTTGGTGAGAGGCGCAGAGAGGACTACGACGGGAAGGCTAGCGGTGGTGCCATGACCGTCTGAGGGGAAAAGTTGAGAGGGTACTGTGGCAGGGTGCATGGAAGAGGGCTTGTGAGATGTGAGGCGTGACTACATGAGGCTAAGGGCTCATGGTCGTGGCTGTATGAATGAGTCCCCTAGCTCATTATTAATGATGATTCTCACCTGGCCGGGTTTGGATGACCCGAAGTATGGCCCGATCCTGGTTTCATCTTTCTCTCTGGTTTCATTTTTTTTCCCGGGTTAGCCCCGAGCCACTTCGGGTTCGGGCCATCATGATCCAAAATTTTTTGGGCTTGGGTCGGACCGGACCATGTACATCCCTAGCTGATAAAGCATCAAAAGATCAAAGAAATCAGAACACAAAGAATCAGAAGAACAAACACACAAAGAGATCAAAGAAAGAGAAGAACAATAAAATCAGAAGAATAATAAAATCAGAAACGCAACAACAATGAGATCAAAGAAACAGAATCAGAAGCACAAAAAGTCAAAAACAATGAAATCATAATCAGAATCAGAAGCACAAGAACAATAAAATCAAAAGGAGAAGAAATTAAAAGTAGAAGCAGAATGAATCAGAAACAAAATCAGAACCCTAGGAAGGACTAATGACGAGGAGCAACAGTAAGGACGCGAAGCGGCGGCGAGGACCAGAAGCGGCAGTGAGGACCAGAAACACTGGCGGCAGTGGCGGCAGCGACGGAGCGTGACGGCGATGACGGAGAAAAATTGTCGGTAGAGAATTTCACAAAAATGTCGCATTGTAAGTATAGTTCTAAACCAAAAAATTATCCTCGGTCAACGTTTAGATTGTTTGTCACTTAAGCAAACCCAATAAAATTAACCAAAGTATTTAAACCTCGAGTCGTCTCTCAAGAAATTGTAGGGAAGTTTATTTATTATTGGTTATGAAAAAGCATATTTTTGGGTTTTGTAATAAGTAACAAGAAAGTAAAATGGTGAGAAAATAAATTAATAACTAAGGAATCTCTTAGCAAGGAAAGAGAATTAGAAGTCATATCCTCATTATCATCGTCAATTGTGATGGTAAATGTGAATTGCCTTCACTTAGTTAATCTCTAACCAATGGAGGAAGGTCAAGCACATATAATCAACTTGAGTTCACAAGTCCTAGTCAACTCATAGTAAGAGACTAGCTTTGGTGAAGTTCAAGCTAACCAGCAATCCAAATCAAGAACATAAAAATCTAAATTAAAATTCAATCAAGCATTTTATCAAACACTTGGAATGTACAAAACAAAAGTATAGAAAAGTAATAAGAGAATGTAAAATCTAAGACTAAAAATTGCAAGGGATCAATAACAACAAATGAAGAAAGAAGCAGTAAACATGAAATACCTCAAATTGTATTAAAAGGAAATTGAATCTAACATGAAGAGTTCATAAAATAAATTGAGAAAATAAAGAAATCAACAAGAAAAGATAAACTAAGATGCTAGAATAATAGAATGTAGAAGATAAACTAAATTAAAGCAAGATGAAAATCTGAATTGGAGAAGAAATAACACTAAAAACCCTAAAACCTAGAGAGAGGAGAGAGCCTCTCTCTCTAGAAACCTACATCTAAACCTAAAGTGTGAATAAAAATGAAAAGTGATTCAATGATTCTGCTCCACTCCCAGCCTCTAATATGTATTTTCGGGCCTGAAACTGGATCAAAAATAGCCCAGAAATTGCCCCCAGTGAATTCTGTTAATTGCAGCACGTGACGCTTGTCACTCGTACGCATCAGCCACGCGTAACCGTCGTTGAACCTTGCACCTGGCCACACGTGCGCGTCGTATGTCTGCTGCACCAGTCACGCGTACGCGTCGTCCATGCGTACGCGTCGCCGCCAGCTTCTCTAAACTTCAATTTCTTGTGTTCCTTCCACTTTTGCATGCTCTCTTTCCATCCTCTAAGCCATTCCTGTCCTATCAAACCTGAAAATACTTAATGCACATATCACGGCATCGAATGATAATAAGAGAAGATTAGAAATTAGCAATTTTAATGTCTAAGAAGCATGTTTTCAATCATAGTACAAAATTATGAAGGAAACCTAAAAACATACAATTTACATGAATAAGTGTGGGAATAGTTGGCAAAATCTACTCAATTCAATACAAAATAAACCATAAAATAGTGGTTTATCAGGCAACGAGGCAACCCTCTTCCTCTCCTGGTCATGCGTTTTCTCTCTCTTCACAAGCTATTCGAATGCAGCAAGGCGTGGGGGCAAGGCTCACACCTCCTCTCTTCCTCGCAAGCTCTCTCTCCCTCTGGTTCTGATTTCCAACGACGACGGTGGTTTCAAGCGTTGCCGGCGCTGTCTCCCCTTTTTCCCTCTTCCTTTCTTTCATGCTTCTTCCCTTCCCTCCTCCTCCTTCTTCCCTCCCCCTTGCGATTCCCTTTCCTCTCCCCATTCTCTTTCTTTACCTTTTTTTATTTATAATTTTTTTGGTTAGGGATAATTTGATAACAAAAATTAAAATTTTGGTAAAAATGACGATTTTAAAACTAAATTAAACCTTAGAAACGATTTTATATGTAAAAAAAGGCTAAAAACAAAAATAATTTTCGACCTATATTTTAGGAACTAAAATCGTACTTAAACCTTAAATAAATCTTACGTGGTAGTTTAAATTTGACTATTATTCGCTGATAATATGTAATGTTAATGAACATATATGATTGATTCCGTTAACTACAGAACAAAATTTATCATGGTACAAAAAGAATCGAAATTAAGAACCACACAGATCCATGTTGAAACTTGGGGGGAAAGTGCGTCTATTAACATTTTTAGAAAAAAATGTAAGAAAGCTATTTATACATACGTGTTTTTATTATATAGAATTGTATTTGTTTTCACATTTTGAAATAACCACTTACTCAACAATCGGGATACTGGTCCACCATCAACAAAAGTAATCCTCAAGTATGACTAAATCTTACTATTTACTCTATAAAATATCATAACACTTCTAGTATTTTTTTCATCCAAATTAAATTATACCTTATTAAAATTCTTGCTAACTTAAGTATAAGAATTCTTTCAGATACTCTCACTACTGTCTAGTCGAGAACGGAGGAGTAACATCAAGCGGCTAGAAATTCTCTTAGGTCGATTCTCTTATCTTTATTTCAGATACCACCTCAGAACAGTTTATTCTTTTTTTATACAAGAAAATAGAAATGTTGTATTTTATTTTATTCATAAAAATTAAATTTGTTTTGGTATGCATATTTTTTTATTCCAATTTTAAGCTTAATTTTATTTATTTACTTATATATTTATTTTTGGTCATACAAATACAATCACAATACTAACGTAACCACCACTGCTAGGATTCTTTGGGAAAGCTTTCTTTTGTTTTTTGGTTTCTCTTTGGGAAAGCTTTGATGGCTAGATCTTTTACGTCTAAAGCCTAAATTCTTTTTTTTTTTTTTTTTGAGGTCTTGTCTGAAGCCTTGTTCCAACCAACCTGATAATCCTATTCGCTTGTGTCTTTGGTGAACAATTCCTTGAGTTTCTTTTATGGTCAGGAACAATTCCTTGTTAATGAACCTAGAGAAAGCCGATGCCAAACATTGGTTTTGGATGAGCCCATAGAGACTAGTTAAATAGACTCACAGCCTCAAGATAAAAAATATTACTTACAAGGCTTACCAAAAACATTGACGACCCATAAATAAGAGTAGAATAAAAAGATGTGATTTACATATCATTTCTTTTCTAATTAATTTTATTTTGATTCCTACAAAATTTTTCTTTTGAATTTAGGTTTGCAAAGATTTAAAAGTTGATTATTTTAATCCGGAATGTCAATTTGTTCCATTGAGTGCTGACGTGATATATTCAATGTCCATGCGCGAAACTAGGATCTTGGCCCTCATACGTGTTAACTGTTACACAATTACATTCATTCAATTGGTAATGTGTAGGAAACTACCATTCTAAATTGTACAGTTGATAACAATTTAGTCAAATTGTTCAAATCATTTAATGGTTCTCAATTATCAACTTCACATGAAGTTTGTACAACGATGATACATTACCGATGCAGTTCATTCGCCATGGACGGCAGCCACCTCTCCCCCCTAATCTTTTTCAAATTGTTAACTCTTTCCTCCTCTCTCTTGGCTTTAGCTTTTGCTGCTGCGACTTTGGCTTCAAATTTAGCTAAGGATTTCTTGTTCGCGTCATTTGCTGCGGCAATTAAATCTTTCCCTTCGACAGCAACAGATTTAACCCGCCTTTTAAACTGTTGACTCAATCCATATAAGACAAACAGGCAATAAGACAAAAGAGACATGTATGTATAGATTTTAAGATTTTAACTACTACACCTTCTTTGATTTCTCATCAATATCATCTCCAGGAAGTAATCTCGGTCGTTTCTTTGGTGGTTCGGGTTCATCTGCAGCCACATATATACATATAAGCCTAAACCTTAAACCCTAAACTACATACAAAATGCAATGCAATTGTCAATATTGGAAAATAAATCACAAATTTGAGTATTATTATTTTTATCATTAAACATCATAAAGTGCATCAGTTTCTCAGCATGCTAAAGACAAAAATCGTCATGGTAACGATAAGGGTGGACAAACACATCATTAATTAGTTGCAAAAGTGGACGTTCTGCTAAGGTGGGCGACCCACATGTTTTCGATCTTCAACTTCAAGTGGTGTTTGTAAGCAACTTATGATTAGACTGTATTCAATTTGCCTTGAAGTGAAATGGTGAGATGGTAAGATGAAAAGTAAAAGTGAGAGAAAAGTAGTTTGTTTATTGACTTAGTGTTAAACAAGGATTTTATAATGTACTAATATAAGCATAAAAAGTTTTAGTTTTCCTGTTTAGATGTTAGATTGAATTCATCGCTTCAAGATTGTGTTTTAGATCCCTAAACCAACTAAGTTAGATGAACCGAACTATAACACTTGTAAAATTTACATAATTATATGATCCAGTGGTTAGCAAGTACAATCATTGTGGTTCAGTTGGGCAACAAGTTGAGGCAGACCAAATAAGAAGCCATAATAGCAGAGGCCCTAGGCATGCATGCTAGTACTTGCACAAAACTGACACTTGACAACTTCTCAGAAACTCAATGCTTAACTAACTAACAAAATAGATAATTGATTGTCATGCAACATCACAAAACAAAACAAACACTAAAAAGTTCAAAGAAAAAAAAAATCATTTGAAATTTTTCTGATGGGGTCAACAAAACAATAGATTGCAGAGTACATCCTGGGGATCCACCTTCTCAACCATTAGAGAATCAGGTGCGTGTTCTATATTCTGAAAAAAAGTTAGTACTATTATTATGAAATGCAGCTTTTTTGCAACATTACAGAGATTAAATAATTAAAGATAGAAACCATAAATATATATTGAAATTTCAAAACCAAGCATGAATAGACAAGTAAGCCAGTAGAAAAGGGGTCATTTGATTCAGTGAGTTACCAAAATGATCAAACACTATTCCTGGTTGGCGAACATGCTTGAACAAGCGAATGCCAGGTTCTCTTACTTCTTCTTCTTGGTTGATCTTGGGATCTTCATCATTCAGAACAGGATCAGGTTCCTTCACTATCTCTATAGTCTCTTCCAACATGTCATGTAGAAGCTTTTGTGCCTGCCATGAGCATCATCATCACCATAAGACCAAGAAAAAGGAATTGGGAAACGTGGAACATAACACCCACTCATTAGAGTTTTCTTTCAAAAAAAATAAATTCCTAGGCCGACATATTAGATATAAACCATTCCTATATTTTTATCTAAATTTTAAAAGAAAAAGACAAATAAATGAAAATTCCTCTAACCATTGTAAATAAGAGAAAGGACATATGTGTCCTCAGCTTACAAATCAGAGTTTAGAAACAGAAAGAAACGAACCTGGAGTTGGTAGTGCTTAAGGTGTGGGGCTTTGGGCTTGCGTTCTTGGGCGGCATTGGGATTGGGGTAAGTGGTGGTTCCGGCGATGGAATTGATGGCCGCCCTCCATGCCGCATCACCATCTTCTTCGCCACTGCTGCTGCTGCCTCCAGCTTCCATCCAACTTCAACTTTTCTTTAGGAATTAGGACACTTCACCTAAGAATAATTGGGCTTTTTCTAGGGATACCACCTATTGGGCCTAATTTTTAACTAATTCTTTAAGAAATATAAAAGACAAAGAGGGCTTAAAACTTATTACCTATTAGATGGACAAAACCATCTTCAGACCATAAATAATTGGCATAATAATGTTCCGGCCCAAATACTATGTCGTTTTGTGGTTCATCAGTCATCACCAAACTCCTAAAAGTGTTGAATTGTTTTTTTTTTTCAAATTTTTTTTTTATTTATGAAATAAATTGTAAGAGATTATATTTTATTATTTTATTCTCTAAAGTGAAATTTAAAATGTAGATGATCCAAATATGTAAATTTTAATCTCTTTGGGAGTTTCTTGTGGCAAAGCAAGGAGAGCTAATTGGAGATTTCCTTGACATGGTCACTTAATTGGACACTGTCTAGGTTTCCAATTCACTTTGTGAACTTTCTTTTTAGCTCACAAGAGTTTCCTTACTTGGTTATAATTTAAGTTCATAATGGTGTACCTTGTACCAAATTATCTTTCCACATTTCATAATTACTAATTAAACTATAGATGTTTTCTGTAAAATGTTGCCATACAAAATAGATATATTATATATTCAAATGAAATTATGTCTAATTTATATATGTATTTGATTAAACTTTATGATAAGTAATTCAACCAATGATCCATGTATTCATCGATTATCTAAATCGATTTTAAGAACTATGTGTATAATTTCTCAAGGGCAAGGAGCTGCTCTCCAAAAGGAATTTGGGTGTACAAATACATAATACACTTAGATTTTTCCAATAGAAAAGATGACAAACAGTAAAATTATTTTCTCTACATTTTTTTATTTTTGTGTCAGGAAATGTACAATTGTGTATTGATTAATTGGTTTAGTAGAATCATTTTGTCCCAAGTATTAATTGGTTTAGTAGAATCGTTTTGTCCCAAGTGATTTTTCTTTTCCTCTTCACTGGAAATTACAACTTGCAATCATGTTCTATTTCTAGCTTGTCAGAATTTCATAATTTGCTTCTGAAATTTAGTTGATGGACTCATGAGAAAGTGATGTTATGTTTACGCCACTTTTTACTACTGTTTTTTTTTTTTTTCTAATTCTTTTGAAATAATAATTTTTTCTTTGGTCTCTTCTTGTATTGGGTGCCTAAGATGCTCGCAAAACCAATAATCTAAAAGTTACTTCTCATTTATTAATTCTATAATATTAATTACATTTTAAAATATTGAATACATTATAAACTTGAAAAAAAATCCGATAAAAAAAGATAATTTTAATAATAAAAATTTTTAATTTGTAGACCTTTTGTCCAATATATTATCTATTATTTATTACATTATCTATTATCTATCTATTTATTATATTAAAATTAGGTTCATACACTTAATATAAAGATTATATAACATACTGCTAAGAGTATTTTTCAATTTATTTTATTTAATTCATTAAATTTATTTTATTATAATAAATTAATTTATTAAATAATTTAATTAAATATTTAAGTATCACATAATTTATTATAATTTATATCAATCAATTAATTGTAATTCATTATATCAGATAATTGATTGATTAATTTTGCATAATGAAATAGTGGAAGTTGCTCTAGGTTAAAATTCACATTTTGATTTACTAATAAAATAAAAGAACAATCTCTATAATTATTTAAATTATCTTTCCATAAAGTAATCTATATATATCGAATTCTAATAAAATTTTATCTATTTTTAGTGTTATATCTTATAGAGTATTGAGTAAATATTTTTTCACATATTATATTAAGACTTTGTCTACTAAAATTCATTATAATCAAAATTTCACTATGTCGTAGCATACATGTAAAGCTTTATTTTCTCACATTATTTATTTATTTATTTAATTTACATAAATTACATTGAAAATTTTTATTTAATTACATAATTTTTGAAAGAGAGTTTTGTAATATATTCTTTTATTTTCTCCTTCCATATACCCCAATATATCCTTTTTGTATTCTAGTGTAATCTCATGACTATATTTTATTTAATTTTATTTTTTTATATATAATGTTAAATCTCTTTGTAATTGTAATTCCTTTACATACGATTTTCACATTGCAGATGTGAAACTACACTTTGATACCAAGAGATTTTTATATATATTAATTAAAGTGTTCGATCACGTGCTTTTTTTAATCTAATTAAACTTTTTTAATATATATATAACCATGATATCCACCATAAAGTATGATAACTAATTATTCCTTAACTTAATTAAATGTACTTTAATTGAGGAAATAGTTTCACGTGAATTTTAAATATTTTCTAAAATGTGTTATTTCACTTGAATATTAATTCTAATAGAGACATAAATAAAATTGAAATAAGTATCTAATTAATTTTGTTATTTAATATTATTTCTAACATTTCTTAAGGTAGCGTTTGGTGGAAAGACAGAGACGGAAAGATTGAGACCGAGAGATGGTGCGGTATTTTACAACCCACAAACTTACCGGCAAGTGCACCGGGTCGTACCAAGTAATACCTTACGTGAGTAGGGGTTGATCCCACAAGGATTGATGGATCAAGCAACAATGATTGATTGATTGGCTTAGTTAGGCAAGCAGAAATTGATTTTGATATTGAGATGTTTAAAAGGTTAAGTTAAAATATCATAAGGCAGGTACGCAAGTAATTAAGTTAAAAATAAAATATGGGAAAACAGTTAAGGTTTCAGAGTTATCTATTTTTCCGGATTAACTTTTCTTACTAACTATTTTAATTATGTAGGATTTAATTTATGGCAAACTATATGTGACTAGACCCTAATTCCTTAGACCTTCCTAGTCTCCTCTAAAATTCATTAACTGTCAATTCCTTGGTCAATTAATTCCAATTAAAAGGTACATGATCAAATTCCAATTTGCAAGCCACAAAAAACTCTAATTACCCAAAGAATAAAAGGATTATATGTCACGTATCCTGTTAAATCCAGATAATTAGAATTTAGGAGAATATGTTTTCAAGCTGTTATTCAAGTATAGAGCTTTTCCAAGTTATACAAGAACTCAAATAGAAAGAGGGTCATACTTCCGTTCCACCCAAATTCATAAGATAAAGAATGAAAACAATTCTTAAATATAAATCCAAAACATAAATTAAAATAGAAAAAGTAATAAAATCAATCCATACAAATAGATAGAGCTCTTAACCTTAACAGTGGAGGTTTAGTTGCTCATGGAATGTAGAATGTAAATTTGTATAGAATTCCCTAATGGAATCCCTCTAATGTAATGTACCTCATAGAAGAGAAGTCTCCCCTTTTTATAACTAATCCTAATTAATTTAAAATCTAATATTTTAAATTCAGATAATATCTTTTCCTATTTTAAAATCAAATTTGAATTTAAATCAGAATTAACTAACTACTCCGCGTCTTGTAACATGGGGACCACTTGGCTTTAGTGGATCTGCACCTAACTTGGGTGCTAAATGGGGCCAGAAATCACCCCTAGCGGTTTCTGCATGTTCTGCACGTGGAGCATGTCACGCGTACGCGTCAGTCACGCGTACGCGTCGCTGGTCTTCTTCGCAAGTCACGCGGACGCGTCGGTCACGCGTACGCGTCGCTGAGCAAATCTTCAAATCACGTGTACGCGTCAGTCACGCGCACGCGTCGCCGTGGATACCTCCAAATCACGCGTACGCGTCAGTTACACGTACGCGTCACTTCTCGCCTCTATCTTCTTTTGATTCTTGTGCTGCAGAAATTCCGTCATATTCCGCCGAATGCTACCTAAAATAAATAAAATTGTCCAAAACTCAAAATAGCATCCATAGTGGCTAAAATATAATTAATTCTTAATTAAACTCAACAATTTAAATGCAAATTCATTAGGAAAAGATAGACAAGATGCTCACGCATCACAACACCAAACTTAAACTGTTGCTTGTTGATGAGCGGATAATTTATACGCTTTTTGGCATTGTTTTTAGGTAGTTTTTAGTAAGTTCAAGCTACTTTTAGGGATGTTTTCATTAGTTTTCATGTTAAATTCACATTTCTGAACTTTACTATGAGTTTGTGTGTTTTTCTGTGATTTCAGGTAATTTCTGGCTGAAATTGAGGGACTTGAGCAAAACTCTGAAAAAAGGCTGACAAAAGGACTGCTGATGCTGTTGGAATCTGACCTCCCTGTACTCAAAATGGATTTTCTGGAGCTACAGAACTCCAAATGGCGCGCTCTCAACGGCGTTGGAAAGTAAACATCCAGAGCTTTCCAGCAATATATAATAGTCTATACTTTATTCGGAAATTGACGACATAACTTGGCGTTGAATGCCAAGTACATGCTGCTGTCTGGAGTTAAACGCCAGAAACACGTCATGATCCGGAGTTGAACGCCCAAAATACGTTATAACTTAGCGTTCAACTCCAAGAAAAGCCTCAGCTCGTGGATAGATCAAGCTCAGCCCAAACATACACTAAGTGGGCCCCGAAAGTGGATTTATGCATCAATTACTTACTCATGTAAACCCTAGTAGCTAGTTTAGTATAAATAAGACTTTTTACTAGTGTATTAGTCGTCTTTTGACCACGTTTCATCTTTGGTCTCAGTTTTGTTTTATTCTTCATCTTAGGAGGCCATTGAGCACGTTTTAGGGGGCTGGCCATTCGGCCATGCCTGAACCTTTCACTTATGTATTTTCAACAGTGGAGTTTCTACACACCATAGATTAAGGGTGTGGAGCTCTGCTGTACCTCAAGTTTCAATACAATTACTATTACTTTCTATTCAATTCTCTTTTATTCTTATTCCAAGATATACGTTGCACAACACTTTGATGAATGTGATGATCCGTGACACTCATCATCATTCTCAACTATGAACGCGCGTGATTGACAACCACTTCCGTTCTACTCTAGGCCGGGCGCATATCTCTTAGATTCCCTAACAGAATCTTCGTGGTATAAGCTAGATAGATGGCGGCATTCATGGGGATCCGGAAATTCTAACCTTGTCTGTGGTATTCCGAGTAGGATCCCGGGAATCCGGAAAGTCTAACCTTGTCTGTGATATTCCGAGTAGGATTCCGGTATTGAATGACTGTGACGAGCTTCAAACTCCTGAAGGCTGGGCGTGATGACAAACGCAAAAGAATCAATGGATTCTACTCCAACCTGATTGAGAACTGACAGATGATTAGCCGTGCTGTGACAGAGCATTTGGACCATTTTCACTGAGAGGATGGGATGTAGCCATCAACAAGGGTGATGCCTCTAGACGATTAGCCGTGCAGTGACAGCGTATAGGACCATTTTCGAGAGAGGATTAAAAGTAGCCATTGATGATGGTGATGCCCTACATACAGCTTGCCATGGAAAGGAGTAAGAAGGATTGGATGAAAGCAATAAGAAAGTAGAGATTCGAAAGGATTCTAGCATCTCCACACACCTATCTGAAATTCCCACTATTGATTTACATAAGTATTTCTATCCCTTTTTATTTTATTTATCTTTTAAAATATCTAATCCAATTACATTTGACCCTATGAATCCACTTAACTGAGATTTACAAGGTGACCATAGCTTGCTTCATACCAACAATCTCTGTGGGATCGACCCTTACTCACATAAGGTATTACTTGGATGACCCAGTACACTTGCTGGTTAAGTTGAACGGAGTTGTGAGCTTCTCTAACAGTTCCTGGAACTCTTTTATCAAAATTTCGTCCACCACTTGTCCTCAAGCAACCAAAACTAATATAAGTTTAGGATGTGAATTTGCATGAGAATGAGAGTTTGATTAAGCTCATGTCTCTTTTTATAGTGGGATTTATAACTGTAATCCTGAATAGGTTTGGCATCTCACTCTCCTTTGAATCAGAAGAATGTTAATGTCATTCGAAATTTGAATCCGAATAATATTATGAATTCTCTGATCCTTTATATTTCAGTTTAATCCTTGAACACAGCAAAATTTACTTTAATTTATTTTCTTTGGTGCTTTGCACCTTGAGCCTAGCCGTGACTTTAAATGTTTTGTCTCAAGGATTACTTGACACAAAAACACCACAAGCACTTCACTGGGGGACTCTCTTTGAGTCCTGATTTTTCTTTCAGTTACTCCCAGACAATGGTGCTCAAAGCCTTTGGCATACTCTGTTAAATGCACTTGGTCTCGATTCTAAGTGTTCTGTCTCAAGGATTACTTGACACAATCACACCACAAGCATGTGACTAGGGAAACAACTCTTTGAGCTTTTAATCATGTCTGATCTCCCTAGTCATTGATGCTCAGAGCCTTGGAACTTGCTTTTATTATTTATTTATTATTATTATTATTATTTTGCTGTTTCTTTTGCTTCAAGGATTAAATTTTTGTTTATTTCAGAGAAGTCATAATAATTCTCTAAATTCCTATTCCTTATACATCAACATCCCTTGATTCAAATTCAAATATGCACTGTTCATATCATGCATTCAAAAATCACAGAAAATACCACCACATTTAAGTAGACTATTTTTAGAATTAAACTCAATTTCTAATGCAGTACATCACTTCTTTTTCTTTTCTTTTTAGATTCAAGTTCAGTGAGTGGTACATGAAACATCTTTTCAGCATAAAAAAAAAAGAAACTAAACTAGTCCTAGGATTCTAACTAATAAAGGAGCATGCAACAAACAAAGCGAAATAACAGGAAACTGGAACATAACATAGAAAAAGAGGGGAGGAATAAAAATGAAAGGAACTCAACCACCTTAGTTATCCTAGCGGTCGCTTTATTCTTCAGGTTGTGCTCCTTAATGAAGATGATTTGCCTCCTTTTTGTGCCAGAAAACCAATAAGCGTAGCGTCAACACCAAACTTAAAGGTTTGCTTGTCCTCAAGCAAAGAAGAACTGAAAATAGAAGAGACAAATATTATGAGGAGAGAAAAATAAAAGGATAAAAGCATAAGAGAGAATTAGGATTAGGAGAGATAGAGAAAGAAAACTAGGCGGCGCAAGCGACGCGGACGTGTGCAGCACGCGTATGCGTGGGTCGCGAATGTTCTTAATGACGCGTTAGCGTCAGGCACCTATTCTACAAAATCTTTTTATAAAGAACACAAATAGTATCATTATGACCAACAACACCTATTCTACAAAATCTTTTTTTAGTATTAACCCATCCAACCAAGGTAAACTATGCAAATAATTTCACTCTTGGTGGGAAAAGATCACCCTAGATAGAGCTAGTGAAGTTATAACTTGTAATATTCTTTAAAAAAATTTTCTACTTGCACAAAAGAGTTAATAGAATAAAGGTCTTTTTTTTAATCAAATTTCCATACAACTCGGTCTTCTCTCTCAGATGTTAATTTGACTGACTGTAAAGCTCCATGGAGTTAGTTTAGTAGTTCCATCTTCCAGTGGAACAACTCTCTCCTCTATTGGAAATTCCATATCCTGTCTAAACCATCCTAGAACCTACACTCCCCTATAACAGAACATCTTTGGTTTAAAACCGAAAAAGTCTTGGAAAAGTATCCTTTAGAGTACCACTTTGTAGCCAGATGTCCTCCCAAAACCAAATCTTTCTACCATCTCCTAGTTCCATAGACAAATTTCTAATCAATTTCTCCCTTAAGTGAGGTCCATCGATTTATAACTGACATATATCCTTCGAATGGCCCCTTTATAGGTATGGATTGACTAGCTAGCATCTCTGAAGGATTCAAGTTATTGCATGAACACATAATCTTTTTCTATAACGGACATTCTTTTTTGAGAATTGCCACCACCGCTTAAACAAAGGAGATGTAATTCGAATCACCATATCACCAACCCCAACCCCCTAGTTTTTTCGGAGCCTGCACCACTTTCCACTTCACCAATGATATCCCAGTTCTCCCATCCTCCTTACTACATAAGAAACTCTTCTGCAATGAAATTAGCTTCTCCGCCACAAATTTAGGCATCTTGTACAAACTAAGATAATACATAGACAGGCTATTAAAAACAGACTTAATTAGAACTAGCTTAGCAGCTTTATTAAGAGTTTTCGCTTTCCACATGCAAAGCTTTGCTTTTACCTTGTCTATCACCGATTTTCAAGTCTTGGCAAGTCTTAAATTCGCTCCTACAAAGATACCAAGATATTTTACTGGTAATGATAACTCCTTACATAACAACAACCTTCACATCCTCTGTGTCCATTCATGCCCACAATTAACCGGAATCAAGCTAGACTTATCAAAATTAATATTCAACTCTGATATCATCTTAAAACATCTCAACAACCTTTTGTAGTTCTTGATAGTTTTCCCATGTGGATGGTAGAACAGAATATTGTCATCTGCAAACTGAATATAAGACAATTTAATATTATCCCTTTCAACCATCAGAGAAAAAATACGCCCATTCCTTACTGTCTCCCCAACCATCTGATATAGCACATCAACCACAAGCACAAATAAAAACAGAACTGTCAGAGCCTTTAGCTTTTCAGTAAAATGAACATCCCCTAAACCCCTCCATTCCTCTTTTATCATTCTTAGAAAACCTTCATGTGTGAACTAAGAATCTAAACTCTGAAAATGTCTCGAACCCTCTCCTACCCTAGTATCCTCCACAACCAACAGGCAACTACTCTAAACACTCCAAGCCCACTAGCACTCTACCAATCCGACTACATGACTTACCCCTGAACCATGTAAACAGACAATTATCTAGATCCACCAATTCCATATCATGAACCCAAGTTTTAAACTCTTCTGTAGAAGCAATCAACATGGTAGCTCCTTTCCTCTTCTTCACTCGTAGAATTTCATTAAAAATCACCCATATAGTAAAAAGGTACTTGACATATTCCTGAGAAAAAACTCAATTCTTCCCATACAATTAACTTTTCTTTCCTCACATGCGCATCATATACCAGACAAAAAGCACAATTAAAATTATGTTTTATCAACACTCCCTCAATACACAGCCATCTCACCCTTTTTTAACAATTACTTATTCTAAAAACCGTCTCATCTGACATTAATAACAAACCACCAAAAGTACCTTTTGAGCCCACAAATTTTTAGCATACTGCATCACTTTTCCATATTTGGGTCATATCAAATTTAGTCACCACCTCTTTTTTTTGTCTCTATCAACCCCAATATATCAAGTTATATTAATTTTCTTCTAAAATTTTTTTATCATACTCAATTTTCCAACACCCTCAACCCTCTAACATTTCATGAACTAAAAATCATTTAAAATCATTATTACACACCTTTTCCATTTTTTTAGGTGACTTCTCCGTACTTTCTCCTTATGTTTTGCTTGTCTTCTTTTTTGTGAAATCTTCTTATTCTGTGCTTGAATGATAGTCATGATATCATTTTCATCATTGTATTGAACCGCTCTAGATTCCACTGCCAAAATACAATCCTCCCGATTTTTATTTATGTCCTCTTCCCATTGATTCTGTTGTGCTACAAATTCAGCTTCACTTCCTTCAACTGTGTTTGGAATTCCCAAATCCTTAGCCCCCTAATGCTCCAAATCCGAGTCCTCTACTGACATGCATTCACCCTCGACGTCAGAGTCAACAATTTCTTCCTCTCTTATCACATTATTCTTTCCCAAATTATAATCTTCCTACGTTTTCTTTGTATAACCAACATCGTTCCACCCTCCATGTCTGAGTTTTCCACCATCCTCCTTCCCAAATGAGACTCTCGTATCTTCCATGAACCAACGCCCATCACGTTCCACCCTCATTCACGTCCTCATCATTACCCTTCACAACCAAAGCAGTGCCACCACTCATCCTCTCGGAAGTCCTATACAACAGTTGTTGCCTTCTGTCGTCACTGAAGAGGAGATTGAATATGTCCCATCTTCGACAGTTGCGTCGTTAGCCTCCCGACAACCAACATTCTCCGTCGCGGCCAACTCCATTGGACATCTGTCAACTAGTTCAAGCCGCGGCATCAACAAGTTTCACCGAGCCATTGCTGGCCGCACACCACCGGCACCATTCTTTCCCTTGTCACCATGAAGATGTGCATCAACATCACCATTGAAGACCACTAATGCGCAGCTGTTGTTGTTAGCGCTATCCAAAGAAGAACTTTGTAGCTCCATGGCTTGTGAAACCCAGTCCACACCCAACCAAGCCTTCCCTCCAACACTTGGGCTTTTATTTTGTTGGCCCAATACACACATCTACAAGTGACATTATGATGCCCAACTTTCTTGGGCTTACTAGCACCCAAAAGCCCTTTATTATTGCCTGTTATTTCCATCTCAGCCATTACATGGCTTGAATCATATTTTCAAGATACTGTTTTTTTCGAATAATCATCAGCACTAACTATACGAGATCCCACTAAATCAGCTTTTTTGTAGGTGATTCAATTACAGATTGCACCGTTCGCTGATTTGAATGAAATTTACTCCACTCGTTCAAACCATCGTATAGAATTACTACCCTTCCCTTGATCTGTTCTTCCTCCCTAGCCTCCTACAAACCAACTCTGTCGCTGCATCCCATCCCAGCAACAACAGTGTTCTCCTGCTACCACCATCTTCCTTGCTACCAGATTTACGTAATGCATTTTTGCTAGCCATCTCCTGTTTAATACCTTTCACAGAGTCCATATTCAAGAACCGCATTGAGCCATAAACCTCCGTGCCAACTTTCTTGACAAACACATCGAATCCACTTGTACCTAATATGACGTGTATCCATTCGTTAATAACATCCAACATGCATGTGTCAATCAGAATTCGTCCATCATTAAATAATAAACAAGATTTTGTTGCTTCGTTACACTTTACAACCTCCCCCCTTGTTCACCAATCATTCGAAAAGTATCTTCTGACCAAGCATGTAGTGGTATCTGATGAGCGGATAATTTATACGCTTTTTGACATTGTTTTTAGTATGTTTTTAGTATGATCTAGTTAGTTTTTAGTATATTTTTATTAGTTTTTAGTTAAAATTCACTTTTCTGGACTTTACTATGAGTTTGTGTGTTTTTCTGTGATTTCAGGTATTTTCTGGCTGAAATTGAGGGTCCTGAGCAAAAATCTGATTCAGAGGCTGAAAAGGACTGCAGATGCTGTTGGATTCTGACCTCCCTGCACTCGAAGTGGATTTTCTGGAGCTACAAAATCCCAATTAGCGCGCTCTCAACGGCGTTGGAAAGTAGACATCCTGGGCTTTCCAGCAATGTATAATAGCCCATACTTTGCCCGAGATTTGATGGCCCAAACAGGTGTTGCAATTCAGCTTCAGAATTCCCAGCGTTTAACGCTGGAACTGGCATAAAAATTGGAGTTAAACGCTCAAACTGGCATAAAAGCTGGCGTTTAACTCCAGAAAGAGTCTCTACACATGAAAGCTTCAATGCTCAGCCCAAGCACACACTAAGTGGACCCAGAAGTGGATTTTTACGTCATTTACTCATTTCTGTATACCCTAGGTTACTAGTTCACTATTAATAGGATCATTTGACATTGTATCTGTGCCTCATGACACTTTACACGTTCCTCATTGTATCTTCTACAGCATGAGTCTCTAAACCCCATGGTTGGGGGTGAGGAGCTCTGCTGTGTCTTGATGGATTAATGCAATTACTACTGTTTTTCATTCAATCATGCTTGCTTCCATTCTAAGATATCACTTGTTCTTAAACCTGATGAATGTGATGATCCGTGACACTCATCATCATTCTCAACTATGAACGTGTGCCTGACAACCACCTCCGTTCTACCTTAGATTGAGTAGATATCTCTTGGATTCCTTAATCAGAATCTTCGTGGTATAAGCTCGAATTGATGGCGGCATTCAAGAGAATCTGGAAGGTCTAAACCTTGTCTGTGGTATTCTGAGTAGGATTCAATGATTGAATGACTGTGACGAGCTTCAAACTCCTGAGGGCTGGGCGTTAGTGACAGACGCAAAAGAATCACTGGATTCTATTCCAACCTGATTGAGAACCGACAGATGATTAGCCGTGCCGTGACAGGGTGCGTTGAACATTTTCACTGAGAGGATGGGAGGTAGCCACTGACAACGGTGAAACCCTACATACAGCTTGCCATGGAAGGAGCCTTGCGTGCTTGAAGAAGAATACAGTAGGAAAGCAGAGATTCAGAAGATAGAGCATCTCCAAAACCTCAACCTGTTCTCCATTACTGCAAAACAAGTACTTATTTCATGTTCTTTTACTTTTCACAATCAACCCTGATAATTATTGATATCCTGACTAAGAGTTACAAGATAACCATAGCTTGCTTCAAGCTGACAATCTCCGTGGGATCGACCCTTACTCACGTAAGGTATTACTTGGACGACCCAGTGCACTTGCTGGTTAGTTGTGCGGAATTGTAAAAGTGTGATTGCAATTTCGTGCACCAAGTTTTTGGCGCCGTTGCCGGGGATTGTTCGAGTTTGGACAACTGACGGCTTATCTTGTTGCTTAGATTAGGACTGTTTTATTTTTGTTGGTTTAGAGTCTTTTAGTTGAGTCTAGTCTCATATTTTAAGTTTGGTGTCAATTGCATGCTTTTGTTTTCTTTTATTTTTTTCGAATTTGCATGTCCTTAATCCCTTTTTAATCTTTAAAAATTTTAAGTTTGGTGTCATTTTGTTGTTTTTCTCTTTCCTCATTTCAAAAAAAAAATTCAAATCTCTTTCAAAATAATTTTCAATCATATCTTTTCTATTGCTAATTCCAAAATCTTTTTAACTAATAAATTGATTTAGTTTTCAATTTGCTTTGATCTTATTTTCTTTTAGTTTTCGAAAATTTATTTTGTTTTTCTTTTGTTTTATTTTATTTTTTTTCGGTCAATTCAAATATATATATATATATATATATATATATATTGTACTTGTGAATTCATATAACATTCCCTTTATCCATCATGGACTCAAGTGGAATTGAGCAGTCCAGAAGGACTCTGGGGTCATATGCTAACCCCATTACAGCTGCATATGGGAGTAGCACTGTATACCTCCCATCAAAGCAAGCAGCTTTGAGCTAAATCCTCAACTCATTATCATGGTGCAGCAAAATTGCCAGTATTCCGGTCTTCCACAGGAAGAACCTACTGAGTTTCTGGCACATTTCTTACAAATTGCTGACATAGTGCGTGATAAAGAGGTGGATCAGGATGTCTACAGACTATTACTGTTTCCATTTGCTGTAAAAGATCAAGCTAAGAGGTGGCTGAATAACCAACCTACAACAAGCATAAAGACATGGAAACAGTTATCAGTCAAATTCCTGAATCAATTTTACCCTCCAAAGAGGATGACACAGCTAAGGCTGGACATCCAAGGCTTTAAACAAGAGGATAATGAATCCCTTTATAATGCCTGGGAGAGGTATAGAGGTATGCTAAGAAAATGCCCCTCTGAAATATTTTCAGAGTGGGTACAGCTAGACATCTTCTACTATGGGCTTACAGAAAAAGCTCAGATGTCTTTAGACCACTCAGCTGGTGGATCTATACACATGAGGAAGACAATTGAAGAGGCTCAAGAGCTTATAGACACTGTTGCTAGAAATCAATATTTGTACTCTAGCAATGAGTTCTCTGCAAAAGAGGAAGTCATGGCAGCAGCCACTAATCCTAATCCTCAAGAACAGATGATTGAGCTTACTCAGCAATTACACCTGATGACAAAAGAGTTAGCAGAATTTAAAGAGATACTCCAAGAAACTAAAATTGCTAACAAGAATATAGAATTGCAGTTGAATCAGACAAAACAGCAAATATCTAAACAGATAACAGAAGAATGTCAAGCAGTTCAACTGAGGAGTGGGAAGACATTGAATAATACTGCTCAAAGTAGCAAAAAGCCAAATAAGGAAGAATTGACAGAGGATAACCAAACCACTGTCCAAAATCCCTCTGAGGACAGTAAGAGCCCAGAGAGGAATACTTTTGGTGTTCAAACG
Source organism: Arachis hypogaea (assembly GCF_003086295.3). Classification (NCBI taxonomy): domain Eukaryota; kingdom Viridiplantae; phylum Streptophyta; class Magnoliopsida; order Fabales; family Fabaceae; genus Arachis; species Arachis hypogaea. The sequence continues at coordinate 21,257,192 of NC_092036.1, forward strand.
CCAGAAAAGGGGGGAAAGCTGGCGTTAAACGCCCATTCCCTGCCCAGTTCTGGCGTTCAAACGCCAGAAAAGGGAGAGAAGTTGGCGTTAAACGCCCAATCTTCACCCAATCCTGGCGTTCAGACGCCAAGGGAGGATCAGACACCTGAGAGTGCTGACAGTAATCCTTCTAAAAAGGCTTCTTCAACCACTTCTGTAAGGAATAAACCTGCAGTAACTAAGGTTGAAGAATATAAAGCCAAGATGCCTTATCCTCAAAAACTCCGCCAAGCGGAACAGGATAAGCAATTTGCCCGCTTTGCAGACTATCTAAGGACTCTTAAAATAAAGATTCCGTTTGCAGAGGCACTTGAGCAAATACCTTCTTATGCTAAGTTCATGAAAGAGATCTTAAGCCATAAGAAGGATTGGAGAGAGACTGAAAAAGCATTTCTCACTGAAGAATGCAGTGCAGTCATTCTAAAAAGCTTACTAGAAAAGCTTCAAGATCCAGGAAGCTTTATGATACCATGCACATTAGAAGGCGCTTGCACCAAGACAGCCCTGTGTGATCTTGGAGCAAGCATCAATCTAATACCTGCATCCACTATCAGAAAGCTTGGGTTGACTGAAGAAGTCAAGCCAACCCGGATATGCCTCCAACTTGCTGATGGCTCCATTAAATATCCATCAGGCATAATAGAGGACATGATTGTCAAGGTTGGGCCATTCACCTTTCCAACTGACTTTGTGGTGCTGGAAATGGAGGAGCACAAGAGTGCAACTCTCATTCTAGGAAGACCTTTCCTAGCAACTGGACGAACTCTCATTGATGTACAAAAAAGGGAAGTAACCCTGAGAGTAAATGAGGATGAGTTCAAGTTGAATGCTGTAAAAGCTATGCAGCATCCAGACACACCAAATGACTGCATGGGCGCTGACATCATTGACTCTTTGGTGGAAGAGATCAATATGACTGAGAGTCTAGAATCAGAGCTTGAGGACATCTTCAAGGATGTTCAGCCTGATCAAGAAGAACCAGAGGAAACAAAGGAATTTTTGAAAATTCCTCAGGAGGAGGATAAGCCCCCCAAACCTAAACTCAAACCATTACCACCATCCCTGAAGTATGCATTTCTGGGAGAGGGTGACACTTTTCCAGTGATTATAAGCTCTGCTTTAAATCCACAGGAAGAGGAAGTACTGATTCAAGTGCTAAGGACACACAAGACAGCTCTTGGGTGGTCCATAAGTGATCTTAAAGGCATTAGCCCAGCTAGATGCATGCACAAGATCCTGTTGGAGGATAATGCCAAACCAGTGGTCCAACCACAAAGGAGGCTAAATCCAGCCATGAAGGAGGTGGTGCAGAAAGAGGTCACTAAATTACTAGAGGCTGGGATTATTTATCCTATTTCTGATAGCCCCTGGGTAAGCCCTGTCCAAGTTGTCCCCAAAAAGGGAGGCATGATAGTGGTTCATAATGAAAAAATGAACTGGTTCCTACAAGAACAGTCACAGGGTGGCGTATGTGTATTGACTACAGAAGGCTCAATACAGCCACCAGAAAGGATCATTTTCCTTTACCATTCATAGACCAAATGCTAGAAAGACTAGCTGGTCATGATTATTACTGCTTTTTGGATGGCTATTCTGGTTACAACCAAATTGCAGTAGATCCTCAAGACCAAGAGAAAACAACATTCACTTGCCCTTCTGGCGTGTTTGCCTACAGGAGGATGCCTTTTGGTCTGTGTAATGCTCCTGCAACCTTTCAGAGATGCATGCTATCCATCTTCTCTAATATGGTGGAGAAATTCCTGGAAGTCTTCATGGATGACTTCTCAGTATATGGAGACTCATTCAGCTCCTGTCTTAATCACCTAGCACTTGTCCTGAAAAAGTGCCAAGAGACTAATCTGGTTTTAAACTGAGAGAAATGTCACTTTATGGTAACTGAAGGAATTGTCCTTGGGCACAAAATTTCAAGCAGGGGAATAGAGGTGGATAAAGCAAAGGTGGTGGTAATTGAAAAATTGCCACCACCAGCCAATGTTAAGGCAATCAGAAGCTTTCTGGGGCATGCAGGATTCTACAGAAGGTTTATAAAGGATTTTTCAAAAATTGATAAACCCCTGAGTAATCTGCTAGCTGCCGACACACCATTTGTGTTTGACACACAGTGTCTGCAGGCATTTGAGACCATAAAAGCTAAGCTGGTCACAGCACCAGTTATCTCTGCACCAGACTGGACATTGCCATTCGAACTAATGTGTGATGCTAGTGACCATGCCATTGGTGCAGTGTTGGGACAGAGGCATAACAAGCTTCTGCACGTCATTTATTATGCCAGCCGTGTTCTAAATGATGCACAGAAGAATTACACAACCACAGAAAAAGAATTACTTGCAGTGGTCTATGCCATTGACAAGTTTAGATCCTACCTAGTGGGATCAAAGGTGATTGTGTACACTGACCATGCTGCTCTTAAGTACTTACTCACAAAGCAGGATTCAAAACCCAGGCTTATAAGATGGGTGTTGCTTCTGCAAGAGTTTGACATAGAAATAAGAGACAGAAAAGGGACAGAGAACCAAGTAGCTGATCATCTGTCCCGAATAGAACCAGTAGCTGGGGCGTCCCTCCTTTCTACCGAGATCTCTGAGACTTTCCCAGATGAGCAACTCTTTGCCATTCAGGAAGCTCCATGGTTTGCAGATATTGCAAATTATAAAGCTGTGAGGTTCATACCCCAGGAGTACAGCAGAGTGCAAAGAAAGAAATTAATTTCAGATGTCAAGTACTACTTATGGGATGAGCCATATCTCTTTAAGAGATGTGCAGACAGAATGATCCGCAGATGTGTACCCAGAGAAGAAGCACAAAGGATCCTATGGCACTGCCCTGGATCACAGTATGGAGGACATTTTGGAAGTGAGCGAACAGCCACTAAAGTCCTCCAATGTGGCTTCTATTGGCCTACTCTCTATAGAGATGCCCGAGAGTTTGTGCGTAACTGTGACAGTTTCCAAAGAGCTGGTAACTTGCCTCACGGATATGCCATGCCTCAACAAGGGATATTAGAGATTGAATTGTTTGATGTATGGGGGATTGACTTCATGGGTCTATTCCCACCATCATACTCAAACACTTACATTCTGGTGGCAGTGGACTATGTATCTAAGTGGGTAGAAGCAATTGCTACACCCACTAATGATACCAAGACCGTGCTGAAATTCCTCCAGAAACACATCTTCAGCAGGTTTGGTGTTCCCAGAGTACTAATCAGTGACGGGGGCACTCATTTCTGCAATAAACAGCTATACTCTGCTATGGTCCGATATGGAATTAGCCACAAAGTGGCAACTCCGTATCATCCACAGACAAATGGGCAAGCTGAAGTCTCTAACAGAGAGCTAAAAAGAATCCTAGAATGGACTGTGATAGCCCGGAGAAAGGATTGGGCAAAGAGTTTGGATGATGCTCTGTGGGCATACAGAACAGCATTCAAGACTCCTATAGGAACCTCTCCTTACCAACTGGTGTATGGGAAGGCCTGTCATCTGCCCGTGGAACTGGAACATAAAGCCTACTGGGCAACCAGGTTCCTAAACATGGATGCTCAGTTAGCTGGTGAAAAAAGATTGCTCAAGCTAAATGAGCTAGAGGAGTTCAGACTCAATGCCTTTGAAAATGCAAAAATTTATAAGGAAAAGGCAAAGAAGTGGCATGACAAGAAGTTGTCATCCAGAGTCTTTGAACCAGGACAAAAAGTTCTGCTCTTCAACTCTAGGCTCAGATTGTTCCCAGGAAAGCTTAAATCCCGGTGGAGGGGTCCGTATGTGATTACAGGAGTATCACCATATGGATATGTTGAGCTCCAGGATACTAAGTCTGACAAAAAGTTCATTGTTAATGGACAGAGGATCAAGCATTATCTTGAAGGCAATTTTGAGCAGGAATGCTCAAAACTGAGGCTGGAATGATCCTCAGTGAAGGTCCAGCTAAAGACAATAAAGAAGCACTTACTGGGAGGCAACCCAGTCATTAGCAGGTTATATGTTTTATTTCTACAAGGGCAAGTATCAAAAATGAAGGAATTCACAGAGTTACAGAAGGATTCAGTGCAAAAAGCAGAGAAAAAGAGCTTACTGGCGAAAAAATGCCAGTAAGGGGTACTTTGGGCGTTAAACGCCAGAATGGGCACCATTCTGGGTGTTTAACGCCAGGTGTGCAGCATCCTGGGCGTTTAGCAAAACGCCCAGTGACAAAGGGAAATCTGGCATTTAACGCCAGCCAGGGCACCTGGCTGGGCATTAAACGCCCACAATGGCCAACAAATGGGCGTTAAACGCCAGAATGGATACCATTCTGGGCGTTTAACGCCAGAAAGGTGGGGGACTGAGATTTTGCTTGCCGATTCAAATTTTTTCAAACTTTCCTTTTTTGATCCATACTTTTCTACATAAACACATTTCAAATTTTCATCATTCACCTTCAAATCTTCAAAAATTAAAATCAATCTTCAAATCTCTCTCAAATCCATCCCAAATCTTCTTCAAAAACTCAAATTTCTCTCAAATTCTCTCCATATCTTCTCAAATCTTCTTCAAAATTTTCGAAATCTCTCCCCCTCCCTTATAAATACACATTCGGCCACCCTATTTCCCCACACCATTCGAATTTGCTCTCCTCCTCTCTCTCTTCTTTCCTTTCTTTTGCTTGAGGACAAGCAAACCTCTAAGTTTGGTGTGCTTTTTCCGTGATCACTAAGCCAAGATTCATCAAGATCATGGCTCCTAAGGGAAAACAAACCAATTTAAGAGGAAAGAAAGAAAATAATCCAAAGAATCTTTGGAATCAAGAGAAGTTCTTAACCAAAGACCATGAAGACCATTATCACAAAATAATGGGTTTGAGGTCAGTGATCCCGGAAGTTAAATTCGATCTGAAAGAAGATGAATATCCGGGGATCCAAGAGCAAATTCGAAACAGAGGATGGAAAGTCCTAACCAATCCTAAGATAAAGGTTGGGAGAAATATAGTTCAGGAATTCTACTCAAATCTGTGGCTGACAGATAAGCAGAGAATGACTGGAACTGCTTTCCATACTTACAGAACCATGGTCAGAGGGAAAGTTATCTACTTCCATCTGGACAAAATAAGAGAGATCTTCAAATTGCCTCAACTGCAAGATGATCCTGAATCCTTTAATAGGAGAATGGTGAGAGCAGATAAAGGGTTGGATCAAGTTCTAGAGGACATATGCCTCCCCGGAACTAAGTGGATAACCAATTCAAAAGGTGTCCCAAACCAACTCAAGAGGGGAGACCTCAAACCAATTGCAAGAGGTTGGCTAAACTTTATTGGGCGTTCCATATTGCCCACTAGCAACCGTTCTGAGGTCACCATCAAGAGAGCAGTGATGATTCATTGCATTATGCTTGGAAAAGAAGTGGAGGTTCATCATCTGATTGCTTGTGAGATCTACACAATTGCAAATAAGAATTCCACTGAAGCCAAACTGGCTTACCCAAGCTTGATCTCTTTGCTCTGTAAAGAGGCTGGGGTAAAGATGGGAGTAGATGAATTCATACCCATTGAACATCCAATCACCAAGAAGTCAATGGAAGGACAAATGCAAGACAACTCTATCAAAAAGAGGGCGCAGGAGTTCCTCCCTGAATTTCCTGAAATTGACTACTGGGCCAGCCTAGAAGCATCTATCACCAAGTTGCAAGAAACTATGGAGCAACTTAAGGAAGAACAGCAGAATCAGAACTGCATGCTCTGCAAATTGCTGAAGGAACAAGAGACTCAGGGGCGTGAACTTCAAGAATTGAAACGCCAAAGGTTCTCCCCTCAATTTGAGGGAGCATCCACTTCTCAAAATCAAGGTTGTTGAGTCCTAACTTGTGAAAACCTCTATCATTAGGAGCCTATTTAAATTTTTCGATTCTTACTAGTCTCATCTTATATCTATTTTTGAGTCTTGTTCTTAATTCATAATTAATAAAATTTAAAATTCATGTCTTAAAGCTATGAATGTCCTATGAATCCATCACCTATCTTAAATGAAAAGTGCTTTAATCACAAAAGAACAAGAAGTACAGGATTTCGAATTTATCTTTGAAACTAGTTGAATTAGTTTGATGTGGTGACAATACTTTTTGTTTTCTGAATGAATGCTTGAACAGTGCATATGTCTTTTGAATTTGTTGTTTTAAGAATGTTAAAATTGTTGGCTCTTGAAAGAATGAGGAAAAAAGAGAACTGTTATTGAAGATCTGAAAAATCATCAAATTGATTCTTGAAGCAAGAAAAAGCAGTGATTCAAAAAAAACGAAAAAAAAGAAAAAAAAGAGAGATAGAAGAAAAAGAAAGAAATAAAGTTGTGATCCAAGGCAAAAAGAGTGTGCTTAAGAACCCTGGACACCTCTAATTGGGGATTCCAACAAAGCTGGGTCACAATCTGAAAAGGTTCACCCAATTATGTGTCTGTGGCATGTATGTATCCGGTGGTAATACTGGAAGACAGAGTGCTTTGGGCCACAGCCAAGACTCATACAATAGCTATGTTCGAGAATCATCATACTTAACTAGGAGAATCAATAACACTATCTGAGTTCTGAGTTCCTATAGATGCCAATCATTCTGAACTTCAAAGGATAAAGTGAGATGCCAAAACTATTCGGAAGTAAAAAGCTACTAGTCCCGCTCATCTAATTGGAGCTAAGTTTCCTTGATATTTTGGAGTCTATAGTATATTCTCTTCTTTTTATCCTATTTTGATTTTCAGTTGCTTGGGGATAAGCAACAATTTAAGTTTGGTGTTGTGATGAGCGGATAATTTATACGCTTTTTGGCATTGTTTTTAGTATGTTTTTAGTATGATCTAGTTAGTTTTTAGTATATTTTTATTAGTTTTTAGTTAAAATTCACTTTTCTGGACTTTACTATGAGTTTGTGTGTTTTTCTGTGATTTCAGGTATTTTCTGGCTGAAATTGAGGGTCCTGAGCAAAAATCTGATTCAGAGGCTAAAAAGGACTGCAGATGCTGTTGGATTCTGACCTCCCTGCACTCGAAGTGGATTTTCTGGAGCTACAGAAGCCCAATTGGCGCGCTCTTAACGGCGTTGGAAAGTAGACATCCTGAGCTTTCCAGCAATGTATAATAGTCCATACTTTGCCCGAGATTTGATAGCCCAAACAGGTGTTGCAATTCAGCTTCAGAATTCCCAGCGTTTAACGCTGGAACTGGCATAAAAATTGGAGTTAAACGCCGAAACTGGCATAAAAGCTGGAGTTTAACTCCAGAAAGAGTCTCTACACATGAAAGCTTCAATGCTCAGCCCAAGCACACACTAAGTGGACCCAGAAGTGGATTTTTACGTCATTTACTCATTTCTGTATACCCTAGGTTACTAGTTCACTATTAATAGGATCTTTTGACATTGTATCTGTGCCTCATGACACTTTACACGTTCCTCATTGTATCTTCTACAGCATGAGTCTCTAAACCCCATGGTTGGGGGTGAGGAGCTCTGCTGTGTCTTGATGGATTAATGCAATTACTACTGTTTTTCATTCAATCATGCTTGCTTCCATTCTAAGATATCACTTGTTCTTAAACCTGATGAATGTGATGATCCGTGACACTCATCATCATTCTCAACTATGAACGTGTGCCTGACAACCACCTCCGTTCTACCTTAGATTGAGTAGATATCTCTTGGATTCCTTAATCAGAATCTTCGTGGTATAAGCTAGAATTGATGGCGGCATTCAAGAGAATCCGGAAGGTCTAAACCTTGTCTGTGGTATTCTGAGTAGGATTCAATGATTGAATGACTGTGATGAGCTTCAAACTCCTGAGGGCTGGGCGTTAGTGACAGACGCAAAAGAATCACTGGATTCTATTCCAACCTGATTGAGAACCGACAGATGATTAGCCGTGCCGTGACAGGGTGCGTTGAACATTTTCACTGAGAGGATGGGAGGTAGCCACTGACAACGGTGAAACCCTACATACAGCTTGCCATGGAAGGAGCCTTGCGTGCTTGAAGAAGAAGACAGTAGGAAAGCAGAGATTCAGAAGATAGAGCATCTCCAAAACCTCAACCTGTTCTCCATTGCTGCAAAACAAGTACTTATTTCATGTGCTTTTACTTTTCACAATCAACCCTGATAATTATTGATATCCTGACTAAGAGTTACAAGATAACCATAGCTTGCTTCAAGCCGACAATCTCCGTGGGATCGACCCTTACTCACGTAAGGTATTACTTGGACGACCCAGTGCACTTGCTGGTTAGTTGTGCGGAATTGCAAAAGTGTGATTGCAATTTCGTGCACCAGTATCCCAAAGCACTCCAACCACACCTTTTGACTTTCACTATGCTCGTTCTCCTCCCATCTCCACACGCTATGAAAATTTTTAGTAGGTCATTCATTTTGAAAATGAGTGCCTTTTCTATATTTCAGAGGCTATCAAAAGTCTATAGAGCTTTGTACACTCCCAACTCACGAACTTGAACCACATTAGGCCATTTCTTGCGTACCCTATCATTCAACTTGCCAAAGTCTATAGCCTTTGTCATTCCACCAATTATACCCTTTTGTAATCAATGCAAATTATCTCTTGCCACTGAAATTTTGATCTGTTTTGTCCAGCCATTCCTATGTGGATCCGTCACGTTTTCTGCCTTATTACTTAATACAACACGTCCTACACCTTGTAAAGGATTTTTTCTACTCTCTAACCTTTTGCCATTGATGTGTTCCTTACAAATATTAACTTCCTTTTCCTTCTTCTCCTGATTTTTATCTCCCCTCCTATATTTAGCTCACTACAAAAAAAGGCTATATTATAGGAATTTGTTAGCGGAGGTTTTAAAAAAATCCTGTAAATTTGAATTTGAAAACAAAACATTTTTTTATTTTATTAATAAATTTATTAACGAGAGTTTTAATTTTAAATATTAGGGTTTTAGAAACCCCCTTAAATTAAAAACAATTTGGCCACACAATTTTTGCAGGCGCAAAAATCTCTTCTTCCCGCGAAACCCAATTTTTCCTCCTCCCACCCTTTTTTGCTCCCACTCTCCTAACATTGTAACTGCTTTGTTCTTTGAATTTCTTCATTGATTGCTATTGTCCGTCATTCTGCCTCGCGTTAGTGTTGCTGTAACAACCACCCCTTCTAGAAATAAAATTAAACTTCGAAGTTTGAAAATCGGTTAGGAGATAAGATTAGAATTTTGGATAGGAACCTAGTAACCACCCTCAGTTTGAAATTTAAAATATCCCAACCACCCCATCCCCAAACGTATATAAATAGGGGAGCACCCATAGGTAGAAAGTCACTCCTCTCAAACACTAATCCTCTCCCTTCTCTCTCTACAAAGAAATAATATTCTGTGGGCAAACATAAGAGGCAAGCTCGAAGAAGCGTTAGGAAAAAGAGTAGGGAATTATGCCTTTCTTACTTATGTTGGCATGTAGTATGTTCTGTTTTATTTTCTTCCATCCATGCATGGCTATCATCTTTCATGTATTTTATGGCATGAATTATTCTTTGCTTATCTCTCATCTACACTGAGCATGATTATCTATTATGTCAATTATACCCTCTTGAATCCATTAATATGTATCCCATATCATTTCTATGGGCATTTACATGACCTTTTAATTACCATTCATTCCTTTCATGTTGAGAGTACATGTCCCTTTAAAATGTTTTATTAAATTATTTAACATTCCCTATTTTTACTATGTGCCCTTACATGACCTTTGATACCGTTACATCATTATTATTCCTTTAATGTTGAGAGTACATGCTCCTTTTTGTGTCTTGTTCAAAGAACCCTATTTTATTATATGCAACTAAATGACCCCTTATATCATTATGTTATTATTGCTCTTTTATTTTAAAGATCAAGGGTACATGCTTCTTATAATATCTAATCCAAGTATTTCAAATACCCACTTTCTTACAATATGCACTTAGATTATATTTTATACATTATATCATTAATATCTTCTTAGGGTCAAGAGTACATGTTTCTTTATAATTGTTTTATTCAGCTAATTAATATCCCTCATTTTATTACGTGAAATTATATTGACTTTTATACCATTAGATTAATATTAATATTTCCATGAGTTAAAAAGAGTACATGCTTTCTTAAATATTTTATTCAAACATTTAATATACCCTATTCTATTATGTGCATATCATTATTATTACTCCTTCAAAGTCAAGAGTACATGCTTTTCTTAAATGTTTTATTCAAATATATAATATACTCTATTCTTATTATATGATCGTTGCACCATTATATTACTCCTTTAGGATCGAGAATACACAATTTCTTTAATATTTTGTGCAATTATTTAAAATGTCCTATTTTCTGCACTTTGATATGACCTCTTTCAATCCATGCTATTATATTACCAAGATCTTTTAATTAGAAAATCTATACACATGCTAGAGTCTCATGATTTTCATATATCCCTTTATTATCACAATTGTTCCTTTTCTTCCATGATCTCTTCTTATATGATTTTTCTCTCGTGTATGTTTAAACAACCTAATTGTAAATTGAACTGAGGGAATGATCCTTCGGTAAGGGAAGGTGACCCCCAAAGACAAGATAATCGAGATGATCCTTCGGTAAGGGAAGGTGATCGAATCGAGATGATCCTTCGGTAAGGGAAGATGATCGGCAAACCTTTGGGAACCTTCGGTAAGGGAAGGAAACTCCCATCAATGTTATATAATAAGATATCTTTGTTGATATAACTCCTTTCTTGTGTATGTCTAAATAACTTTGATTGTAAATTGAACTGAGGGAGTGATCCTTCGGTAAGGGAAGGTGACCCCCAAAGACAAGATATCGAGATGATCCCTCGGTAAGGGAGGGTGATCGATCGAGATGATCCTTCGGTAAGGGAAGGTGATCGCCAAGACACTCGAGATAAGAACCTTCGGTAAGGGAAGGGGACTCTCATTTATACCGGTTTGAGCTCAATACCTTCCATAAAAGTTAAAAGTTAAGAAAGCATGAATGAAAGTTTGATGTTTATGTTTTTTTCTTTAGATTTAATGATGATTATGTTGATGTTACTTAAGATGTTATCCTTCTATTTCTTTCTTTTTGCACACATGTTTTACAAGAAAGATACATATTACATGCCATGTTATACGCTTGTTTTTTTAAATCCCGCACGTGGGCTGGAGATGGATATGGAGGTGTTGCATAGCACTCCTACTGAGACGCTAGGTTCTCACTCCCTTTCTTTTCCCATACTGTCTCCAGAGGAACATGGCACAGCGGATAGAGACGACGCAGTGCCCCTCGAGGGTAACTTCTGAGTATGACCCCTCGAAGCACGCGTGGGTAGTTGCGACCACCACTACCGTGCTCCAGACTATCTATTTAGGTCGAGAACCCGTGGAAGAAGGACCCCAACTGCCCATCGTAACCTTCCTAGATAGGAATGCTTCGACATCTGAAAAGCGGTCACCTAAGGTGGTACACCTCGAGTCCGACTCCGAGGCCGAGGGAGAGGAGTCCGACAACCCTGGCCAGAAGGAAGACACCATGGAGGAGGATCCAGAGGAGGAGTTGAACCCTTGCGGAAGTCCAAAGGTGGAATACGTGCCCTATTCCCCCACTTCGGCACCCCGTCGAGTTTTGATTCACCCCACGCAGCGGAACCGGGTCTTCACTGCGCGAAAGGGTGTTGGAGGGAGACCCCTGGTACCTCGATTCGTGAATAACTGAAGACTCCTGATCAAGGATAGGATAGGACGCACGTATGGGAGCCTCTTCGGCGAGATTAGTTTAGGACGTAGTTAGTTTCTTTCCTATTTTAGTTTCCTATAAGTATTTTTATTTTGAAACGTACTCATGGTTAAGATGTCTTTTAAAAATTCCGACGTTTTAGTGCTACTCATTTTCCGCTCTACGCGCATTTTCTCCTGCCTTGCATAACGATTAAGTCATTCTTTTTCTTGGTCAAGTGTGGCACCTTATTTTAAAGACCTCCACGATAGTATGAAACTTTGGGTGTTACATTATTGGTATCAGAGCAAAGTCGATCCTAGGAAATATGACTAATAAAACCTCTTCCTATGGCTATCCATAAACAGGGGACCATGGCAAGTCGCGGACACCCACGTGGCTCGAACTCAAGCTCATCAAACTTAGCAAAGCACATGAAGGAGATGGCAAAGGCAATGAAAGAGCAGGCCCAAGCCACCACTCTGATGGCCCAACAACTATCCACTAGGGACAAGGATCCCAATATTCCCAGGCTGGAGGTGGGACAGACCCGTACAACTTTTGCTGACTTCAAGAAGATTGGTCCGCCTGAGTTCCGTGGAGCCCTCGACCCGGATATGGCAGAAGAATGGCTGACGGAAATGGAAAAGGTATTCACGATTTTTTCGTGCACTGAGGAGCAGCAAGTAAGCTACGCTACCTTCATGCTCAAAGCTGATGCCGAGTTCTGGTGGGATGGAGCAAGACGGTTGTTGGAGGATGCTGGAACAGATATCAGTTGGGCCACCTTTAAAGAAGCTTTCTACAAGAAGTACTTTCCCCTTTCTGTTCGAGAGTCCAAGGAGATGGAGTTTCTTCAGTTGAGGCAAGGTAGGATGAGTATTGCAGAGTACACGGAGAAGTTCGAGAGACTCTGCAAATTTTCTGCCATGTATAAGGCTAACCCAGATGAAAAGTGGAAGTGTATGAATTATCAAGGAGGACTCAGGGCAGAAGTCCTAACCGCTATAGCCCCACTGGAAATCCGGGAGTTCTCCTCCCTCGTTAGCAAGTGCCAAGTGATCGAAGAATGTACCAAAAAATTAGCGTCGGAAAGAAGCGAGGCTTTCAAGAAAAGGCAACTGAATCAAGAATCATCTCAGCCGCCGCCGCAGAAGAAGGCCTTTCTTGAGAAACCTACAGGGAGGCAACCTCAACAGGGCACGGATCGCCAGGAAACTTCCACTGATGCCTCACCAAAAACCACCGAACTCAAGGAGTGTGCTTCATGTGGGAAGCAACATAGGGGTAGGTGCCTTGCCGGACAAAATATCTGTTTCCGGTGTTCTCAACCGGGGCATATCGCCAGAGAATGCCCAGCAGTTCTCCCATCCCCTGCCAATCTACCACAGCGTCAAGGGCGAGTCTTTGCCCTCAGCGGCGAGGAAGTCCGCGAGTCAGAAGATTGAAACAAGGGTAAATGCACAATTAATGGAATCCTTTTAACCATCCTAGATGATACTGGTGCTTTTCTTTCGTTCATATCTCTCTCCGCTACTAGTAAGATGAGCTAACCCATGTCCAAATCACTATGCATCCCACTAATGACCTTTATCGACCAAATTATGATGTAGAATTTGGGGACAAATTCTTTTTTATGGGGGTGATAATGTAACAACCACCCCTTCTAGAAATAAAATTAAACTTCGAAGTTTGAAAATCGGTTAGGAGATAAGATTAGAATTTTGGATAGGAACCTAGTAACCACCCTCAGTTTGAAATTTAAAATATCCCAACCACCCCATCCCCAAACGTATATAAATAGGGGAGCACCCATAGGTAGAAAGTCACTCCTCTCAAACACTAATCCTCTCCCTTCTCTCTCTACAAAGAAATAATATTCTGTGGGCAAACATAAGAGGCAAGCTCGAAGAAGCGTTAGGAAAAAGAGTAGGGAATTATGCCTTTCTTACTTATGTTGGCATGTAGTATGTTCTGTTTTATTTTCTTCCATCCATGCATGGCTATCATCTTTCATGTATTTTATGGCATGAATTATTCTTTGCTTATCTCTCATCTACACTGAGCATGATTATCTATTATGTCAATTATACCCTCTTGAATCCATTAATATGTATCCCATATCATTTCTATGTGCATTTACATGACCTTTTAATTACCATTCATTCCTTTCATGTTGAGAGTACATGTCCCTTTAAAATGTTTTATTAAATTATTTAACATTCCCTAATTTTACTATGTGCCCTTACATGACCTTTGATACCGTTACATCATTATTATTCCTTTAATGTTGAGAGTACATGCTCCTTTTTGTGTCTTGTTCAAAGAACCCTATTTTATTATATGCAACTAAATGACCCCTTATATCATTATGTTATTATTGCTTTTTTATTTTAAAGATCAAGGGTACATGCTTCTTATAATATCTAATCCAAGTATTTCAAATACCCACTTTCTTACAATATGCACTTAGATTATATTTTATACATTATATCATTAATATCTTCTTAGGGTCAAGAGTACATGTTTCTTTATAATTGTTTTATTCAGCTAATTAATATCCCTCATTTTATTACGTGAAATTATATTGACTTTTATACCATTAGATTAATATTAATATTTCCATGAGTTAAAAAGAGTACATGCTTTCTTAAATATTTTATTCAAACATTTAATATACCCTATTCTATTATGTGCATATCATTATTATTACTCCTTCAAAGTCAAGAGTACATGCTTTTCTTAAATGTTTTATTCAAATATATAATATACTCTATTCTTATTATATGATCGTTGCACCATTATATTACTCCTTTAGGATCGAGAATACATAATTTCTTTAATATTTTGTGCAATTATTTAAAATGTCCTATTTTCTGCACTTTGATATGACCTCTTTCAATCCATGCTATTATATTACCAAGATCTTTTAATTAGAAAATCTATACACATGCTAGAGTCTCATGATTTTCATATATCCCTTTATTATCACAATTGTTCCTTTTCTTTCATGATCTCTTCTTATATGATTTTTCTCTCGTGTATGTTTAAACAACCTAATTGTAAATTGAACTGAGGGAATGATCCTTCGGTAAGGGAAGGTGACCCCCAAAGACAAGATAATCGAGATGATCCTTCGGTAAGGGAAGGTGATCGAATCGAGATGATCCTTCGGTAAGGGAAGGTGATCGGCAAACCTTTGGGAACCTTCGGTAAGGGAAGGTGATCGGCAAACCTTTGGGAACCTTCGGTAAGGGAAGGAAACTCCCATCAATGTTATATAATAAGATATCTTTGTTGATATAACTCCTTTCTTGTGTATGTCTAAATAACCTTGATTGTAAATTGAACTGAGGGAGTGATCCTTCGGTAAGGGAAGGTGACCCCCAAAGACAAGATATCGAGATGATCCCTCGGTAAGGGAGGGTGATCGATCGAGATGATCCTTCGGTAAGGGAAGGTGATCGCCAAGACACTCGAGATAAGAACCTTCGGTAAGGGAAGGGGACTCTCATTTATACCGGTTTGAGCTCAATACCTTCCATAAAAGTTAAAAGTTAAGAAAGCATGAATGAAAGTTTGATGTTTATGTTTTTTTTTCTTTAGATTTAATGATGATTATGTTGATGTTACTTAAGATGTTATCCTTCTATTTCTTTCTTTTTGCACACATGTTTTACAAGAAAGATACATATTACATGCCATGTTATACGCTTGTTTTTTTAAATCCCGCACGTGGGCTGGAGATGGATATGGAGGTGTTGCATAGCACTCCTACTGAGATGCTAGGTTCTCACTCCCTTTCTTTTCCCATACTGTCTCCAGAGGAACATGGCACAGCGGATAGAGACGACGCAATGCCCCCCGAGGGTAACTTCTGAGTATGACCCCTCGAAGCACGCGTGGGTAGTTGCGACCACTACTACCGTGCTCCAGACTATCTATTTAGGTCGAGAACCCGTGGAAGAAGGACCCCAACTGCCATCGTAACCTTCCTAGATAGGAATGCTTCGACATTTGGAAAGCGGTCACCTAAGGTGGTACACCTCGAGTCCGACTCCGAGGCCGAGGGAGAGGAGTCCGACAACCCTGGCCAGAAGGAAGACACCATGGAGGAGGATCCAGAGGAAGAGTTGAACCCTTGCGGAAGTCCAAAGGTGGAATACGTGCCCTATTCCCCCACTTCGGCACCCCGTCGAGTTTTGATTCACCCCACGCAGCGGAACCGGGTCTTCACTGTGCGAAAGGGTGTTGGAGGGAGACCCCTGGTACCTCGATTCGTGAATACCTGAAGACTCCTGATCAAGGATAGGATAGGACGCAGGTATGGGAGCCTCTTCGACGAGATTAGTTTAGGACGTAGTTAGTTTCTTTCCTATTTTAGTTTCCTATAAGTATTTTTGTTTTGAAACGTACTCATGGTTAAGATGTCTTTTAAAAATTCCGACGTTTTAGTGCTACTCATTTTCCGCTCTACGCGCATTTCCTCCTGCCTTGCATAACGATTAAGTCATTCTTTTTCTTGGTCAAGTGTGGCACCTTATTTTAAAGACCTCCACGATAGTATGAAACTTGGGGTGTTACAGTTGCTGCTGCTGTTAGCGGGTGCGTGTAAAAGCTGCTGTTCCTGCGAAGCATTCGGGTTCAGGTTTGGGTTCCTCTTGCTGCTGCTGTTCACGTCATTGCTGTTGCTGTTCGCGTTCAGAGTGGCAGCTGTGCTTTTATACAAAAGGTAACAATTTGGTAGCATATACAGATAGGAATTGTTAGGGTTCATATACTCATTTTTGAATTGCATGTATGATAAATAAAAGAGGGATTTGTTGCCATGGTTATACAGAGCTTTGTTTATTTAGGTTAATGTGTCCTCCATTTAAATGAGTTGCTGCTTGAGTCCCTCTTCAATGCTGATTCTTGATTTTGTACTGCTTCTGTGTTCTGTTTTTACTTTTTTTAAAACTTCATATTAAATCGATGGAAGGAAAACAGAAATAAAAAATTTGAATACAGAAGGAACAAAAAAATCATCAGTAAACAAGAAAAGTGAATTCACAAAAAAAAAGAATTTGTAATGTGCGTCAACTACAATATCTTCGATGTACAGTATATGTCTGTTCTTAGAGCTTATAGTGCTTTCAATGTTCTTTAAATGTATTTGTTGCCAATACGGGGTGCTTTTTTATTAGATCGGAGTACACATGTCCATCACTTGTTGTATATGATACAAGTGATTTTCAGTAATAACTCATCACTTTTAGATGGAGATCACAAATAATCATGTGGGGATAAGGTTATCTTTGAAAAATTGAGAGATTTCATATCATATTTATGTTCTCATACAACTTAGTCACTTGCAAATGTTTATCAAATGTTATTTTACGCAGGAATTTTATATTACCAATTGCTTAAACTTTTCCCATGATTTAGTGGTTGCTAATATATCAGTACTTGTTTTGGATGAATCCTATATGGGACACAGCCTTTAAATACTTTTTTTTCTGTTCTTCACTTTCACAATGATCCCTCTCTCCATTTCTGCATTTTTTTCAATCTCTTTCTCAATACAAAGATATTGAGAAGATAAAAGCATAAAATAGTTTAGTTAATTTAATTTGGTTATCTAGCTATAGCTGTTGTCATTTCTTGCTGAATGACTTATTGTGGCTGAACAATTTGGATCAGAGATGGTTATTCCTTCTCATATAAAACATAAAATATATTCACTACTTTTCTTATCCAACTCACTGTCTTTTCATCATTTCTCAATAATGGTAAAATTTTACTAAATATATATCTAGAATAATAACTTAATTGTGAAAAAGAGGAAGAATGACTCCCATAAAACGTGTTTGCTGAATGCTTCATCTCTTTCTCTCAATTTTTGTTGATACGTATGCTTGCTCATATAACTTCTAGAAGCTTTCTTTCCAATTCAAATCTGTTGCACTATTCCTTTCTTTCCTGTCTGCAGCTGCCGTTTTGCCAGTTGTTAAAACATTTTATTTCATTTTATTGGTGTCACCATGTTATGTTCTTTTATGAAAAATCTTAGATTACATTTATTATTTTTTAGTTTGTATTTTAGTTATTAATTTAATTTTTTTAATTTAATAATTTAACAATATACTCATACTTTTAAATATTAATCACTAATTAATAACAAAGAACAATAAATTTTGATGAATTTGTAATATTCTTTTCTTTTTATTTCTCATATATCAAGATTATATACTCAAATTGACTCCGAAGTCCATGTTACCATGATAAAACGTTATCTATATCTATCTATTATTATACTACTAGCTAGGTTTCAAAAAGAAGACAATGTCTTAGAATTCTTAATTAAATTCTTGGCTGAGTACTATATATGGTATATTAATAGTTTTGTGGCTGAGTACTATATATGATATATTAATAATTTTGATTCCTACTAGAGTACTTTTACTACATAGGCTTATTTAATAGAAAATTGGAGGACTATGAACTAATAATACATCAAAAGAAAAGACAAAAAAATGTAGCGTAAGCCTTCAATTGATATTTGGCTATAGGCCTTGATGAGATCAATAATTTTTTAGAACTCTGTGAGTGGAGATTGAAAATAATAACTTAGTAATTTGTTAGATGTTATAAATTTTTTTGAATTTGATATTTAGCTTGTTGAAAGGTGAAATGGTATTTAGATACACCAAGCTCATTTGAAAAAAAAATACTTCATGCTTCATTAACTTGGACTTTTCTCATTTTTCAATTAAAATCTGCTGAGAAAATTTGAAGCATATCTAATATAAGAAATTTAAAGTTTTCAATTTTTTATAAATGACTTTTTTTTCTATTTTCCTCTCCTATACCTAGCATGATGTTCTAGGAGAGCTTGATTTTTTCATAACCTGTTAGGTACAATTCAATATTGCAAATTTCATATGTGGGAATTGATTAAGGAAAATTATGTGCTAAATTTGTAGATAGAATGAGAAAATTTAGATGATTAAATTGTGAATATAAAAGACAGAAATACTCAGTTTTAACTTATTTTGATAACTTCATGTAATGAAACTCTTCTTGAAAGCTCCATAGAATACCCTGCCATCTATATATACGAGTCAGTGTCATAATCACTCACAGTTATTATTATTAGTGGTATGAATCATATTATCATGTACTACTAATTAATAACAAATCATTAGTTACATGCTTAAGATGCATTCTTTTTTATTTGATTAATACGCATATTGTAACATAATAATAATGACCCTTGAGTTTTTATTTATCCTGGAAGGCATAAGTTGTAATGTTTGTTTCGTTGTGTCAGTTTTGTATTCAAATTGAGTTCATCCTGTCTTAATTGAAGTTAAAATAAAGGGAAATATTCTTGTTTTTGATAATTGAGTTTTTTTTGTTGCATGTTGTCATTCAAAATTAAAGTTTTCATTTGCTGATGCTTATACTAAACTATTTTAATCTTTTTTTTATTTGAAAATTGTTCTTGTAGTATCTGAATAGTTGATTTGGCATATTCGTTGCTCCTATTTCACGGATACATTCGGTTCTAATCCAATTTATTCTGTCGAATTCTTTTACAAGGTAATTCTCTGACTCAATAAAGTAGTTACATGTTCTTTATTCTGAATTAAATAGTTATAATTTTTTTTGGTGATTAAAATAGTTATAATTGTTAAAATTCTATGTATCTCATTTTTTGGAATTTAATTTTTGAAATACATATCCTCCCTTCTAGGTTCCAGTGATTTTTTTTTTGTTTTTTTAGTTTTCGGTTTATTTAATTGATTGACATGATGAAACTTCAAACATATTTCTGAACAGCTAAAACTTGAACATAAAAAACACATAATAACATTTTCATGTAAACCAAATTTATAAAATATAACTCTTTTTAGAGTTTCTTACCAACATAAAAATAAATGATTAACTGTATAAATAAATATTTTAAAATACTTTAGAATGGTATTCTTCGAGTCTTGAAGGGTTTAATATATCCAATAATTAAATTAAAACTTAACTTTTTATAGTTAGAATGGTTGACATAAAAACTTATAATATTTATTGAATATATTTTTGATAAAAATTTAATTAAAAAACTAACCAAGTATAAACTAAAACGAAATTAATTTCATATAAAATAATTATTCAAGTCCTTAAAGGTGATATGAAAAAATATTTACTTAGAATTTAGTTTAAAAGATTAAAACTTAAAAAGTTGTAATTTGTAAAAAATCTCTATTAGTCTACACCAATAAAACACCACCAATACTTAAAAGTATAATAAAATATTTTTGTGTAAAAAAATTAAAGAAAATCAACGAGATATAAAATAGCATTCAAAAATAAATTACTGATTATACTGATTATGATAACGAGTTTTAATGTATTAATTACTGTACCAAAATAAATTAATTATTCCTTTCAATGTTACAACTTAGTTTACTTTTTGGTTGCATAAATTAGTTACAAATGGATAGAACTTGGATTGAAAAACCTCGAACAACAAAAGAATACCAAGACGGCGTAAATGGATTCCTTGATTTTGCTTTTGCGAGAGCGGCCATTTCGGATAGAATATGTTGTCCATGTCCACGGTGTGCGTTTGGAAAATGGCATAAAAGGGACACAGTTCAGGATCACTTGCTCTTAAAGCCGTTTTCCAAGAATTTTCTTGTTTGGAATCGTCATGGTGAGATACAACCTGCTGAGCCAAGTAGTATAGAAGTGCAAGCGACACCATATCAAGAGAATCCATTAAACACATTAATCAATGATGTATTCGGCCACCATGGGGATGAAGGTATAACGGGAGTGAATGATGCAGTTATAGACAATGGAGGTGAAGACATCGCAGATGAAAGATTACATGAAGCCTCTTTTGATGATGGTAGCGAGTTCAATGAATTTGTAAGAGACGGAAATGAAAAGTTGCATGAGGGCAGTAAATGCACAAAGTTGGAGTTTATAATCAAATTGTATCACATAAAGGTTTTGTGTAGAATAAGTGATAATGCCATGACTATGATATTGAATTTGTTGAGAGATACATTTGATGGAATACAGTTGCCTTCTAGTTTTTATTTGGCCAAGCAAGTAATTTGCAAACTTGGCCTGGAATATACTAAGATAGATACTTCCCCAAACGATTGTATGTTATATCTAGATGACAATCCAGATAACGTACAAGACACATGGAAGTATTGCGGTATATCTAGATGGAGCCCTAAGAAAAAAAAGAAAAAGCAAGCTGCAAAAATTTTGCAATACTTTCCATTGAAGCCAAGGTTGAAAAGATTATATATATGTAGCAAGACGGCTGAGCACATGCAATGGCATAATTCTGCACCTGCAAGAGATGGATTACTGAGACTTCCAAGGGACGGCCAAGCGTGGAAGGATTTTAATGCTACGCACACTTTGTTTGCCGAAGAGCCACGAAATGTTCTCTTAGGTCTTGCAATTGATGGTTTTAATCCCTTTGGAGCCTTGAGTTCTACCAATAGCGTTTGGCCTGTGTTCCTGATTCCATACAATCTTCCGCCTTGGATGTGTATGCATCACACTTCTTTCATCTTATCAATGATTATTCCAGGAAAGAAGTCTCCGGGAAATAAGATAGATGTGTACTTGCAGCCCCTTATAGATGAATTGAAAGATTTTATGGAACGATGGTGTGGAGACCTTTGACTCATCATCTGGAAACACATTTAGAATGCATGCAGCTCTTATGTGGACAATAAGTGATTTTCCTGGGTTAGGTATGCTATCTGGTTGGAACACACACACTGGTTTCGCTTGTCCCACTTGTAACTTTGATTTTTATCCTTGTTATCTCCGTCATAGTTCTAAATGGTGCTTCATGGATCATAGACGTTTTTTGTGAAGAAATCATAGATTTAGACTGAATCGTGTTCGTTTTGACGGAAGCACAGAGGAGCGTGGTCCACCTAAGAAGTTATCAGGTGTTGACATTCTTGAACAACAACTGGATGTTGAAACACGAGATCAGCAACGAGAAGAATCTCATAGTAGTGGGAAGAGACCTCGACGAGAAGTCAAGCAGTGGAACAAGCGAAGCATTTTCTTTGATCTTCCGTACTGGAAAACCAATTCGTTGTGTCATAATTTGGACTTTATGCACATTGAGAAGAATGTGTGTGATAACATTTTGTACACTTTGCTTAATGATAAAGCAAAATCAAAGGATAATCTCAAGGCACGGAAAGATTTGAAAGAAATGGGCATAAGGTGAGATCTCTGGCCACGTGACAATGGATCATATCATTTATCTTTATTTTCACTAACACGTGATACCAAGAAGCTATTTCTTTCAGCTTTGAAGAATGTTGTGCTACCAGATGGATACTCAAGTAACATTTCGAGATGTGTTGATGAAGGACAGAAAAAAATTTTTGGATTGAAAAGTCATGACTGCCATATTCTTTTGGAGGAATTATTACCAATAGCAATTCGTCATTTACTGCCAGATCATGTTACCGCGGTATTGGTTGAGTTTGGCTCATTCTTTAAGATCCTTTGTGGGAAAAGTTTAAGTACTTCTAAACTTGACAAGCTCCAACAACGCATAGTGATCATCCTTTGCCAATTGGAAATGTTATTTCCTCCATCATTCTTTACCGTTATGGTTCACTTGACAGTCCATCTAGTAGAGGAAGCAAAGCTCGGAGGTCCAGTGCATTATCGATATATGTATCCTGTTGAGAGGTAAAATGTTTTATATGATGAACTAAATATCAACAGAGTTACATCTCTTGTCATGTCATTTTTACTTGATTTTTTTATATTATTTTAGGGAGTTAGGTCATCTAAAATCCCATGTACGGAATAGAGCACAAGCAGAAGCGTCTATAGCCGAAGGATATCTAGCTGAGGAATGTCTCACTTTTTGTTCTTGCTATTTTGAGGATATAGAGACAAGGTTCAATAGACCTAGACGTGTATGTGATGACCCACTTGACAGGGGATGCTCAGAATCTTGCCTCTTTCCGACGGTGGGTAAAGCAGGGAGTTCTGGTACATTTTTTACTTTAAGTGAAAAGCAAAAGCTACAAGCCCATAGATATGTGTTACTGAATTGTCAAGCCGTCAAGGATTATGTGAAGTGGGTAAACATTTTGAGGTTATTTGCAGTAATATATTCATAATCTATATTAGTTGGTGACGTACTCTAAATCCAATTTAAATCTTCATGCAGTGAATTCAGGAAATACATAATAAGAAGCTCAAAGGGAAGGAGAGCGAACTCCACAGACATAGAGAAGAGAGTGTTTAAGGATTTTGTTTCGTGGTTTGAAAAACGAGTAAGTTACTTAAGTATTAGAGTTTATGAAATGGGAAGCTTGTTAAGATATAAATGTTTTAAACCTCATAACTTATCCCAATTTCAGATAATGAACCCGGATACCATAGAACAGCTATCTACTGACATAAAATTTTTAGCACGAGGCCCCTTATCAAATGCAACGAGATATAGTGCTTATAAAATTAATGGTTGCACATTTCGAACTGTTGGTCGTGAAGAAGGTATGAGGACACAGAATAGTGGAGTATATTTAACATCTAGCACACCATGTGTTGCAAGTCGAGTTGACAGAAATTTAAGACAAGGTGATGTACCCTATTATGGGAAGTTGGAGGATATAATTGAGCTTAGCTATTATGGGCGATTCACTGTTGTTCTCTTCAAATGTAAATGGGCTGATTCTACTCGACATAGAGGATATAGAAGAGATCAATGAAATTTTCATTGCGTTAACTTTGATAGGCCCATTCATACCGATGAACATGAAGAAGACGAGCCTTATATTTTAGCGTCACAAGCATCAATGGTGTGCTATGTAAATGATGTCGTTAACAAAGGATGGAGTACTGTTGTCCATTTAAAACCAAGAGATTTGTATGAAATGGGTTATGAAATTGAAGAGGCTGCAGATGAGGACGAGCCACATCAAAAGCAGGCTCTTGATCAATTTTTTGGTAACAATGATGAATACATGCAGTTGGCAACAAACCAATTGATTGATGACGTAGTTGACTGATAATGAGAAATCTAAGGTTTAAGCTTATATTTGTTAATTTAAGGTTATGATTAATCCTTTGATTTCTTCATAAAGTTTATCTTTAGCCTAATTTTCTGTGAATATAACATGCTTTTTGAGCTAATTTATCAAACTTTTTGTTGTTAAATGCATCTGCAGCAATGCCAAAGTGTAAACGTTTTGCTAATCCGCTGAAATCAGCTCCTCAACCTGAAAGGGGTTTTGATCAATCTAATGAGGACATAGTACACAATTCACCTACGGATAGCTCACCACCTAATCATGATTCCATAATGCAAGGCAATCCGGATAGTACTACGGATCACTCACTTCCTAACCAAGGATCCCAAGAACATACTAGGCACTTTGGTGGACGTCAATCTTCTGAATATTGGACAGTGGAGACAATAGGTACGGTGCACAATAAATTTGTTGTCTCATGCTAAGTTTCTAGATAATTGTTTTTCAAATAAATGCAAATGATTATATTTTAATCTTTATATGTTATTTTTTTTATGCAATTTCTGGTATGAAAGTAGAGAAGTGATCAAATGATTTCTGAATATACAGTATGCTAATATGTATAGATCTAATGCTTTTCATTCATGTAAGTTTAAAATATATATAGCATTTTTTGGATTTGGATTCTCTAAATTTTGAATTTTACTTTAAAGAGTAAAATTTGATCTTTTACCATTTATTTCATAGGTAGGATCAAGAGAAAATATGAGAGAGAAACCATTTAAGGGTGAGAGATCAAACTTTACTCTCTAAAGTGAAATTCAAAATTTAGAGGATCCAAATCCGCATTTTTTAGTTTGTTGGAATACACATGATTTCAATATTTAAAACTGAATCTTTTATAGAGGTAGTTTAATCAATAGTGTTTTAAAATAATCAAGTTTATTCCATTATACTCTTCCGTTTTAAAATAAGTCAAGTTTTAAAAAGGATAGTTATTTTAAAATAGAGAAAAAAATAAGTATTTGAGTTGTATAATTATTCGGCAGGTTTAAATAAATTTTTTGAATCAATAAACTTGGTTTATTTTTAAAGTTTTCTTACAACAAAAGAAACAAGGAAAGGGCGAATTTCTACAATACAGATGGATTTCGTTTAAAAAAGTATTAAGTCATTTTATATATTTTCTTTTTATAAATCATTTTGCAATTTTAATTATTGGGAAAAAAGAATTTAATAGAAGGATTTGTCTTTTAATATTAATTACTCAATTATGGTTTTTGTAATGCGTTTAAAATTTCTTTAATATCCTCTTAACAGACAGATTCGTTACACGTATCACATCCCACATAATAAAATAATAACATAAGATACATAGTTCCAATCATTCATTGTTCTATATTGCTATGATTGAATGATGCTAAAGTTTATTTAGTTGGAGCCATATGTTAAAAATTTCAATGGTCTGAAAATTTAGCCCAAAATATTTCTTAAATTTTTTACCCAACTCCCGAGTCAAAAAATAAAAATATGAAATAGTACTACTCCTATATTATTACTAGACAATAAGGTTATATGCATATGTATTGTTCAACGTTTTGTGAAATCTCATTATGTACCATTCGGACTTTTAGAATGGGAACATGGCAATGTGTGAATTGCTCTCTCTATCTCTCTTAATTAATTGGATGTCCAGTTAATTACTTTATGATTTGAGTAATATAATGATCATATCTAATAATTAAGGTGGCCAAATTGCATTCTTAATTAATTAATATCTCAATCCAACTTGGCCACTGGTAAGTGTGACGAATGTAACACCCTACCATACAGAGTCTTATGCTTAAGTCATAATTCAGAGATGGCAAGGTATTACGACCTCTAAAATAAAAAAAAGATTTAGTACATATAGTAGTAGGAATGATTGATATAACTAGGAGCCTTTGTAGAAAAAGGGGTAAACAAAAACCATCGCAACTCTAAAGCGCAACACTCCGATCGATAACGTAACGAATAAGGATAAACCAACGCGAGATTATATATATACAAAGGAGTGTCAAAAACAGGGATATCAAGACTCAAGATCCGGCTGCGAAGATAACCGGTCCGAGCATAACATTATATACATATGAAAAAAAATAAGGAAAACCCCAAGGAAACCCAAAGGGACACCAATACATAAAACCTATTCTCCAAAATTCTCCCATAAGAGGAGTCATCACAGTTTGTATTATTTAATGGAGATAAAAGTATCTAAGAAAAACATATAAACCGAAACATAGCCCCGAGAACAAAGGATCTTCGCAAATCTAGAAGTCTCCAGCATGCCTCAGCGAGAAACCTCACGTCCTGCATCTAAAAACCACAAAATCCGCATGGGTGAGAACCAGAGGTCCCCAGCATGGTAACAGCTTCCACATATATAATACATAATAATGGAGGAAAGCCAAAGGCAATCCTAGAACTTCCTTCAGATAATATCAAAGCTTATAAACAAGCTAAACCATAAAGGGCATCTGACTAAAGATTCTTCAGTCTAACTAATACTTCCCTTTCCAATTCCTTCAAACCTCCCAACCACCAGTAGGAGTATAATGTAGCAAACACAGTTAAATCAAACGAAGAATATGCAAATAGGAACAGTTAAGGCATTTAGACAATTAGCAAATATTATGCAGTCAAATAGGCAATCTCAAACAATTCATATAGTATGCATATGATGAATGCCTGTCCCTAGTGGCTGATGATATCATCTGTCGGTTATAGAGCCAACCCGACAAGTCCTGGTAGCTAACCATTGGACTGTCCCTCTGTCATGCATCCCCAACTCGAGTTATACTCGTCATAAACTTGATCATAATCATGATCTATATCCATCACCCTCACTGGTGAATATTTACCGGGACGAGCTCATCCGGGTCTTTCACAGTGCCCGGCCACACTTATGACATAGGGTCAAAAGAGTTTCGAGTCTCAACCTGGAGCACGTGGTGGCTAGCCACTGCTACTACCCAGGGAAACTCGTATCTCCGATAGTGGAAGTGCAAATCACAATTATCAATAATTCAGCATAAACATGCATGAATTCTCATCCATGGATCAACATCCATATCAGCCATCCGGCTCACGGTTAAATCCATAACCAGCCAATATTCATAGCATACACAGCTATTCCGGCTCACGGTTCAATCCAGAACCAGCCAATATTCATAAACAATTACGGCCCTTCGGCCAATGGCATACAAGCACTTCCACCACCATCCTCCACATCTCACATAATCATCAATGATCCTCATTGATCATTCATTTTCCCTTGCTTCACTCGCAAGTTACCACATTCACTAGCCTTTCTTCTCATAGCTAGACATATCATAATGATTTAAGATATAAGTGGTGAGATCGGAGACTTAGAAGTATGAGATTTGACTTTTAAAACTCAAAAATCAACTTTGGGATGAAAACAGGTCCACGCGTACGCGCACTCCACGCGCACGCGTGGATGGCCTCAAAAACTCATCGACGCGCAAGCGTCATGCACGCTAACGCGTGGATTAAAAATTTGCCAATCGGCGCGTACGCGTCAACCACGCGTACGCGTGGGTGTTCTCGTGCCCCAGGCACAGCACTGGCACAGTTATGGCATAACTCTCTGGAAAATGGCTGGGCATTAGGTGCAGCACAATCGGCGCGCCCGCGCACATCACGCTCACGCGTGGATGGCATTTTCGGGAAGAACGGCGCGCACGCGCCAAGTGCGCCCACGCGCAAGGGGTCATTCTGCTAAAAATGTTCTAAGTTAAAAGCTGCAGAATTCACCAATTTAAACCCCAATCTTCCAACGGACATAACTTTCTCATTTTAAATCATTTTTCACCCGTTCTTCGAACGGCATGGACATCCTGGATCCAATTTCATTTCTAAACAGATTTGGCACAAAACAGAGATCCGTAGTCCAAGTTATGTCCAATTAAAGTATGCCCAAAGACCAGATTTTTCATAAAAACCACAAAGTGCCATTTTCAAACAAGCCATTTCCAACTCTTTTCAAAATCAATCAAAACATGCCATTTTCATCCCTTTTCTTTGAAATCAATCAAAATATATCAAATTCAACATCAAGCCTCCTCAACTCACACATTGACACTTTACCACAAATTACAAAATCACTATCTCATCATTTTAACCCACTTCACCCAAGTGGCTCAAACTCAAACATATTGACATATCATATACTCTTTCTCATGCCAATTATCAACAACACCAATTCCACTAAATCATCATTGTACACAATTAATATCATACTCACCATAAACATGGTTCAACCCACAATTCAACCATAACTAATCATCAAGCATATATCACAACATGCATATTTCTCATACCTCATACCACCAAGGCATCATTAATCATCATTACATATATGACCACATCATATATATCAATAATTCAACAACATCAACCATTCAATGCCTATCTTAGGGCCTCTAGCCTAAGTATTTCCTACCACATTACATATTATATACGGGAAACCGAAACCATACCTTAGCCGATTTTCCCAAGCTCCACCGGAGCACTACCAAACCACTTATCCACAAGCTCTCAAGGCCTCAACACCTCCAAGAACAGATTTTTCACCACCAAACCCTTTCCAAGCTTTTCAAAATCACCAATCAAGCTCCAATATCCACACATACACAACCTAAGCCACAACCATCATACCCATACACAACATCTCAAAACCCAAGCATCATAAAACAATAAAATACACTAGGGTTATGAATCTTACCACACCCAAGGTCCAAGGAGACAAGATTAACCTTCTCCTTCAAGAGAGTTGGGTCCTATAACATCAAAGAACCCAAAATCTCAACATTTCACCCATGAAACTCGAAAATAAGGGCTGAGATTTCGAAAATCAACACGTGGCTTACCTCAAGATTGGTTGTATGGGTTTTGTAGAGCTCTCCGCGGTGAACGCGTGGCCGCAAACGGAGCGGCAATCGGAGCTCTAGATCAAAAGTTATGGTGGTTTGAAGATCAACCAAGGGAGAGAACTTGAGAGAGTGTTCTTCCTCCCTTTCTCTCTAATTTCAGCTTGTGTGTAACAAATGAGGAGAGAGAGTGCTGAAAAGTAGGGTTTTGGTTAAGTTATGTTGGGCCAAGGGTCCACTTTGGGTCCAATTGGCCCGGTTTGACCCGTTCGGTCCAATCTTGGTCCGATTTCTATAAAATTGGTACCGAAATTCTCGTCTCAATCTCCTCTATCACATTTAGCCACAAAAATCACATTTTAGGCTTTCCAGAATAAATTCTCATTTATGGGTTAATTAGCCGTTAATTAACCGGGTTTTACATTCTACCCACCAAATTGGGAATTTTGCCCACAAAATTCAAATGCAATTACCTGAGAATAAATGCGGGTAATCCGTTCGCATCTCCGACTCAAGTTCCCAAGTGTGTTCCTCAACACCGCCTCGACTCCATGCCACTTTGACTAATGAAACCTCTTTTCCACGCAATCGTTTGATACTAGTATCATCAATTCTGACTGGAGCCACTGGAAGCGTCAAATCTTCCCTTAACTGAACCGACTCAGGTTCCAACACATGGCTAGCATCAGGAGTGTACTTCCGAAGCTACGACACGTGAAACACATCGTGCAGATTCGAAAGATGAGGTGGTAGAGCCATCCGATACGCCACCGGTCCAATCCTCTCTAGGATTTGAAATGGATCAATGTATCGAGGATTCAACTTCTTTGCCTTAATCGCCCTACCTACTCCCGTGGTCGGAGTAACCTTAAGGAAAGCATGATCTCCTTCCTCAAATTCTAAGGGCTTTCGCCTCTGATCGGCGTAACGCTTTTGACGACTCTGCGTCGTAAGCATCCTATCACGGATTTTCTTGACTTGTTCAGTAGTTTCAGCTATCATTTCTGGCCCTAACAAGCTTTTCTCTCCAGCTTCATACCAACATAGCGGAGATTGACATTTCCTCCCATACAAGGCCTCATACGGAGCCATTCCAATGCTCGCATGATAGCTATTATTGTATGCAAACTCCACTAATGGCATATACTGATCCCAACTCACCGGTTGGTCCAAAACACAAGCTCTCAACATATCTTCTAGTGTTTGGATCGTCCTCTCAGATTGACCATCTGTTTGAGGATGGTAAGCCGTGCTCAAGCTTAATCGGGTTCCAACAGCTTTCTGAAATGCACCCCAAAACCTTGAAGTGAAACGAGGATCTCTATCAGAGATTATAGTAGCAGGTACACCATGAAGTCTCACAATCTCCTTTATGTATAGCCGTGCTAGCTCCTGAAGGGTGTAAGTCATACGAATGGGTAAAAAGTGAGCTGACTTCGTCAGTCGGTCCACAATCACCCAAATAGCATCAAAACCAGCCCTAGTCCTTGGCAATCCCGACACAAAGTCCATTGCAATACTTTCCCACTTCCATTGTGGAATCTCTAAAGGTTGCAACATCCCGGAAGGTCTTTGATGTTCAATCGTTACCTTTTGACAAGTTAAGCACTTTGATACATATTCCGCCACATCATTCTTCATACCCGGCCACCAGAACATTGCCTTTAAATCATGGTACATATTAGTACTTCCCGGGTGAATGGAGAATCCGCTTTTGTGTGCCTCCTTTAAAATATCTTGCCTCAAAGTGCCCACATCCGGCACAATGATCCTACCCTTGAATCTCCATAACCCATCTTTTTCTTCCGACACTCTCCACCGTTTTCCTTGCTCAATAGGCGGTAACACTTTCCATAACGCTTCATCATTTTGATGAGCCTTTAGGAGTTCGGACTTAAAATCACTTGAGATCTCTAATCGGCTCAAACACAAAGTTCCGGATACTTCTCGAGCACCGATTTTTAGACTCTCGAATCCCTTGAGCAACTTCTCCTCTTGAAGCATCATCCAAGCCGTATATAACGACTTCCGACTTAACGCATCCGCCACTACATTCGCCTTTCCCGGATGGTAATGCAACTCAAAGTCGTAGTCCTTCAACAATTCCATCCACCTTCTCTGCCTCATATTAAGCTCTTTCTGATCAAAGAGGTACTTCAAGCTCTTATGATCAGAGAAAACTTGGAACTTAACCCCATAGAGGTAATGCCTCCACACCTTCAAGGCAAACACAACTGTAGCGAGTTCCAAATCGTGCGTAGGGTAACTAACTTCATGAGGTCTCAACTGTCGTGAGGCATACGCCACCACATTACGATGCTGCATCAGCACGCACCCTAGACCCTTCAATGAGGCATCACAATACACCTCAAATGGCTCATTCGGCTCGGGTAACACTAACACAGGTGCAGTGGTCAACTTTTTCTTCAATGTCTGAAAGCTCTCCTCGCACTCAGGAGTCCAAACAAATGGAGTGTCTTTGCGGGTTAACTTTGTCATTGGCAAAGCTATCTGTGAAAAGCCTTTGATAAACCTTCGGTAATAGCCAGCTAAACCAGAAAACTCCTTACCTCTGTTACGGTGGTTGGTTGCTTCCAATCCATCACAGCCTCCACCTTAGTTGGATCTACGGCTATTCCCTTCTTACTCACTACATGGCCCAAAAACTTCACCTCACTCTTCCAAAACTCACACTTAGACAGTTTTGCATAGAGTTTCTTCTCCTTTAGAATCTGCAACACGGTCCTCAAGTGTTCCGCATGCTCTTCTTCAGTCTTGGAATAAATCAGTATGTCATCAATGAAGACAACAACGAATTTATCCAAAAACGGACGGAAAACTCTATTCATGTAGTCCATAAACACTGCAGGAGCGTTAGTCAACCCGAAAGACATTACAGTGTACTCGTAATGACCATAACGAGTCCTGAAGGCGGTCTTAGGGATATCCTCACCCCTCACCCTTATCTGGTGATAACCGGATCGCAAATCGATCTTGGAGAAAACTCCAGCTCCTTGTAACTGATCCATGAGATCATCAATTCTCGGCAATGGGTACTTATTCTTTATTGTAACCTTGTTCAGCTGCCTGTAATCCACACAGAGCCGCATACTCCCATCCTTCTTCTTCACCAACAACACTGGAGCACCCCACGGAGATACACTTGGTCGTATAAAATTCTTTCCCAACAGATCCTCTAACTGAGACTTTAGCTCGTTCATCTCTAACGGTGACATCCTATAAGGAGCACTTGAGATTGGTCCCGCCCCGGGTACCAACTCAATAGCAAACTCAACCTCTCGGTTAGGTGGAAACTCATCAATATCATCAGGAAACACTTCCGGAAACTCACACACAACCAGAATCTGTTCCAACCTTTGATCGTCACCCGAAACACCCGCGGCTAACAACATTATACCCTGACATTCGGTTCCGGAACAATTTACCATCATCGAATTCAAGTAATAATTATTTACCACGACCGGCCCTTCTGTATCTTCCAGCATAAAGTACACCGACTTTGTAGAACAATCAAGCAGGACATGGTTCTTAGATAACCAATCCAATCCCAAGATAAGATCAAGACCAATCATCGGTAAGCAGACTAAATTATGAACAAAATCACGCTGCTTGAACCTAAAGGAAACTTCCGGGCATCCTAGCCTAGTTACCATGGCTTCATGGGTAGCATTGTACACTCTTAGATCGTAACCTAAAGTTACAATCTTCAATCCTAACTCATGGGCTTTCTCAAATGCAATGAATGAATGTGATGCTCCCGAATCAAATAAAGCATTTAAAGTTTGACCAGCTATCTCACAGTTACCTCGAATGAGTGTCTCAGATCCCTCAGCTCCTACAGCTGAAGTGGTGAACACCCGACCAGTCTGTTGTGCTTTTCCAGCACCTTGTTTCTGCTTCTCAGGACAATTTACGGCTTTATGCCCCGCCTTTCCACAAGTGTAGCACAAACCCCATCCGGTCTTGCATGGTGCTCCCGGATGGTGACCTTCACACCTAGTACAAGCTTGATCATTCTGAGGCTGCTTCCCAAACCTCTTCCCTTGGAAATTGTTGTTGTTGTTGGGCCTTCTGAAAGAGCTTCCCCTCTTGAAAGACGGACCTCTAGGTGCAAAACTCTTCCCTCAGTTCTGTGGGAATAATCCTCTGTGAATCCCTTTCTCAGCAGTTGCCCTTTTCACACACTCCTCAGCAACCCTACACTTGTTTACCAGCTCGGAGAAGGTCCTAATCTCCATTGGTCCCACTGAACTGAAAATATCACTCCGGAGTCCTCCTTCATACTTAACACACTTCCATTCCTCATATTCCACCGGAGTCCCTTGGCACATACGAGAGAACCTGAACAGCTCCTCAAACTTGTCAGTATACTCTGATATGGACATGGTACCCTGCTTCAGCTGTAACAATTCAAGTTCCTTAGCCGTCCTAGCAGAAGTCGGAAAGTACTTCTTATAGAACTCTTCTTGGAAGACATTCCAGGTGATATAATCATCACCCTGCTGCAGAAGACGTCGGATACCTTGCCACCAATGCGACGCTTCACCGACAAGCATATAGGTAGCAAACTCGACACGCTGTCCTTCAGGCACCACTTGCGCTTGCAGCGCTCGCTCTATAGCCTGAAACCATGTATCAGCCTCAGTCGGGCTAGCAGTTCCCTTGAACTTAGGTGGATTAACCTTCAAAAAGTTTGCCAGTGTCATCGGGCCCTGAACTCCACCTCCATCATTACCATGGTTGTTCATCTGTTGACCAAGAGCCTCAGCAGTGGCTTGCATAGCAGCAGCCATGTTCTCCAACGCAGTCATAAAGTTCACCGGGTCATTAGGGTTATTCTCCGGTGCACGAGCGTTAGTACGACCTCTCGCACTACCTCTACCGCGTCCACGAGGCGCCATCTGGTTCCTATACACACCAAACAATCGATATTAAGTTGATCAGTCTCAATATCAGAAGTCTAGTGCTTCAAAGTCCCAAATGCATGCTCATGAACGTTTATGCCAATTATATCAAGCAGATATACTAATAGCACATAACACACACACAGAGAATGCACAAAAGCATAATCAGTCCATCCCTCAGGCTCTACAGGAACGAACTGCTCTGATACCATAATGTAACACCCTACCATATAGAGTCTTATGCTTAAGTCATAATTCAGAGATGGCAAGGTATTACGACCTCTAAAATAAAAAAAAAGATTTAGTACATATAGTAGTAGGAATGATTGATATAACTAGGAGCCTTTGTAGAAAAAGGGGTAAACAAAAACCATCGCAACTCTAAAGCGCAACACTCCGATCGACAACGTAACGAATAAGGATAAACCAACGCGAGATTATATATATACAAAGGAGTGTCAAAAACAGGGATATCAAGACTCAAGATCCGGCTGCGAAGATAACCGGTCCGAGCATAACATTATATACATATGAAAAAAAATAAGGAAAACCCCAAGGAAACCCAAAGGGACACCAATACATAAAACCTATTCTCCAAAATTCTCCCATAAGAGGAGTCATCACAGTTTGTATTATTTAATGGAGATAAAAGTATCTAAGCAAAACATATAAACCGAAACATAGCCCCGAGAACAAAGGATCTTCGCAAATCTAGAAGTCTCCAGCATGCCTCAGCGAGAAACCTCACGTCCTGCATCTAAAAACCACAAAATCCGCATGGGTGAGAACCAGAGGTCCCCAGCATGGTAACAGCTTCCACATATATAATACATAATAATGGAGGAAAGCCAAAGGCAATCCTAGAACTTCCTTCAGATAATATCAAAGCTTATAAACAAGCTAAACCATAAAGGGCATCTGACTAAAGATTCTTCAGTCTAACTAATACTTCCCTTTCCAATTCCTTCAAACCTCCCAACCACCAGTAGGAGTATAATGTAGCAAACACAGTTAAATCAAACGAAGAATATGCAAATAGGAACAGTTAAGGCATTTAGACAATTAGCAAATATTATGCAGTCAAATAGGCAATCTCAAACAATTCATATAGTATGCATATGATGAATGCCTGTCCCTAGTGGCTGATGATATCATCTGTCGGTTATAGAGCCAACCCGACAAGTCCTGGTAGCTAACCATTGGACTGTCCCTCTGTCATGCATCCCCAACTCGAGTTATACTCGTCATAAACTTGATCATAATCATGATCTATATCCATCACCCTCACTGGAGAATATTTACGGGGGCGAGCTCATCCGGGTCTTTCACAGTGCCCGGCCACACTTATGACATAGGGTCAAAAGAGCTTCGAGTCTCAACCTGGAGCACGTGGTGGCTAGCCACTGCTACTACCCAGGGAAACTCGTATCTCCGATAGTGGAAGTGCAAATCACAATTATCAATAATTCAGCATAAACATGCATGAATTCTCATCCATGGATCAACATCCATATCAGCCATCCGGCTCACGGTTAAATCCATAACCAGCCAATATTCATAGCATACACAGCTATTCCGGCTCACAGTTCAATCCAGAACCAGCCAATATTCATAAACAATTACGGCCCTTCGGCCAATGGCATACAAGCACTTCCACCACCATCCTCCACATCTCACATAATCATCAATGATCCTCATTGATCATTCATTTTCCCTTGCTTCACTCGCAAGTTACCACATTCACTAGCCTTTCTTCTCATAGCTAGACATATCATAATGATTTAAGATATAAGTGGTGAGATCGGAGACTTAGAAGTATGAGATTTGACTTTTAAAACTCAAAAATCAACTTTGGGATGAAAACAGGTCCACGCGTACGCGCACTCCACGCGCACGCGTGGATGGCCTCAAAAACTCATCGACGCGCAAGCGTCATACACGCTAACGCGTGGATTAAAAATTTGCCAATCGGCGCGTACGCGTCAACCACGCGTACGCGTGGGTGTTCTCGTGCCCCAGGCACAGCACTGGCACAATTATGGCATAACTCTCTGGAAAATTGCTGGGCATTAGGTGCAGCACAATCAGCGCGCCCGCGCACATCACGCTCACGCGTGGATGGCATTTTCGGGAAGAACGGCGCGCACGCGCCAAGTGCGCCCACGCGCAAGGGGTCATTCTGCTAAAAATGTTCTAAGTTAAAAGCTGCAGAATTCACCAATTTAAACCCCAATCTTCCAACGGACATAACTTTCTCATTTTAAATCGTTTTTCACCCGTTCTTCGAACGGCATGGACATCCTGGATCCAATTTCATTTCTAAACAGATTTGGCATAAAACAGAGATTCGTAGTCCAAGTTATGTCCCATTAAAGTATGCCCAAAAACCAGATTTTTCATAAAAACCACAAAGTGCCATTTTCAAACAAGCCATTTCCAACTCTTTTCAAAATCAATCAAAACATGCCATTTTCATCCCTTTTCTTTGAAATCAATCAAAATATATCAAATTCAACATCAAGCCTCCTCAACTCACACATTGACACTTTACCACAAATTACAAAATCACTATCTCATCATTTTAACCCACTTCACCCAAGTGGCTCAAACTCAAACATATTGACATATCATATACTCTTTCTCATGCCAATTATCAACAACACCAATTCTACTAAATCATCATTGTACACAATTAATATCATACTCACCATAAACATGGTTCAACCCACAATTCAACCATAACTAATCATCAAGCATATATCACAACATGCATATTTCTCATATCTCATACCACCAAGGCATCATTAATCATCATTACATATATGACCACATCATATATATCAATAATTCAACAACATCAACCATTCAATGCCTATCTTAGGGCCTCTAGCCTAAGTATTTCCTACCACATTACATATTAGATACGGGAAACCGAAACCATACCTTAGCCGATTTTCCCAAGCTCCACCGGAGCACTACCAAACCACTTATCCACAAGCTCTCAAGGCCTCAACACCTCCAAGGACAGATTTTTCACCACCAAACCCTTTCCAAGCTTTTCAAAATCACCAATCAAGCTCCAATATCCACACATACACAACCTAAGCCACAACCATCATACCCATACACAACATCTCAAAACCCAAGCATCATAAAACAACAAAATACACTAGGATTGAGAATCTTACCACACCCAAGGTCCAAGAAGACAAGATTAACCTTCTCCTTCAAGAGAGTTGGGTCCTATAACATCAAAGAACCCAAAATCTCAACATTTCACCCATGAAACTCGAAAATAAGGGCTGAGATTTCGAACAGCAACACGTGGCTTACCTCAAGATTGGTTGTATGCGTTTTGTAGAGCTCTCCGCGGTGAACGCGTGGCCGCAAACGGAGCGGCAATCGGAGCTCTAGATCAAAAGTTATGGTGGTTTGAAGATCAACCAAGGGAGAGAACTTGAGAGAGTGTTCTTCCTCCCTTTCTCTCTAATTTTAGCTTGTGTGTGTAACAAATGAGGAGAGAGAGTGCTGAAAACTAGGGTTTTGGTTAAGTTATGTTGGGCCAAGGGCCCACTTTGGGTCCAATTGGCCCGGTTTGACCCGTTCGGTCCAATCTTGGTCCGATTTCTATAAAATTGGTACCGAAATTCTCGTCTCAATCTCCTCTATCACATTTAGCCACAAAAATCACATTTTAGGCTTTCCAGAATAAATTCTCATTTATGGATTAATTAGCCGTTAATTAACCGGGTTTTACAACGAAACTAATTACATTTCGTATTCCACTGCTTAATATTTATGTTTTTCAGTCCCAACTATATATATGAACAAATCTGAAAATTGGAATATAATATATACCACTTCTCCAAGTTTCTCATTTTCTAAATTCAAATAAAAAATATTTATTAGGTTACAGTCTTTGACAAATTATATGTTGTTCCTGTATATATATATATGTATATACATACTGGTGTGTCATATATAAAGTTACTTAAAATTGCTCATATGTCAATATTACCTATGATTCACGAGACAAGACAAGGAGTAATAAGTATTCCTAGATTACTTTGATTAAGCTTATTCCCCAACATAGAAAACATTTTCTACTTATTCATACATATAATTAATTTTATATACAAAGAGTTTATTTTTAAAATTTTAATTTAGTTCAAAAATTAATTTAGTTTAAATTTTTAAAACTTACATAGGAAATATCTGTCACTAATTTAGTTTATTAATCTTCTATTATTTCTCATAAATTATTTTTATATGCAAATAAAGGCACAGATGGAACTATTAAGACTAGAAGGCTAAAAGTTAAAGAAATGGATAATTTAACTAGAGATGAGCAAGTTGTAGTAAACTTTGAAGATCAACAAGCTATTGGGAAAAGCCAAGGTTTACTTGCTGGATATTTAGGGACATTAGCAGTTGATTGTAAGTTATTTCCAATCAACTTCTCAAAGTGGTCAGGACCTTTAGGTATACCTCGATCTAGGTTTGAAGAGTGTTTTAGTAACTTGCTGAAGGTATGTATTATGAATATTTATTTTTATCAAATGCCTATTAAAGTTATACATTAATAATGACATCTTGTTATTTATGTATAATTCTTTTTGATAGCCAAAATTTCATTTCAAAATTTCTAAGGGCATTGCAAAGCGATATTGCAAATTGAGCCTTGCAAAAAAGTGGTCACAACATAGAATTAAATTGTGGAATGAGTTCTATGATACATGTATGAGTAGACAAGCAATCATTGATAATGTCCCAGTTGGCATCGACAGAGATCAATGGGCATCCTTCATTCAATATCGGTTTCTACCTTCTACAATGGTAACATGCTTTCTTTTTTAAAATTAATATTAATATGTGATCAATTCTTTAATTTTTATTTTTCTTTTTTAATAGGAGATGTGTAGGAGAAACAAAGAAGTTCGCAAGAAGCAAACAATTCCCCATACTGGTGGCTTAAAACCCATCTCAAGGAAAAGACATGAAATAGTATGAACTATAATTCATTTTTTTTTTTGCTTTTACTAAATTATGTTATGTTTCTTAACTTTTTTTATATTTTTTTACATAGTTTTTACAAACTGGGCGAAAAATTAGCCGTGGAGAAATGTATATAGCAACTCATAAGAAGAAAGATGGGTCCTTTGTGACTGATGAAGCAAGGAATATAGCGGTAAATTGAATTTATTAGTCTAATTTAGTAAAAAATGTAACTTCAGAATCCGACAAGTTTTAATGGTTTTTATTATATTTTTGTTGTTTAAATTTCAATTGTAGGAACAAATTGAACTACTTATGACTCAAAATGAGAAAGATGAATTTGGACCATCCACAAATGATGCTATTGGCAAAGTGTTTGGGGAGGAACATTCTGGTAGGGTGCGATGCTTGGGAATGGGAGCTACACCTACTAATACTTTTAGAGGTGCCAATCATCCTGGCCAGTTTGCTAATTCTTCAATTTCAATGTCTTCTACTAATTACTCCCAAGCTGATTTTAAATGTTTAGAGTCTAAATTTGATGGGACATTGACTGCACTAAAGGCTTATTTCCTTTCTAAAGAAGGAAGAATTCCTGCTGAACTTACTAGTATATTTGACCACGGAGCTCAGGTAAATTGCCTTCTCTTGTGGCATTTATGTTACACTAATCATGTTGAAAATTATGATGAATCATAACTGTTACATTAATCTAATGTTCTAGCATTGTTAGTCTCGTATATTCTAACCTCATACCTCTACTCTTTTTAATTTTTTTTCAAATTTTTGACATTTGAAAAGGTTAATTCTTTTTTTACACTTTGATTTTTTTTTCTTTTAAGTTGTTGTTATAGTGCTATAAATGTTGGTAATTTTTAGGTTGACAATTTTGTTTTAATTTATTTTAGGCTAATGATGTTGAGAATGAAATTATTACACCAGCAACAGGAAGAGCATCATTATCAGGTGGAAGCAATGAAAATTGTGAAGACATTGTTTAGTGTTATTTGAAAGACTGAGTAGTTGTGAATTCTTTTTCTTTTTTAGGATATTATGTTAGATTTTATTTACTAAACAAACTTATTCAAATAGTGAACTTATTAGTGGTAGTTATGAATTTATTGAATTTTAACATTTTTAATTTTTAGGAATTGATATATGAAGACAATGTTAATTAAGATATTATACATTTTATTATAATATAAAAATGTTATTATTCATTACAATGAGTTATGAATTACATTTATATTTTATATGAATTTATTAGTATTAAAATTTTCATATTTATTAATATCTTATAAAATAAAAAGCTATATATATGCATAATAAAAATATTATGGTAGTTTTATTTGTGTAGTGATTTTTAAATTGAGGCGGTTTATAATTCCCACAAATATAAAAAATAGATTTTAGTCTTTTAATTTTGTAGGGGTTAAGAACCCCACAACGTCAATCAAGACCGCCACAGAATAGGGTAACTGGATACTTTCGAAAACCGACGTAATATACTGAAAACCCCCACAATTTGTGGAGGGCAAAAAACTCCCGCAATTTGAATTTGACATAGCGTCGGTTTTTTAAAAACCCCCGTAACTAAACCGCAGGACACCTAACTCCGTCAGTTTTTGAAACAGCCGTTACACAACTTGTGGGGGTTAAAAACCCCCGCAAAACCCAAAAAAAACCCCTGCAAATTAGCGCCTTTTTTGTAGTGGCTTCTCCCACATAAACTTCATTTTCTCTCAAAGTCATAGAATTCATTTCTCCTGTTGCTTTCAGAGCTCATCATTTAGTGGTATATCGTACAAAGACAAATAAATAGATATTTTTATTCCTCTGTTTCCGTGATAGATATATGTCATTAATGCGTCCCCTCCAACCAAACAAATTATATAATTCTTTCTTTGAAATATCTTTCAGTAAGTTATCCACAAAGACAATAAATAATTCCTTCTCCAATCGATGATACTCCTCTAGGTTTCAAACTCTTGGATCTTTTCTCAAGAATTGTCATTGCCTATCTATAATCCACCCGGTGTTTTTCTACCCCCTCTCTCTCTCTACTTCTCATTGTTTATTTTTCTATTTATCTTTAAACCCTCTTATAACTTAGTGAGTTACTTGAAAAATTAATAGCGTTATTTGTTATTTCTTTAGGATATTTTGTCTCTTGGATTAATTTGTCAGCTTAACCATAAGTAATTGATTTAATAGTTAATCTTGATGTAATGTATTGTGTTGCTTGGATTAATCGTGACTTGGCTCACCCACAAGCCACATGTAGCCAATTCATTAATTTGGTTCTAATGTGCCACGTTATTAATTGAGTTAATGCTGGATTAACTCACCTACAAGTAGTAAATTCAGTAATTAACAGTAATATTATACTTGAAATGACTTTAGCAGTAAAATCCTTTTGTCTATGAGTATTTGAATTTTGTAATTGTTATGTTGTATAACATATTCTCCGCATAAATGTGAATTTATATTATATTCTTTTACTCCCTACTTATAGTAATTTAATTACTATGATATGTATGTTTAAATCAAATTCATGGTTCTTAACAATTCTTGCATATTTTTTCATGAATAGCACTAACCAAAATAGTTGAATCGCAATTCAAGAATCAAATCGCTTGACCAAATTTTAAATCGTGAATTGTATTGAATAGTAAGATTCATAAAACATAATATATATATATATATATATATATATATATATATATATATATACCATAAATAAAATAATATTACTAATATTTTAGACCAAGAATATGCAAAACAAAGTGATAAGGATTAATTGCAATTCTCCCAAGTAATATCTTTTTTCATTTTTTTTTTGGTGCCATTGATAAGGATTATCAAGTAGAAAGAAACAAAGTGACCAAATATGGATGGTTTGATGGAATTGAAGAAGAAGAAGAAAAAAAAAAGAAAAAGAAGGAGGTAAATGAAAGTCAATGAAGTTAAAATGTATATAAGAAGAAAGTAAAAAATCAAGAGACAAAAGCATTCTCTTTTAGTATTTTAAAATAAGTTGAAACTCAACTCTAGTTATGATGGTTCCAAAATGTCTAGACTACTAAATGGTTCTAGTAACCAAATATATTTTTTAAGTTTTTTAATAATTACTAAATATCTTTATTTAATTTTATTTATTAATTGATCCTTTATTATTTAATTCTAAAATCTATTCTATATTTTAAAAATTATTATTTTATTTTTCATCATATATCTTATCATTAGAACTCTATCATTAAGTTCTATGAAATCAATCCCTAAATTAGTTTTTATTTTGATTTGGAAACTCCAGTTTTATCTTTTTCATTCTTAAAATTAATAATTTCATAATCTATTATCAATTTATTTTTTAATTACCCAATTCTATAATTGTAATTGTTTATGAATTTTCTTCCACTGTGATTATCAATTTGTTACCACGATGATCACTGTTTATGAATTGGCAGGTATGCGATCTTTGCAATTGCAGAAATAGCAATCTACAGAAAACTAATTGATTTTTTTATTGAAGTAATCGATTAGTTAGTGAACAAAAGTCCTCTTTTTTACGTTGTTCAAAAAACAATCAATTTTTACATTAAGCTAATTAATTGTTTCGCGAAGAATATTTTATTTTGGAATTGCTCGTTAAAAAAACAATTTTTTTATTGAAGAAATTGATTGATTAGTGAAGAAATATTATTTACAAAAATCGATTGTTTTGTGAGAAAAAATTAATTTTTGTGTAAGTGAATCGATTTTATTACCTATCCAATTGACTGGTTGAGGGATCCAATTGATTGGTTGAAGAAAATAACTAATTAATTGAATTATTCAATTGATTGGCTGATAAAGAAACAATTGATTAGTTGAATTATCCAATTGATTGGTTGAAGAACACAATTGATTATATGTACTCAAAATATTTTTTTATACAAACAACAACCAATTTGAAAGATTTATCTAAGGCTTCACTCATCATATGAATTTTATTTTATTTTAGTGTTATGTGATCTAATTTATTGAATCAATTATTTTTGAATTGACAGTTTAAGGTGTCAGATATATTTAAAGAGGATGGTGAATGAATGGACAGTATGAAAGGGATGATATGGATGATTAGTTTGAGGAGAATAATGATGCTACTCATGACCAACTAGAAGAGCTAGTATGTGATCAAGATATGATGGATGAACAGTATAAGTCTAAACAAGATTTAGGAGATGAATTCATCAAAGAGGAGTATTTTTCTAAAATTCATCTGTGAGATAATATCCTTGATGCTGCGTATGTGATTGACTCTGTGCAAGACATTGCAATTCTAGATTTCACAGAAATTTTTGTTGAGAAAATTGGAAGATATCACATTGCTACTTTATAGTTTGCATTTGATTTTTATCTAAAGTACTCAAAGTCTAAGAGGTTTAGTGCAAGAAAGAGTAAAATTTTCAAGAACAATATTGGTGAGGTTTAAAAATAAAAATTTGTATGTCATTGGCAAAGATTCAGAGAGAAGAAGTATTACATGATAGAAAATAGGAGGAAGGAGCCTAGAATGAAAATAAAAACTGAGTGTGAAGCCTGAATAGATGTTAAACTTGTTCTTGAAACTGGAAGGTGGCATATTTTTTATTTCTCTGACAAATACAACCATGATCTATTTGGATACACAATTCAGTTCTATGTTGCTTACCCATAAAAAAATGTTAGAGGCAGATATTATGCAACTGATGAACATGCTGAAGTCTAAGATTAGTACCTTACAGATATTTGGTCTTTTGGCTAGTCAATAGAGGATATGAATTTGTTGTCTATGCTCCTAGAAATATGTACAATGAGATTACTTG
This sequence comes from Arachis hypogaea, assembly GCF_003086295.3. Taxonomy (NCBI): domain Eukaryota; kingdom Viridiplantae; phylum Streptophyta; class Magnoliopsida; order Fabales; family Fabaceae; genus Arachis; species Arachis hypogaea. The sequence goes on from NC_092036.1 coordinate 21,300,681, forward strand.
ATAAAGGCGTTAAGTTCCTGATGATGCAACACGGGTGTTGAAAAAGTTAGAGGATACGTGTTTGAAGGATCCACAATTATATTTCAATGCATGTCGTAATTCAAGAGGTTTGTTGCGTAACTTGTTTTGGTCTGATAAGATTAGCCAACTAAACTACCAACTCTTTGGTGATGTTATTGCTTTTGATGCCATGTACAAGAAGAACAAATATAGTTTTCCACTAGTCATATTCAGCAAGGTTAACCACCACAACCAAATAATTATTTTTGCTGCTATGTTAGTTGTGGATGAAATAAAAGATACATATATTTAGCTTTTGCATTAGCTCATGTTGACAATGAAGAGTAAAACTCCGACCTCAATAATAACTGATAGGGGCAACCATGGCAATTTGAAATGTAGTAAGAGATGTATTTTCGGATGCCAGACATAGATTATCCGCTTGGTATCTTATTTGAACTGCGACTGGCAATATTAAAAATCCATCATTTACATATAAATTTAGAAAAATTATATTGGGAGACTATGAGATTCCATGTTTAAATGTAAGTGGTTTCAACTAATTAAATAATTTGGTGTTGAGGATAAGCCCTAAGTTAAAAGCTTGTATGAAGAGAAGCATATATGGACTACTGCATGTATAAGAGGTAAGTTTTTTGCTGGTTTTAAAATCACCTCAAGATGTGAAGGCTTGCACTCAATTGTAGCAAGATATGTGAGGTTGCGGTATGATTTAACAAGTTTTGTAGAGCATTTTTAATAGTGTATTGCACACTTGCGCTTTAAAGAATTTAATGCTGATTATAAATCTACGCGTGAGGTGCCCGTGAGGCAAACTTGTATGGTGTTGCTAGAGAAATTTTCTGCTGAGGTATATACTCATGAGGTATTTCTATTATTTTGATCATTTCTTTATAGAGATGGATTAATGTGGGTGCTAAACATAGAGAAAAGCGGCGATGTTTACTCAAAGTACGTAGTGTGTAAGCATGGGATACCCAATTTTCTGTAGACTATTGAATTTTGTCAAGAAGGAATGATTTTCATGTATTCTTGTTTAAGAATGGAGTCATTTGAAATTCCTTATGAACACATTGTAAAAGTTCTGGTTCACATAGACATTTGTGATATTCCCCAGTCATTGCCTCATTGGTGTTAGATAGATGGATTAAAGAGGTGAAATCAACACTCAATGAGCCAAGTGGGTTCACTAGGGATGCAGTTGTTATTAGTCATCGAAGTGACTTGATAGAATTTTCTAAATATTGACTATTATTGCAGCTATAAGTTGCAGAAAAGTTTGAAGAGACATGTGACATTATTATGGGATTGTGCTTATCTTACAAGATTGCAGATGAAGCCAGTAAACAACCTTAGTGAGGTGTGGCTAAATTGAAAAATTTATATATACATCAAACCAATATAGGCTCATGACAACCATTTAAGAATAAGCGAAAATATTGTAGTATTTGTTAGATAGAAGGACATAAGAATACAACATATCCTTGGCAAATGAATATAGACAACAACGTTATGAAAAACAAAACTGATGGATTAAACAATGGTAATACATATTCTTAACCTTCTGTTGATTTAGACAGTAATAATTAGCATCCTTAATCCATTTAATGTTAATTTAATTTAATAGTTCATATTTGTTATTCTTAATTTTTCAAAACTTACACATGTGCAACTCTTGGATATCTTAAATTTAGAGTAAAGTATCGTTTTTGTCCCCAACGTCTGGGATAAGTCTCAAAGTTGTCCCTAACGTTTCAATTGTCCTATTTAAGTTCCTAACGTTTCAAAATTGACTCAATGTTGTCCTGCCGTTAGAGATCCGTTAACAGAATTGACGGCGGGACAAAATTGAGACAATTTTGAAATGTTAGGGGCTTAAATAGGACGAAAACGTTGGGGACAAAAATGATACATAGAAATAAATTTTAATTGTATCCTTCAAAAATATCAATTTTTTACTATACATAGTATTCAATTATTTTTTAATCACATCTAAGTAAATTACTCTTAATCATATTACTTTCATTTTAAATAAATTAATTTTTTTTATAATTTTACTCTTAAAGATTTTTAGTTATCATGAAATGTTTATAAAATGACTAGTATATAAACTTGCAGAAAAGAAAAAAAATATATATATACAATAAAATATAAATTATACCTTTTGTCTCTAATGTATCAAAATTCTTTAAAATTATAAAAAAATAAATTTATTTAAAATGAAAGTAATGTGATTAAGTGTAATTTATTTAGATGTAATTAAAAAATAATTGAATACTATGTACAATAAAAAATTAATATTATTGAAAGATAAAATTAAATTAAAATTTATTTTTATGTATCGTTTTTGTTCCTAACGTTTTCGTCCTATTTAAGTCCCTAACGTTTCAAAATCATCTCAATTGTGTCCCGCCGTCAATTTTGTTAACGGATCCCTAGTGGCAAGACAACACTGAGTCAATTTTGAAACGTTAGGGACTTAAATAGGACGATTGAAATATTAGGGACAACTTTGAGACTTACCCCAAACGTTAGAGATAAAAACGATACTTTACTCTTAAATTTATTGGAATATATTCATTTCATAAAATTTATAACGTTTTCTGGTCATTATATGTGTGAGATACTGATTACATAATCCAATAGATTAGAAGAATATTTAATTGATTGGATTTATACGTTTAAATCGATTTTTTTCTTTAAAATTGATTATTACTGTAGTAATGGTAGTAATGATCTCACACGTCTTTAAACTCAATTGATTGTGTTTTTATACTAATCGATTGGTTTTATGGACAACTTTATGATGTTTAGATAAATCAATTGCTTGGAAGAATATTCAATTAATTGGATTTATATGATCCAATTGATTGGATTTATATGATCCAATTGATTGGAATGGATGAGCAATTTTGTTGACAAGAAAGGAGACACATATGGCTGGAAGAAGAAAAAAAAATTATCCTGCTAACATTATTTTGTAAAAGCTTAATAGGCAACTTGTTCTAACACTCTTGTCTGTTTTAAATTAAATAGTTAAAAATTAAAATAATATAATATCAAAATATTAAATCAAGGTTAAAATAAGTTGCATTAGCCTTACTAAGGTATTATTAACACGTTTACGATTATTAATTTTATCATTATCAAAATAGGTGTTAAAATGATTGATTGTGCAATTCTCAACAGAACTATCATTAGATACTAGTGGTCACCATTTTTAATAAAAACATATATAAAGTATAAAATACACATGAGTCAATTGCACATTATGTATGTTGAAAAAAAAAAACTATATAAATGAAAGAATAAAGGAAAGAATAAACAAAAAAATACTTACAAATTTTAAATTAATATTAAGTTGCATAAAATTATAAATATATTGTTGCATCTTCTTGTTTAAATCTATCTTACTGAAAAATCTACCTACAAAATATAAATGTTAGTATATGATCCGATTGATAGTTTTTCAAAGTATATTCACAATTTATAATTAAAAAAATATTTGTTTAAGTGTTATAGAGCATACCATAAATTTTGGTAAAAGTTGTCATGTTGTCTTGAAACTTATATTAGATTGATTATCAATGCACCTCAATGCCACTAATTCAGAATTTGAAATATAATTCAAATTTATTATTAGATTGTTCCAAAATTTTATGTAATACTCCGAATTTTTAGAAATTATATTTTTATATTTATTTATGAGTTTAAAAGAAATTAATTTGATCATCTCTAATTTTTATTGAATTAGTATTTATAAGAATGTAATTTACAAGTTAATAATAAGATTGTATTTCAAAGATAATTATTTTGTATTTAATTTGGTTTTAAATTATTAATATATCCTTTTATTTTTATTAAAATTACTACACTACCTTAACCCTAAAATCCAATTTTATTACACAACAAAAATTCTAATTTAACCTAACACACTCCCTCACACACACACCCCAAACCCTAGCCGCCACCCCCTAATGGACAAAAAGGAAAAGAAAAGAGAAAGAGAGAAGGGGGAGCTCGAAGGAGGAAGGAGAGGGGGGAGAAGGGAAGACGATGCTGGAGGGTGTCACTGCCATTGTTGCTACTATCGCATCATCGCCGGCTCGAGAGAGAGAGCTCGTGGGAGAACGAGGGGTCGTCACGCCAGCCACCGTCGAGCTCGCCATCCATCGTCGTTGCACGCCGCTGCTGCCATCGAGATTGCCCTCACCGTCATCTAGTGTCGCCATCGTGTTATCATTGAAGAATAGAGGGAGAAGAGAGCAAAAACCAGTGGCCCAAGGGGAGGAGTCGCCACCGTTCGTGCCTATCGTCGCCACCAGCTACGTCACCATCGTGCCTTGCCTCACCGCCGTCGAGTTCGTCGCCGTCCACTGTCGCCAGAGGTGCAGAAGGCAATGGAAGGGAGGAAGCCCGTGCCACTATCACCGAACTGCATCCGCCGTCACCGTTCAGCTACCTTGCCGTTGTTCTGGCCACCGGGAACGTGGCTGTGGCTACTGGAACCACCGCCTGAGCTACTACTGTTTGGTTCAATCGTTTCTCCTTAGTTACAGTAAGCTTTTTTATTCTGGAATCCTTGAAATCAGTATTTTATTATTGCCTATTAGAGATTTTGAGTTGTTGGTGACGTAAAGTCGACTTTCGGTTCTTGCATGCTGAGTTTAACAACTATTGCATGCAACGTCAAACAGTTGCACTGCCGTCGGAGCTCTCTACCGCTGTTCAGCTCACCGGAAGTCATCACCAGAGCTGTCGCTGCTCCACTTTCTCACTTGTTCATAACTACGGTAAGCTGATCCTTGCTATGAAGCCCTCGTCATTTTAATATATATTACTGAGGTTCTCGCAACGTTAATATCTCAGGGTCTTGTTGAGTGGTGTTTTGTGGATGTTGCTGCTATGAAAAATAGTCAGAATTGATGCCGCTGTTGCGAGATAAGAATAGAAATGGAGTTTGTCGCGTAGTTAAGTCGTGATTGAGGTAGGATCTTTTCTTAAAACATATTTTATATTATGGAATTGTTATAAATCAATATTGATGCGAAAAATACATTTTTGGTGATTATGTGACTCTTATGGATTGACTGAGTTATTTTGGGTGAATGTGATTGTTCACTTAATTCAATTCTTGATTGATTGAGTTGGCATTGTGATAGTTAATGAAAGTACGATTTGGAAATCTAATTTATATTCAGAAATGATTTTGTATTTGAAAATTTGAAATGTATATTTTATTGAGGAATTATTTGATTTTGAACCCGTTGGAAAGGATTGAGAAATGGTTTGGATGGAACTTTTGAAAGGTGGCAAAAGTCCGATTTTTAGGGGAGGTGCTGTCAAAATTTTTATAAGCGTTTAAGTAAAATTTAATATTAAGGATTAATTTATTTTGGGTTTGATTAATTATGAAAAAGGATTTTGTTTTGGGGGCGTTTTAAGCAAAAAAAATGAAGTTTTGGACATGGGTATTTAAGATTAAACGGTTTTTTAGTTTTTGAGAAAAAATTTTGTGCTTGAAAAGAAGTCGAAGTTAGTTAATTTGATTGCAACATTCTATCTTGAGAGATTTTGGAGGAGTTAAAGTATTTGAACTTAATTTGGTAAAAATGAAATGTATTTCGAGACTTTTTGAAAATGTCTTGAACTTAAAAGTGAAGGGGGAGATAGTTTTGGGAAAACTTGGTTCAATAAAAAATGAGCTATTTGATTTATTCTAATTAAGGAGTTATGATTTAAGGATCTAAATGAATATAAAGAAATGAGGTTGGTTGCCACTCCCCTAAAGTTTAGAGATCTTGCCGTGGAGTTTAATTAATAAATCTTGATTTAAAGTACTTAAGTGATTAATGTAAGGACAAATGATTTATGTCGTTTCGATTAGTATTGTAATTGGTAAACAGTATTAATTTTGAGTTTTCTGAAAGAGATTTGAACTAGATATGGTTTTGAAAACTTTGATCGAGTGTAAATGAATTTTATAAAACGAAAATGATTTAAGAAAAAGGTGTTGAATGGCGTGTTGATTTGATAAAGTCTTTGACACACTCCGTTGATGCGATGGGATGTAATTTTTTGATACATTCCGTTGATGCAGTATGATACAATTATCTAGATACACTTCGTTGATGTGGTCTGATGTGACATATTCCATTGATGCGGTGTGATATAATTATTTGGATCCCCTCCGTTGATGCGTATGGTGTAAGGCAAGGACAATGATAGTAGTTGAAGCTCGCTTATGTGTTCCGGGCAAAGACGGTTGGTGTTATCCTACCTGCTTTCGGAACCTACGAGTAAAGATGATTGGTTAATCTAGCTTACTCGAGTCGGGTTTGGCAACATAACTAACGCATGATCTCATAGTCAATATGACAGGTATAAATCATATGTGTAAGACCCAGAACTATTGAAAAATCTTATCATGTTATGTATTTAAATTGTAAAGCTTAGCAGTTGTAAAAGAATAAGAAATTTATATGATTTAATTTAAATAATTGAGATTTTAAAATTTAATACTTTGATTTTTATAAGCAAAGAAAATTAATTTTATTATCCCTAATTTTAAATTAAAATACTTAACTAAAGAGTGAAGTACCAATCTGGCCTCTGTCCATTTTCAAGAATTATAACGCGATCCCTCAAAATAAAATCAATCCACTTCGGTCCCTGTCCCCTGATTCCGTCACACAACGCGGTCCCTGTGTGTATTTTTTCGTCAACTCTGAACAGAAAATGCTGACGTGTCAGGTTCAGAAATGGACAGGGGCCTAATTGTCTCTAAATTTAAATTGGTTAGGAGTTTATTTGTCCTTATAATTTTTTAAACAATATTTTTTTAGATTATTTTTTATTTATTATATTAATATTCTTTTTCCAATAAATTATTAAATATATAGTATAATAAGTACAAACTAATTAATAAATTATTCAAATTTAAAAATATCATTTATTATGAAACTAAATAAATCATTCTCAAATATAATTTTTAAATACATAAATAATAAACATTAAAATTCAGTTAATACATTAATAATAATAACCATATGATATACTATTAGTATTATGATCTAGATAATTTTTCACAATAAAGTGAAAACTAATGAATACATTACTTGATATATATAAAATATTTTTGAGTAATAAGAAATTTAATTTTTTATCTCTTTAAACTAAATTAATAATTATATTTAATATCTTTATACTAAAATACATTATGAGTAAACTACTAATACTAAATGAAATAATTAAAATATAATTAATATATGATGGAGACCATTTATAAACTCAATAAATTTAAAGTATCAATAATATTATTAATCTATTAATAATACATATGATCATAACGTTATAGATTGATAAAGATTTATCAATATAAGAATAATATAGATTAATTAAAATTTTAAGTATATTAAAATTCAATTAAAGAGATAAAAAATAGAATTATTTCAATTAGTATTTAATTATTTCATTAAAGCTTATATATTTTAATTATTTCATTAAGTATTAGTAGCTTGCTCATAGTGTATTTTAGTACAAAGATATCAAATAAAATTATTAATTTAGTTTAAAGAGATAAAAAATTAAATTTGTTATTATTCAAAAATATTTTACTATATATCAATTAATGTGTTCATTAGTTTTCACTTTATTGTGAAAAATTATTTAGATCATAATATTAATGGTATATCATAGGGTTATTATTATTAACGTATTAACTGAATTTTAATGTTTATTATTTATGTATTTAAAAATTATATTTGAGAATTATTTACTTAGTTTCATAATAAATGATTTTTAAATTTGAATAATTTATTAATTAGTTTATACTTATTATACCATATATTTAATAATTTATTGGAAAAAGAATATTAATATAATAAATAAAAAAATAATCTAAAAAATATTGTTTAAAAAATTATAAGGTCAAATAAACCCTTAACCAATTTAAATTTAGAGACAATTAGAACCCTGTCTATTTCTGAACCTGACACGTCAGCATTTTCCGTTCAGAGTTGACGAAAAAATACCCACAGGGACCGTGTTGTGTGATAGAATCAGGGGATAGGGACCGAAGTGGATCGATTTTATTTTGAGGGGTCGCGTTGTCATTCTTGGAAATGGACAGGGGCCGGATTGGTACTTTACTCCTTAACTAAAAGCCAATTTGCAAATTGATAATTAAATAATATTTTAAAGTACTTTTAAAGAATTAAATTAGATTTTAAATTTATACAATATATCCAAATTTTATTAAAATTTATCAAACTCCAATTTACCCCAAAACTTCCTAATTTCAAATTTATCCCAAATCAAACCCAAACCCTAAAATTAAACTCACAAAACCCCTTCACCCAAATGAAACCCTAGCTGTTACCATTTTCTCCTTTCCTACAGCAAACACACACAAAAACACAACACAGTAGCAACTGGGAAAGAAAGAAAAGAAAGAAAGAGGAAGAAGGGAAGCACGAAGAAAGAGAACGAAAGGAAGGAGAGGAGAGGGAGGTGACGGCATCGGCGGGGCTGTGTGTTGCCGCGGTCGTCGTCGTTGTCAGAGAAGAGGAGAGGGAGAGAGAGAGAGAAAGAGGGAGCGCATGAGGGATGAAAAGATGCCACTGCCCACGCGTCCGTCATCGTCTTTGCGGGGTCCATGTCGCCGTCGTCGTCCATCGGTGAAGTAGAAGAGGGAGTTCATGGGAAGAGAAGAGACACGCGTATGGTCGCCGCCTCCATGTGGAGCTGCGAGTCCCATTGCCGTCAGCATCGTGAACGGGGACACCGTTGTTGTCGTATCCAGCCGCTGCCATCGCGTGCTCTATCGCCGCTGCTGGAGGTGGGTTGTCGAGCCTCTACCGCCAAAGAATGCCATTGCCATCACCATCGACCACTCCCGATAAGGGTTTTGAGTTGGTTTCCATTCTTTTGATTTACCAGGGACATTATCGCCACTAAATGTTTTTATTACAGTTGTAACACCCTACTACACAAAGCTTTTCATTTAAGTCGTAAAATAGAGGTGGTGTGGTATTACGATCTCTAAAATAAAATGTATATATATAATAGCAGAAGAATTATAATATGCTAGGAGCCTTAAAGAATAGAGGAAATAAAAATCGCGAAATAAAAGCGCAACGTTCGAGAAATGAGTTAACTTGCGTGCTAAGAAAGCTACAGCTGTCAAGTGTAAAGTAACCTAAAATAGGAACAGAGAGTCAAAGATACAAAATAACGAGCTCCTGACTCAGCCTACGAAGTCAAGACTGGTCGAAGAATATACACACATATATACATATATATACATATCCAAAACCCAAATGTACATAAACAAAATCCTACCTCTTCATACACCTCTAGGAGGATAAAAAAGAATAAGTTATGTGGAGAGAAAGCTAAGAACATATATATACATCATAGCATAGCAAAATAATCCAGTAACCACTCCACTTCAAGAGTCCAGACGCCTAACAAGATGCCTTTCGACCTGCATCTAAAAAACAACAACATAGTATGGAATGAGAACCGGAGGTTCTCAGTGGTAAAGGTGCCACACACATAATATATAAGGTCCTGGGAATGCCAGAGGCAATCCTAGAACGCTGACACTCAGATTATAGAGCTTAAAGTATTAAACAGAAGCCATAAAAGGTGGTTTTCTAAGAGTACCTAAACCTAACTTAGCTTAATCTTACATCTAAGTCTCATACTGCCATTCCTCCATACCTCTAACACCATCATGGATTTCACGGACATTTAAACAGATAAAGGCAAACACAAGAAGGTTACAAATACTGCAAGTAAACATTTAACATGGAAAGTACATTTAGGCACACCCACTTAAAGCACAAGCAAGTAATTCAAGTAATATGCATATGATGCATGCCTGTCCTATGGCTGATGAGGCTTATCTGTCAGTTATGCAGCCAACCCGACAAGTCTGAATTGTACTTAGACTATCCCCCAACGTGCATCCCCAAGAGTCTATGCATAGATTTTTCTCAAATAATCAATATTGCTCAATGGGGGTAACATTATTGGGAATTTATATAGTGCCCGGTCACACTTACGTCGTAGGGTCAACAGATTATCGAGTTTTCAACCTGGTACACGAGGTGGCAAGCCACGGCACTTAATCCAAGGAACCTTGTATCTCAGATCATTCAAATTCATGAGCCATATAAATAATTCAATTATAATTCATCAACATCCTCATCATTCTCAATCGCATCTCCTTCATCATCATACATCAATCATATTCAATCCTTATCCTTCATTATCACACCTCCCATTGCGTCCATCAATAGTTCCAATTCAAAAAATAATTCATTCTTTTCTAAATGAATCAAACTTAAGACATGCTCATTTTCTTAATAACTCAAAATCAAACCATATTACCTTTGAATCTAAATCTTTTTAAATAATCATATAAACAAAATCTCTAATTTTTATAAAATTTTGGCAGCATCTCCTCTAAAACTCAGACTTTGCCACCCTTTTCGGGTCCAAACCTGCATTCTTTCCAATTCAACATACCCTTCCTCATCATCATAACAATTACCACAATAAATCTACCTCAGATCAACAATTATACTCATATAATATTCAAATCCAACAACCAAAATTCAACTAAGAATCATAGTTCACAAATCCTAGGCTTTTAACACAAAATACCTCATTATCACAACAACCTCCACAATAGTTATACCTAAAATCAATAATTCACCAAATCACCAGTTAATCAACAAGCACCAAACCAACCATGTTCATCAATAGGATACTAAGTATTAAATATACACATGTAATCCAACTTATCCTATGGTCATCTAGCCTAAGTTTTTACATAACATTATATATTAAATGCAAGAAACCTAAACCATACTTTAGCCGATTTCCAAATATTATTCTAAGGCAATTTTCCTAAAAGAACACAGCCCTCAAAACCTCAACTAATCCGCTTCCTCCAAGTTTCAGTATTCACAATTTCAAGCTCCAATTATTTATTTTCAACCTAATACACATTCATAACACACACACACACACACACACATATAAATATATATATATATATATCCAATTTAATACTTAAAGCTCAAATTGAATGAAATTAAAAAAAATTTATCGTATCCTCACCTTACCCAAGCTTCACATAAGCAAGAGTGAACGTTTTTCTCAATCTAATTGGATCCTAAAACATCAAAAATTAAAGAAATTCAACCTTCCCATTCAAAATTTGAAAATTGGTGGAAAAGGGGGTTGAGAGTGATTAAACAAGTTACCAGTGAAATTGTTCCGGTAGAAATGTAGAGCTCGACGCGGTGGACACATAGCCGAAACGGTGCGGTAATTGAAGTTCGGACGGAGAAGTTACGGGAGTTGGAAGTTAACGTAAGGGTTTCAGGAGCTTTCTCTCTTCCCTGGAAGCATTTCACGCTGCTGCAGGTGAAATGAAGAAGAAAGGAGCTTTCGGGCTCTTTTTAATGTGTTGGTCCGGTTGGACCGACAGTCCAGTTTGGGTCTGATTCAACCGGTTTGGACGTTCGGTCCAATTATGGACCGTTTTCTTCAAAATTAGTGTCAGAATTCTCGTTTCGATGAGCTCTATTCTAATTTGATATAGGATTCGCATTTCTAATCTTCTTTATTAAAAACTAATTTATTGACTAATTATCTACTAATTTAATCGGGGTTTACATTCTACCCACCTAACAAAGAATTTTGCCCTCAGAATTCAAAGTCAGTTACCTGAAAAGAGATGTGGGTAGTCCTTTCGCATATCTGATTCGAGTCCCAAGGTATGTTCCTCAATACCAGCTCGACTCCAAGCTATTTTTACCAATGATACTTCCTTTCTACGTAACCGTTTAATACTGGTGTCATCAATTCTCACCGGCGTTACTGGAAGTGTTAAATCTTCTCTTATTTGGATTGGTTCCAGTTCTAGAACATGACTTACGTCAGGAGTATACTTCCAAAGTTGTGACGCATGAAACACATCATGCAAATTCGAAAGATACGGCGGTAAGGTAATTCTATAAGCCACTAGTCCAATTCTCTTCAAGATCTCAAACGGTCCAATATAACGGGGATTTAGTTTCTTAGTCTTAATAGCTCTTCCGACTCCAGTGGTTGGTGTTACCTTCAGAAAGACATGTTCTCCTTCTTCAAACTCCTAAGGCTTCCGCCTTTGATCAGCATAGCTCTTCTGATGACTCTGGGCTATAAGCATTCGATTACGAATCTTCTTTATCTGTTCAATAGTTTCAGCTATCATCTCAGGCCCTAACAAACTTCTTTCTCTAGTTTCATGCCAACATAGTGGAGACTGTCATTTCCTGCCATACAAAGCCTCATATGGAGCCATTCCAATGCTCGCATGATAGCTATTGTTATAAGCAAACTCTACTAATGGCACATACCGATCCCAGCTCGTCGGCTGGCCTAATACACAAGCCCTTAGCATATCTTCCAAGGTCTGAATAGTTCTTTCTGACTGACCATCTGTCTGAGGGTAATACGCAGTACTCAAGCTTAATTGAGTCCCAAATGCACACTGAAAAGCTCCCCAGAACCTTGATGTAAAGATTGGATCTCTGTCAGATATAATGGTAGAAGGCACGCCATGTAACCTGACAATCTCTTTGATATACATTCGAGCCAATTCCTCCGTTGTGTAACTTATTCGGATAGGAAGAAAGTGAGCTGATTTTGTTAGTCGATCCACAAGCAGTGAAAAAGCAAAAGCTTGCGAAAAAAAAAAGAAAAAAGCGAAAAATAAAAGAAAAAAAGGCAAGCAAAAAAAGCCAGTAACCCTTTAAACTAAAAGGCAAGGGCAAAAAGGATCCAAGGCTTTGAGCATCAGTGGATAGGAGGGTCCAAAGGAATAAAATTCTGGCCTAAGCGGCTAAATCAAGCTGTCGCTAACCATGTGTTTGTATCATGAAAGTCCAAGTGAAAAGCTTAAGACTGAGTGGTTAAAGTCGTGATCCAAAGCAAAAAGAGTGTGCCTAAAAACTCTGGACACCTCTAACTGGGGACTCTAGCAAAGCTGAGTCACAATCTGAAAAGGTTCACCCAGTTATGTGTCTGTGGCATTTATGTATCCGATGGTAACACTAGAAAATAAAATGCTTAGAGTCACGTCCAAGACTCATAAAGTAGTTGTGCTCAAGAATCAACATACTAAACTAGGAGAATCAATAAAACTATCTGAATTTTGAGTTACTATGGATGCCAATCATTCTGAACTTCAAAGGATAAAGTGAGATGCCAAAACTATTCAGAAGCAAAAAGCTACTAGCCCCGCTCATCTAATTAGAACTAAGCTTCATTGATATTTTGAGATTTATTGTATACTCTCTTCTTTTTATCCTATTTTGTTTTCAGTTGCTTGGGGATAAGCAACAATTTAAGTTTGGCGTTGTGATGAGCGGATAATTTATACGCTTGTTGGCATTGTTTTTACATAGTTTTTGGTAGGTTTTAGTTACTTTTTAATATATTTTTATTAGTTTTTATGAAAAATTCACATTTCTAGACTTTACTATGAGTTTGTGTGTTTTTCTGTGATTTCAGGTATTTTCTGGCTGAAATTGAGGGACCTGAGCAAAAATCTGATCCAGAAGCTGAGAAAGGACTGCAGATGTTGTTGGATTATGACCCTCCTACACTCGAAGTGGATTTTCTGGAGCTACAGAAGCCCAATTAGCGCGCTCTCAATTGCATTAGAAAGTATATATCTTGGGCTTTTCAGACATATGTGATAGTTCATACTTTACCCGAGATTTGATGGGCCAAACTGGCGTTTAAACGCCCACCAGAGACCCTTTTCTGGCATAAAACGCCAGAACTGGTACTAAAGCTGGAGTTAAACGCCCAAACTGGCATCCAAGCTGGAGTTTAACTCCAAAAATGGCACATGCATGTGAAAGCTAGGAAGCTCAGTCCAAACACTCACCAAGTGGGCCCCGGAAGAGGATTTCTGCACTCTCTATATCTAGTTACTCATTCTCTGTAAACCTAGGTTACTAGTTTAGTATAAAAACTACTTTTAGAGATTTATTTTGTAACTTATGAAATTTTGACAAATCCTATTGTATCTTCTACAGTATGAATCTCTAAACCCCATAGGTGGGGTGAGGAGCTCTGCTGTGTTTCCATAGATTAATGCAATTACTACTATTTTCTATTGGTGCACGAAATTGTGATCACTACTTTTCACAACTCAAATAATCCCCGGTGATGAAACCAAAAACTTGGTGTTCAATACCATGGCATAAACACAACTTCGCACAACTAACCAGCAAGTGTACTGGGTCGTCCAAGTAATAAACCTTACGCGAGTAAGGGTCGATCCCACAGAGATTGTTGGTATGAAGCAAGCTATGGTCACCTTGTAAATCTCAGTCAGGCAAACTCAAATGGGTATGGTGATAAACGCATAAAACATAAAGATAAAGATAGAGATACTTATGTAATTCATTGGTAGGAACTTCAGATAAGCGTATGAAGATGCCTTCCCTTCCGTCTCTCTGCTTTCCCACTGTCTTCATCCAATCCTTCTTACTCCTTTCCATGGCAAGCTTAAGCAAGGGTTTCACCGTTGTCAGTGGCTACCTCCCATCCTCTCAGTGGAAATGTTCAACGCACCCTGTCACGGCACGGCTATCCATCTGTCGGTTCTCAATCAGGCCGGAATAGAATCCAGTGATTCTTTTGCGTCTGTCACTAACGCCCCGCCCTCAGGAGTTTGAAGCACGTCACAGTCATTCAATCATTGAATCCTACTCAGAATACCACAGACAAGGTTAGACCTTCCGGATTCTCTTGAATGCCGCCATCAGTTCTAGCCTATACCACGAAGACTCTGATCTCACGGAATGGCTGGCTCGTTTGTCAGGCGAGCACTCAGTTGTCAGGCGATCAACCATGCATCGTGTATAAGGAATCCAAGAGATATTCACCCAATCGAAGGTAGAACGGAGGTGGTTGTCAGTCACACGTTCATAGGTGAGAATGATGATGAGTGTCACGGATCATCACATTCATCAAGTTGAAGAACAAGTGATATCTTAGAACAAGAACAAGCGGAATTGAATAGAAGAACAATAGTAATTGCATTAATACTCGAGGTACAGCAGAGCTCCACACCTTAATCTATGGTGTGTAGAAACTCCACCGTTGAAAATACATAAGAACAAGGTCTAGGCATGGCCGAATGGCCAGCCTCCCAATGATCTAAGAACTAGATGTCCAAAGATGATCTAGAGATCTAAAGTGATCAAAAGATTCAAATACAATAGTAAAAGGTCCTATATATAGAGAACTAGTAGCCTAGGGTGTACAGAGATGAGTAAATGACATAAAAATCCACTTCCGGGCCCACTTGGTGTGTGCTTGGGCTGAGCAATGAAGCATTTTCGTGTAGAGACGCTTCTTGGAGTTAAACGCCAGCTTTTATGCCAGTTTGGGCGTTTAACTCCCATTTTGGTGCCAGTTCCGGCGTTTAACGCTGGAATTCCTGAGGGTGACTTTGAACGCCGGTTTGGGCCATCAAATCTTGGGCAAAGTATGGACTATCATATATTGCTGGAAAGCCCAGGATGTCTACTTTCCAACGCCGTTGAGAGCGCGCCAATTGGGCTTCTGTAGCTCCAGAAAATCCACTTCGAGTGCAGGGAGATCAGAATCCAACAGCATCTGCAGTCCTTTTTGGTCTCTGAATCAGATTTTTGCTCAGGTCCCTCAATTTCAGCCAGAAAATACCTGAAATCACAGAAAAACACACAAACTCATAGTAAAGTCCAGAAAAGTGAATTTTAACTAAAAACTAATAAAAATATACTAAAAACTAACTAGATCATACTAAAAACATACTAAAAACAATGCCAAAAAGCGTATAAATTATCCGCTCATCACAACACCAAACTTAAATTGTTGCTTGTCCTCAAGCAACTGAAAATCAAATAAGATAAAAAGAATAGAATATGCAATGAATTCCAAAAATATCTATGAAGATCAGTATTAATTAGATGAGCGGGGCTTTTAGCTTTTTGCCTCTGAATAGTTTTGGCATCTCACTCTATCCTTTGAAATTCAGAATGATTGGCTTCTCTAGGAACTCAGAATCCAGATAGTGTTATTGATTCTCCTAGTTAAGTATGATGATTCTTGAACATAGCTATTTATTGAGTCTTGGCCGTGGCCCAAAGCACTCTGTTTTCCAGTATTACCACCGGATACATACATGCCACAGACACATAATTGGGTGAACCTTTTCAGATTGTGACTCAGCTTTGCTAGAGTCCCCAATTAGAGGTATCCAGGGTTCTTAAGCACACTCTTTTTGCCTTGGATCACAACTTTATTTTCCTTTTTCTCTTTTCTTTTTTCGTTTTCTTTTCTCCCCTTTTTTTTCGAAATTTTCTTCTTCTCTTTTTTTTTTCATTGCTTTTTCTTGCTTCAAGAATCATTTTTATGATTTTTCAGATCCTCAGTAACATGTCTCCTTTTTCATCATTCTTTCAAGAGCCAACATTCATGAACCACAAATTCAAAAGACATATGCACTGTTTAAGCATACATTCAAAAGACAAAAATATTGCCACCACATCAAAATAATTAAACTGTTATAAAATTCAAAATTCATGCAATTCTTTTTCTTTTTTCAATTAAGAACAATTTTTTATTTTTATTTAAGAAAGGTGATGGATTCATAGGACATTCATAACTTTAAGGCATAGACACTAAGACACTAATGATCACAAGACACAAACATAGACAAACATAAGCACTAAAATTCGAAAAACAGGAAAAGTAAAGAACAAGGAAATTAAGGAACGGGTTCACCTTAGTGATGGCGGCTCTTTCTTCCTCTTGAAGGTCCTATGGAGTGCTTGAGCTCCTCAATGTCTCTTCCTTGTCTTTGTTGCTCCTCTCTCATGATTCTTTGATCTTCTCTAATTTCATGGAGGATGATGGAGTGTTCTTGATGCTCCACCCTTAGTTGTCCCATGTTGGAACTCAATTCTCCTAGGGAGGTGTTTAGTTGCTCCCAATAGTTTTGTGGAGGAAAGTGCATCCCTTGAGGAATCTCAGGAATCTCATGATGAGTGGGGTCTCTTGTGTGCTCCATCCTCTTCTTAGTGATGGGCTTGTCCTCATCAATGGGGATGTCTCCCTCTATGTCAACTCCAACTGAATAACAGAGGTGACAAATGAGATGAGGAAAGGCTAACCTTGCCAAGGTAGAGGACTTGTCCGCCACCTTATAGAGTTCTTGAGCTATAACCTCATGAACTTCTATTTCTTCTTCAATCATGATGCTATGAATCATGATAGCCCGGTCTATGGTAACTTCGGACCGGTTGCTAGTGGGAATGATTGAACGTTGGATAAACTCCAACCATCCTCTAGCTACGGGCTTGAGGTCATGCCTTCTCAATTGAACCGGCTTCCCTCTTGAATCTCTCTTCCATTGGGCGCCCTCTTCACATATGACTGTGAGGACTTGGTCCAACCTTTGATCAAAGTTGACCCTTCTAGTGTAAGGATGTTCATCTCCTTGCATCATGGGCAAATTGAATGCCAACCTTACACTTTCCGGACTAAAATCCAAGTATTTCCCCCGAACCATAGTAAGCCAATTCTTTGGATCCGGGTTCACACTTTGATCATGATTCTTGGTGATCCATGCATTGGCATAGAACTCTTGAACCATTAAGATTCCGACTTGTTGAATGGGGTTGGTAAGAACTTCCCAACCTCTTCTTCGGATCTCATGTCGGATCTCCGGATATTCACTCTTTTTGAGTGAAAAAGGGACCTCGGGGATCACCTTCTTCAAGGCCACAACTTCATAGAAGTGATCTTGGTGCACCCTTGAGATGAATCTTTCCATCTCCCATGACTCGGAGGTGGAAGCTTTTGCCTTCCCTTTCCTCTTTCTAGAGGTTCCTCCGGCCTTGGATGCCATAAATGGTTATGGAAAAACAAAAAAGCAATGCTTTTACCACACCAAACTTAAAATTGTTGCTCGTCCTCGAGCAAAAGAAGAAAGAAGAGAGTAGAAGAAGAAGAAATGAAGGGAAAGGGAATGGCTTTGTGGTTCGGCCAAAAAGGGGAAGAAGTGGTGTTTAGGTTGTGTGAAAATGAAGGAGTGAAGATGGGTTTATATAGGAGAGGGGAAGGGTGATTGGGGAAGAGGTGTGGAGGTGATTGGTGAGTGGGGGAAGAAGAGAGAGAGTGGTGGGGTAGGTGGGGATCCTGTGGGGTCCACAGATCCTGAGGTGTCAAGGAAAAGTCATCCCTGCACCAAATGGCAAGCAAAAATGCGTTTTTAGCCAATTCTGGCGTTAAACGCCGGGCTGGTGCCCATTTCTGGCGTTTAACGCCAAGAGTTTGCCCTTTTCTGGCGTTTAACGCCAGTCTAGTGCCCCTTTCTGGCGTTAAACGCCCAGAATGGTGCCAGACTGGGCGTTAAACGCCCAACAGCTAACCTTACTGGCGTTTAAACGCCAGTAGGTGCGTCCTCCAGGGTGTGCTATTTTTCTTCCTGTTTTTCATTCTGTTTTTGCTCTTTTCATTGATTTTGTGACTTCTCATGATCATCAACCTACAAAAAACATAGAATAACAAAAGAAAATAGTTAATTATAAAACATTGGGTTGCCTCCCAACAAGCGCTTCTTTAATGTCATTAGCTTGACAGAGGACTCTCATGGAGCCTCAGAAATGCTCAGAGCAATGTTGGAACCTCCCAACACCAAACTTAGAGTTTGAATGTGGGGGTTCAACACCAAACTTAGAGTTTGGTTGTGGCCTCCCAACACCAAACTTAGAGTTTGACTGTGGGGGCTCTGTTTGGCTCTGTTTTTAGGGAAGCTCTTCATGCTTCCTCTCCATGATGACAGAGGGATATCCCTGAGCCTTAAACACCAAGGATTCTTCATTCACTTGAATGATCAACTCTCCTCTATCAACATCAATCACAGCCTTTGCTGTGATTAGGAAGGGTCTGCCAAGGATGAGGGATTCATCCATGCACTTCCCAGTCTCTAGGACTATGAAATCAGTAGGGATGTAATGGTCTTCAACCTTTACCAGAACATCCTCTACAAGTCCATAGGCTTGTTTTCTTGAATTGTCTGCCATCTCTAGTGAGATTTTTGCAGCTTGCACCTCAAAGATCCCTAGTTTCTCCATTACAGAGAGAGGCATGAGGTTTACACTTGACCCTAAGTCACACAAGGCCTTCTTGAAGGTCATGGTGCCTATGGTACAAGGTATTGAAAACTTCCCAGGATCTTGTCTCTTTTGAGGTAATTTCTGCCTAGACAAGTCATCCAGTTCTTTGGTGAGCAAAGGGGGTTCATCCTCCCAAGTCTCATTTCCAAATAACTTGTCATTCAGCTTCATGATTGCTCCAAGGTATTTGGCAACTTGCTCTTCAGTGACATACTCATCCTCTTCAGAGGAAGAATACTCATCAGAGCTCATGAATGGCAGAAGTAAGTCCAATGGAATCTCTATGGTCTCATTTTGAGCCTCAGATTCCCATGGTTCCTCATTGGGGAACTCATTGGAGGTCAGTGGACGTCCATTGAGGTCTTCCTCAGTGGCGTTCACTGCCTCTTCTTCCTCCCAAAATTCGGCCATGTTGATGGCTTTGCACTCTCCTTTTGGATTTTCTTCTGTATTGCTTGGGAGAGTACTAGGAGGGAGTTTAGTAATTTTCTTGCTCAGCTGTCCCACTTGTGCCTCCAAGTTTCTAATGGAGGACCTTGTTTCAGTCATGAAACTTTGAGTGGTTTTGATTAGATCAGAGACCATGGTTGCTAAGTCAGAGGTATTCTGCTTAGGACTCTCTGTCTGTTGCTGAGAAGATGATGGAAAAGGCTTGCTATTGCTAAACCTGTTTCTTCCACCATTATTATTATTGAAACCTTGTTGAGGTCTCTGTTGATCCTTCCATGAGAAATTTGGATGATTTCTCCATGAAAGATTATAGGTGTTTCCATAGGGTTCTCCCATGTAATTCACCTCTTCCATTGAAGGGTTCTCAGGATCATAAGCTTCTTCCTCAGATGAAGCTTCTTTAGTACTGCTTGGTGCATTTTGCATTCCAGACAGACTTTGAGAAATCAAATTGACTTGTTGAGTCAATATTTTATTCTGAGCCAATATGGCATTCAGAGTGTCAATCTCAAGAACTCCTTTCTTCTGACTAGTCCCATTGTTCACAGGATTCCTTTCAGAAGTGTACATGAATTGGTTATTTGCAACCATTTCAATCAGCTCTTGAGCTTCTGTAGGCGTCTTCTTCAGATGAAGAGAGCCTCCAGCAGAGCTATCCAAAGACATTTTGGATAGTTCAGAGAGACCATCATAGAAAATACCTATGATGCTCCATTCAGAAAGCATATCAGATGGACACTTTCTGATTAATTGTTTGTATCTTTCCCAAGCTTCATAGAGGGATTCTCCTTCCTTCTGTCTGAAGGTTTGGACTTCCACTCTAAGCTTACTCAATTTTTGAGGTGGAAAGAACTTTGCCAAGAAGGCATTGACTAGCTTTTCCCAAGAGTCCAGGCTTTCTTTAGGTTGTGAGTCCAACCATGTCCTAGCTCTGTCTCTTACAGCAAAACGGAATAGCATAAGTCTGTAGACCTCAGGGTCAACCCCATTAGTCTTGACAGTGTCACAGATTTGCAAGAATTCAGCTAAGAACTGATGAGGATCTTCCAATGGAAGTCCATGGAACTTGCAATTCTGTTGCATTAGAGAAACTAATTGAGGCTTAAGCTCAAAGTTGTTTGCTCCAATGGCAGGGATAGAGATGCTTCTCCCATAGAAGTCGGGAGTAGGTGCAGTAAAGTCACCCAGCACCTTCCTTGCATTGTTGGCATTGTTGTTGTTTTCGGCTGCCATGAGTTCTTCTTCTTTGAAGATTTCTGTTAGGTCCTCTACAGAGAGTTGTGCCTTAGCTTCTCTTAGCTTTCGCTTCAAGGTCCTTTCAGGTTCGGGATCAGCCTCAACAAGAATGCTTTTGTCTCTGCTTCTACTCATAAGAAAGAGAAGAGAACAAGGAAATATGGAATCCTCTATGTCACAGTATAGAGATTCCTTGAGGTGTCAGAAGAAAAGAAAAATGGAAGGCAGAAGTAGAAAATTCGAACCTATCAAAGAAGATGGAGTTCGAATTTTGCATCAAGGAATAGTGTTAGTCCATAAATAGAAAGATGTGAGAAGAAGGGAAGCAATTTTCGAAAATTAAGTCAAAGATTTTGAAAATATTTTTGAAAAACACTAATTGATTTTCGAAAATCAAGAGTGAAAAAGAAATCAAGTGATTTTTTTTGAAAAAGATTTTGAAATTAGAAATCAAAAAGATTTGATTGAAAGCTATTTTGAAAAAGATGTGGTTAAGAGGGTATGATTAGCTTTAAAAAGATGTGATTGAGAAGATATGATTTGAAAAACATTTTAAAAAGATTTGATTTTGAAAATTAATGACTTGGCTATCAAGAAAAGATATGATTCAAACATTAAACCTTTCTCAACAGAAAAGGCAACATACTTGAAATGTTGAATCAAATCATTGATTGATAGCAAGTATCTTTGAAAAAGGAAAGAAATTGATTTTGAAAAAGATTTGATTGAAAAGATATGATTTGAAAAAGATTTGATTTTGAAAAACTTTGAAAACCTGAAAAAAAATTGCATTGAAAACAGAATCTTCCCTCTTGTGCCATCCTGGCGTTAAACGCCCAGAATGGTGCACATTCTGGCGTTTAACGCCCAAAACACTACCTTTTTGGGCGTTAAACTCCCAACCAGGTACCTTGGCTGGCGTTTAAACGCCAGTCTGTCCTTCTTCACTGGGCGTTTTGAACGCCCAGCTTTTTCTGTGCAATTCCTCTGCAGTATGTTCTGAATCTTCAATTCTCTGTATTATTGACTTGAAAGGACACAAATTAAAAATATTTTTGGATTTTTAATAATGAAGAATAATCAAAATGCAACTAAAATCAAATAACAATGCATGCAAGACACCAAACTTAGCAGTTTGTATACTACTGACACTAATGAGAATGCATATGAGACACATAAACACTCAAGTCAAAAGAATTCAAAGATCAGAGTAAGAAATCATCAAGAATTACTTGAAGATCCTTAAGACACATGAATGAATGCAAGAAGAACAGAAACATGCAATTGACACCAAACTTAAAATGAGAATAGAGTCTCAATAAGAAACATAAAATATTTTTTTGTTTTTATGATTTTGTAATTTTTTTGGATTTTCGAAAATTAAGTGGAAAAGAAAATAAAGGTATCAAAATTCTTAATGAGAATTCCAGGAATCATGCAATGTTTAGTCTAAGACTCCGGTCCAGGAATTAGACATGGCTTCACAGCCAGCCAAGCTTTCAAAGAAAGCTTCGGTCCAAAACACTAGACATGGCCAAAGGCCAGCCAAGCCTTAGCAGATCACTGCTCCAACAGCAAGATTGATAGAAATCAACAAGCTCTTGTGATGATAAGTTGAAACCTCGGTCCAATGAAATTAGACATGGCTTCACAGCCAGCCAGACTTCAACAAATCATCATGAAACTCTAGAATTCATCTTCAAGAATTCTGAAGAAAAATACCTAATCTAAGCAACAAGATGAACCGTCAGTTGTCCATACTCGAACAATCCCCGGCAACGGCGCCAAAAACTTGGTGCACGAAATTGTGATCACTACTTTTCACAACTCAAATAATCCCCGGTGATGAAACCAAAAACTTGGTGTTCAATACCATGGCATAAACACAACTTCGCACAACTAACCAGCAAGTGTACTGGGTCGTCCAAGTAATAAACCTTACGCGAGTAAGGGTCGATCCCACAGAGATTGTTGGTATGAAGCAAGCTATGGTCACCTTGTAAATCTCAGTCAGGCAAACTCAAATGGGTATGGTGATAAACGCATAAAACATAAAGATAAAGATAGAGATACTTATGTAATTCATTGGTAGGAACTTCAGATAAGCGTATGAAGATGCCTTCCCTTCCGTCTCTCTGCTTTCCCACTGTCTTCATCCAATCCTTCTTACTCCTTTCCATGGCAAGCTTAAGCAAGGGTTTCACCGTTGTCAGTGGCTACCTCCCATCCTCTCAGTGGAAATGTTCAACGCACCCTGTCACGGCACGGCTATCCATCTGTCGGTTCTCAATCAGGCCGGAATAGAATCCAGTGATTCTTTTGCGTCTGTCACTAACGCCCCGCCCTCAGGAGTTTGAAGCACGTCACAGTCATTCAATCATTGAATCCTACTCAGAATACCACAGACAAGGTTAGACCTTCCGGATTCTCTTGAATGCCGCCATCAGTTCTAGCCTATACCACGAAGACTCTGATCTCACGGAATGGCTGGCTCGTTTGTCAGGCGAGCACTCGGTTGTCAGGCGATCAACCATGCATCGTGTATCAGGAATCCAAGAGATATTCACCCAATCGAAGGTAGAACGGAGGTGGTTGTCAGTCACACGTTCATAGGTGAGAATGATGATGAGTGTCACGGATCATCACATTCATCAAGTTGAAGAACAAGTGATATCTTAGAACAAGAACAAGCGGAATTGAATAGAAGAACAATAGTAATTGCATTAATACTCGAGGTACAGCAGAGCTCCACACCTTAATCTATGGTGTATAGAAACTCCACCGTTGAAAATACATAAGAACAAGGTCTAGGCATGGCCGAATGGCCAGCCTCCCAATGATCTAAGAACTAGATGTCCAAAGATGATCTAGAGATCTAAAGTGATCAAAAGATTCAAATACAATAGTAAAAGGTCCTATATATAGAGAACTAGTAGCCTAGGGTGTACAGAGATGAGTAAATGACATAAAAATCCACTTCCGGGCCCACTTGGTGTGTGCTTGGGCTGAGCAATGAAGCATTTTCGTGTAGAGACTCTTCTTGGAGTTAAACGCCAGCTTTTATGCCAGTTTGGGCGTTTAACTCCCATTTTGGTGCCAGTTCCGGCGTTTAACGCTGGAATTCCTGAGGGTGACTTTGAACGCCGGTTTGGGCCATCAAATCTTGGGCAAAGTATGGACTATCATATATTGCTGGAAAGCCCAGGATGTCTACTTTCCAACGCCGTTGAGAGCGCGCCAATTGGGCTTCTGTAGCTCCAGAAAATCCACTTCGAGTGCAGGGAGATCAGAATCCAACAGCATCTGCAGTCCTTTTTGGTCTCTGAATCAGATTTTTGCTCAGGTCCCTCAATTTCAGCCAGAAAATACCTGAAATCACAGAAAAACACACAAACTCATAGTAAAGTCCAGAAAAGTGAATTTTAACTAAAAACTAATAAAAATATACTAAAAACTAACTAGATCATACTAAAAACATACTAAAAACAATGCCAAAAAGCGTATAAATTATCCGCTCATCATCTATTCAATCACGTTTGTTTCTATTCTAAGATACTCACTCGTATTTCAACATGGAGAATGTGATGATCCGTGACACTCATCATCATTCCCCAACTTATGAATGCGTGCCTGACAACCACTTCTGTTCTACATGAGCTCAACGTAGTCATTGGACGACAGCTTGAGTGCGTATCTCTTGGGTTTCTAATCCACGAGTTTGACCTGCATCTCCTGACAACAAAGCACTCAAACTCGTGAGATCAGAACCTTCATGGTAGAGGCTAGAACCAATTGGCAGCATTCCTGAGATCCAGAAAGTCTAAACCTTGTCTGTGGTATTCTGAGTAGGATCTGAGATGGGATGACTGTGACGAGCTTCAAACTCGCGAATGTTGGGCGCAGTGACAGTGTGCAAAAGGATAAATGTATCCTATTCCGACACAAGTAGAACCGATAGATGATTAGCCATGCGGAAACCCGTAGAGGACATGTTTTCACTGAGAGGACGGATGGTATCTATTGACAACGGTGATCCACCAACATACAGTCTGCCATGGAAGGGACATGCATTTTTGGAAGAAGAAGACAGTAGGAAAGCAGAAATTCATAAGACAAAGCAACTCCAAAACCTCAACCTGCTCTCTATTATTGAATAACAAGTACCATTCTTTTCATGCTCTTTTACTTTTCACAAACAAAATCCTTTTTATTATTAATCTCCTAACTAAGAGTTACAAGATAACCATAGCTTGCTTCAAGCCGACAATCTCCGTGGGATCGACCCTTACTCACGTAAGGTATTACTTGGACGACTCAGTGCACTTGCTCGTTAGTTGTACGGAGTTATGAAAAGTGTGATTTATAATTCCGTGCACCACTCCTCTTCAGTCTTAGAATAAACAAGAATGTCATCAATAAAGACAATAATAAACTTGTCCAGATACGGTCGAAAAATCCTGTTCATATAATCTATAAATACTGCTGGGGCATTGGTTAACCCGAAAGACATCAATGTATACTCATAATGACCATAACGGGTTCTGAAAGCAGTCTTTGGAATATCCTCGTCTCTAACCCTTATCTGATGATAACCAGATCACAGGTCAATCTTAGAAAACACACCGGCACCCTGTAACTGATCCATTAGATCGTCGATTCTAGGCAACGGATATTTATTCTTTACAGTGATCTTATTCAACCGCCGATAATCGACACACAACCGCATACTCCCATCTTTCTTCTTTACCAGTAACACTGGCGCTCCCCACGGAGAAATACTTGGTCGGATAAAATGCTTACCCAACAAATCTTCCAGCTGAGCTTTCAATTCAGCCATTTCTAAAGGTGACATCCTATAAGGAGTAATCGAAATCGGACTGGCTCCAGGCACCAACTCAATTGCGAATTCAACTTCCCGGTTAGGTGGAAATTCATTAATATCATCCGGAAACACATATAAAAATTCACGTACAACCAGAATCTGCTCTAAACTCTGATCATCACCTAATACTCCTGCAGTTAATAACATAATGCACTGACATTCAGTTCCAGAACAGTTTACTATCATAGAATTCAAATAGTAACTATTCACCAGAACCGGTGCTTCTGACCCTTCTGGCATAAACTGTACTGACTTCTCAGAACAATCAAGCAAAATATGATTCTTGGATAACCAATCCAATCGCAAGATGAGATCAAGACCAATCATAGGCAAACAAATCAAATCATGCACAAATTCACGCTGTTGTACTCGAAAGGGAACTTGTGGACATCCTATCCTAGTCACCATAGTTTCATGAGTAGCATTATATACTTTCAAATCATAACCTAAAACCACCTTTTCAAATGCAATAAATGAATGAGTTGCTCCATAATCAAATAAAGCGTTTAAGATTTTACCAGCTATTTCACAATTACCTCTAATCAGTGTCTCAGATCCCTCAGCACCTACTGTAGAAGTGTTGTATACTCTCCCCGACTGCTGCACCCTACCAGTCTCATACTTCTTCTTCTCCGGGTAATTAGTGGCCATATGCCCGGGCTGTCCACAGGAATAGCATACTCCAAGTCCTAACCTGCACGGAACTCCAGGGTGATACTTTCCGCACCTCTGACAGTTCAGATCCTACTGTGGCTGCTTCCCAAACCTTCTTCCCTGGTTGACATTAATATTCGGCCTTCTGTAATTACCCTGACCCTGAATCTGCTGGGGAACAAAGCCTCCACGCTTGAAATTCCTACCTCTCGAAGCAAAATTTCTCCCTAAAGATCTCTGAAAAGGCACCCTCAAACTGCCTTTCTCTGCTGCCGCCTTCCTCACACAATCTTTAGCCACCCTACTCTTATTCACCAATTTATAAAACACTCTGATCTCCATTGGGGGCAATGAAGCTCAGAATATCGCCCCGAAGACCTCCCTCATATTTAATACACTTCCATTCAGTAAAATCTTTAGGCCCACCTTGACAGATACGAGAAAAGTGACATAACTCCTCACATCTACTAGTATACTCAGCAACAGTCATTTGTCCCTACTTTAACTGCATCAATTCAAGTTCCTTGGTATTTCTGGCTGGATTAGGAAAATATTTCTTATAGAATTCTGTTCGAAAAACCTCCCAATGAATCGCAGCACCATCATGCTGCAGGATACGTCGGGTTCCCTGCCACCAATACTGAGCTTCGCCTTGTAACTAATAAGTTCCAAATTCAACCCATTGCTCTTCAGGAAGCTGTTGGGCCTGCAATACCCGTTCCATAGCCTGAATCTAATTATCTGCATCAGTGGAATGTGAGGTTCCCCTGAAGGTCGGAGGGCGAACTTTCAGAAATGTAGCAAGACTCATAGGACCATCCTCATCATTATTGTTCCTATGATTACCCTCGTTTATCTGATTACCCAATGCCTCGGCTGTCGCCTGCATAGTTGCACCCATATTTTCCAGGGTAGTCATAAAGTCTACTGGATCAGTCCTTGTAGGGGCAGGAGTAACGGTGCCAGTCCTACCTCTACCTCGCCCGCGACCGCGTCCGCGAGTCGACATCTGGTCCCTATACGCACCAAACAACTGATATTAAGTTGATCAGTCTCAATATTGCAAGTCTAATGCTTTAAGTTCCAAATGCATGCTCACAAATGTTTATCCCATATATATCAATCTGATATCCTAATAACACATAAACACATATACAGAGAATACACAGAAGTACAATCAGTCTGTCTTTCAAGCTCTATAAAAACGAACTACTCTGATACCATAATGTAACACCCTACCACACAGAGCTTTATGCTTAAGTCGTAAAATAGAGATGGTGTAGTATTACGATCTCTAAAATAAAATGTATATATATAATAGCAGAAGAATTATAATATGCTAGGAGCCTTGAAGAATAGAGGAAATAAAAATTGCGAAAGAAAAGTGCAACGCTCGACAAATGAGTTAACTTGCATGCTAAGAAAGCTACAGCTTTCAAGTGTAAAGTAACCCAAAATAGGAACAGATAGTCAAAGATACAAAAAAAGAGCTCCTGACTCAGCTTGCAAAGTCAAGACTGGCCGGAGAATATACACACATATATACATATATATACATATCCAAAACCCAAATGTACATAAACAAAATCCTACCTCTCCATACACCTCTAGGAGGATCAAAAAGAATAAGTTATATGGAGAGAAAGCTAAGTACATATATATACATCATAGCATAGCAAACTAACTCAGTAACCACTCCGCTTCAAGAGTCCAGACGCCTAACGAGATGCCTCTCAACCTGCATCTGAAAAACAACAACATAGTATGGAATGAGAACCAAAGGTTCTTAGTATGGTAAAGGTGCCACACACATAATATATAAGGTTTTGGGAATGCCAGAGGAAATCCTAGAATGCCGACACTCAGATTATAGAGCTTAAAGTATTAAACAGAAGCCATAAAAGGTGGTTTTCTAAGAGTACCTAAACCTAACTTAGCTTAATCATACATCTAAGGCTCATACTGCCATTCCTCCAAACCTCCAACACCATCATGCATTTTACAGACATTTAAATAGATAAAGGCAAGAACAAGATGGTTACAAATACTGCAGGTAAACATTTAATATGGCAAGTACATTTAGGCACACCCACTTAAAGCACAAGCAAGTAATTCAAGTAATATGCATATGATGCATGCCTGTCCTATGGTTGATGAGGCTCATCTTTCGGTTATCCAGTAAACCCGACAAGCCTGAATTGTACTTAGACTGTCCCTCAACGTGCATCCCCAAGAGTCTATGCATAGATTTTTCTCAAATAATCAATATTGCTCAATTGGGGTAACATTCCCGGGAATTTAGATAGTGCCCGGTCACACATACGTCGTAGGGTCAACAGAGTATCAAGTTTTCAACCTGGTACACGTGGTGGCAAGCCATGGCACTTAATCTAGGGAAACTCGTATCTCAGATCATTCAAATTCATGAGCCATATAAATAATTCAATTATAATTCATCAACATCCTCATCATTCTCAATCGCATCTCCTTCATCATCATACATCAATCATATTCAATTCTTATCCTTCATTATCACACCTCCCATTCCGTCCATCAATAGTTCCAATTCAAAACATAATTTATTCTTTTCTAAATGAATCAAATTTAAGACATGCTCATTTTCTTAATAACTCAAAATCAAACCATATAACCTTTGAATCTAAATCTTTTTAAATAATCATATAAACAAAATCTCTAATTTTTATAAAATTTTGGCAGCATCTCCTCTAAAACTCGGACTTTGTCACCCCTTTCGGGTCCAAACCTACATTCTTTCCAATTCAACATACCCTTTCTCATCATCATAACAATCACCATAATAAATCTACCTCAAATCAACAATTATACTCATACAATATTCAAATCCAACAACCAAAATTCAACTAAGAATCATAGTTCACAAATCCTAGGCTTTTAACACAAAATACCTCATTATCACAACAACCTCCACAATAGTTATACCTCAAATCAATAATTCACCAAATCACCAGTTAATCAACAAGCACCAAACCAACCATGTTCATCAACAGGATACTAAGTATTAAATATACACATGTAATCCAACTTATCCTATGGTCATCTAGCTTAAGTTTTCACAGAACATTATATATTAAATGCAAGAAACCTAAACCATACCTTAGCCGATTTTCAAGTATTATTCCAAGACAATTTTTCTAAAAGAACACAGCCCTCAAAACCTCAACTAATTCGCTTCCTCCAAGTTCCAGTATTCACAATTTCAAGCTCCAATTATTTATTTTCAACCTAATACACATTCTAACACATGTATATCCAATTTAATACTCAAAACCCAAATTTAATGAAATTAAAATAAAATTATCGTATCCTCACCTTATCCAAGCTTCACATAAGCAAGAGTGAAAGTTTTTCTCAAGCTAATTGGATCCTAAAACATCAAAATTTAAAGAAATTCAACTTTCCCATTCAAAATTCAAAAATTGGTGGAAAAGGGGGCTGAGAGTGATTAAATAAGTTGCCAATGAAATTGTTCCAGTAGAAATATAGAGCTCGACGCGGTGGACATGTGGCTACAAACGGTGCGGCAATCGGAGCTCGGACGTAGAAGTTACGGGAGTTGGAAGTTAACGTAAGGGTTTCGGGAGCATTCTCTCTTCCCTGGAAGCATTTCACGCTGCTGCAGGTGAAATGAAGAAGAAAGGGGATTTCGGGCTCTTTTAAATGTGTTGGTCCGGTTGGACCGATAGTCTGGTTCGGATTCAGTTCAACCGGTTTAGCCTGTTCGGTCTAATTTTGGACCGTTTTCTTCAAAATTAGTGTCAAAATTCTCATTTTGATGAGATCTATTCTAATTTGATATAAGATTCACGTTTCTAATCTTCCTTATTAAAAACTAATTTATTGACTAATTATCTTCTAATTTAATCAGGGTTTACAACAGTCGCCATCACTGGAGTTTTGGTCACCGCTGTTGTTTGAGGTGGCTGCCGAGGCTACTGCTAAACCAATTCAGAGACCGTTGTTGTTTCGTTTTTTTATTACAGTAAGTATCTCTATATCAAAAACATCGTGTTAGTGTTCTGTTACGAGTTATTAAGGTTTTCGCGATATTAATATTTTAGGATTTAGTAACCGAGGTTTATGTTGCGATTAAGGTTGTTTCTGCTGTTGCCGAAGTGAGTGGAGCTGTGGTTTCTGGTTGTTTATGGGTTCGACTTTTCGAAGTAGGGTGTTTCTAAAAACTCAATT
Organism: Arachis hypogaea; assembly: GCF_003086295.3. Taxonomy (NCBI): domain Eukaryota; kingdom Viridiplantae; phylum Streptophyta; class Magnoliopsida; order Fabales; family Fabaceae; genus Arachis; species Arachis hypogaea. The sequence goes on from NC_092036.1 coordinate 21,331,395, forward strand.
TTATAAATTGAAATTGTTATAAATCGATATTGATGTGAGAAATACACATTTTAGTGATTGTATAAATCTTATGGATTGTTTGGATGTTTGGATGAAAATGGCTGTTGTTTGAAATTGAATTATTGATTGATTTTGTTAAACTGGTGGTTGCTAGATAGGTTTTATTGAAGTTTTGAAAATGATTGGAATTATTGAAAAATGATTGATTTTGGAATCAGCTTGATTTTGAACTGATTTGGTTTTGAACCCGTTGGAATATGGTTGAGGAATGGTTTGGTTGGGACCCAAAAATGGTGGCAAAGTGCAAGTTTTAGAGGAGGTGCTGTCAAAATTTCTATAAAATTTGATGCTTTATTCGAAATATTATTTAGAAAATTGTGGATTTAAGAATTATGTTAGTTGATTTTGAATTGGTTAATAAAATAATGAATTATGCTTGAGTTTGATTTATTAAGGAAAGTATTATATCTTGAGTACAAATTATTTAAGAAAAGAATTGTGTTTTAAGGTTGATTTAAATATGAAAAGACTTATATTTTGGAGTTTGATTAAAGAAGTACCTTTGGAGGAGTTTTAATGGATTTAAAAGAAATTGAACTTTGATTGATTAATTTCATTTTGTGACGTTTTGAGGAAAAGTTTAAAGTATTTTTTAAATTTTGATTTAGTAAAACTAAACAAATTTCGAATCTCTGGGAATGTTTCAGATTTAAGAATGAAACTGAAATTGATTTTGGGTTTAAATAATTTAGTTTTGAAATTGGTTCGGAACTTTTGGCTTACATGCTTTGGTTTTGGTTTAAACTCCATTTTAATTAATTCAAATTAAGCAAATATGATTTCAAGGATTTTTAAAGAATTTAAGAAATGAGGTAGGTGATTCTCCCCTAATATCTTGAGACTCTGCCGTCAAGTTTAATTAATAACTCCTGATTTAAAGTACTTAAGTGACTATTTTAAGAACGAATTATTTTTTTGGTTGGTTTGGGAAAATTTTTAATTGAGTATAAATGAGTATTATAAAAGAGAAATGATTTTGGTTTCAAAGTAAAGTGATTTAAGGAAAAAGTGATCGGCATGAATAATGATGTAACTTGATGTGGATTGTTGAGGAATTGCGGGAATGATGATGAATGAATGATATGAAATTATTACTTAGCTTATGCACTTCCAGTTATCTGAGATGATGATGCATGAATGATATGAAATTATTTCTTGGCTTGTGCATTTCTAGTTATCTGAGATACGAGTTTTTCTGGGTAGATGCAGTGGCTAGCCACCACTCGCTCTAAGTTGAGACTCAATACTCTATTGATCCTACGTCGCAAGATGTGGCCGGACACTTTAACTCCCCGAAAATTCCCCCAATGAGCTGAATTTAATAATGATTGAGAAAATGCTATGCATAAACTCTTGGGGATGTGCACACAAGGGATTGTCCAAGATTAGCTACTAGACATGTCAGGTTGGCTTTATAACCGACAGATGAGACTCATCAGCCATAGGGCAGACATTCATCATATGCATCTATGTGATATTGTTTGGGTGCACATATTGTAATTGGTTTGCCTATGTGAATAATTCTGTTTAATTGCTAATTGCTATACTTGATGTAACTGCTCTTGATCGTGTTTGAGCCTTATTACTTGTGTTTATGACTGAAATTAGTTGGATTGTGGCGAATTGGATGTTGATTGAGTTGTTTGGGCCTGAGGTTGTGTTTGATTATGTGATTGGCCTGAGATCATACCTGGTTTGTGTTTGAGGTCTAGTTATGTATGAAAAATTAAATTGGTTTAGCATAGACTTAATGAACTTATGTTTGGGACAGGTTGGTCATTCATGTTGTCTAGAGAAAGCTTTTAAAATTTTTATAACTAAGGAAAAAGGTTTTCTAAGTCCCTGGGTAATTAACTGGTTTCTCTTTTGAAAGGGATTTTGGATGTTAAACCTTTGGTTTTCGAAAAGGTACATAAGACGAGCAACGATCATTGTATTTTAAAAATAGTTTTATTTTACGTATCTTATTATAACAATTTTTTGACCCCTTTTGTAAGGACTAGCAAGAATGATGTTCTCAACCCCTACAGACTTTCCTTTTTAGGATATGAGCGAAGAACTCACGAAGAGTTTATTTAGTTTCTGTTTATACGATGTTATGTATATGTTTTAGTTATATATAATTTTTTCCTTGCCTTTGTCCTTGTAATTTTGTAAGTGGGATATGAATTTTTGGGATATACTTCTATGTAAGTTATTACTATGTATGTATATAATCATAAGTATTGTTTTCAGTTTGTATATATGTATATATATTTTACCTTAAAAGATCTTTCTTTACGAGTTATACGGTTTTAAGTTTTAAACATGCTCCTATCTTAGTACTAAATATGTTTAGAGACGTCATAATATCCAAGCTATCAGAGTGGCGTAGTCGGAAGCGTGACATTCTAATAGCAAAGGTGTTACAAAAACCGCTGTTAATAATAAAACATAATCTAGCTACTTCTTTTTCCGCAGCACTGACCGCTGCAATATGTTAATTTTGCAGCGGTCACACCGTAATCGTCGCTGCCACTAAATGCCAAATTAATTGCAACATCACTCTTTTTCGTCGTATCAATTGCTGCTTCATTTTGCAGCGCTTTTTTTAACCGTCGTTATCTGCCAGTTTTATTGTAGTGAATAGATATTCAATTTTTTTTAATTATTTTCATTTTAATGACATCGACAAAAATATAAATAATGAATAATAAAATAATAATTTATAAAGTAAAAGATAAATTTTAAAATAAAATAATATATAAAAGATTAATTAATAAATTATATTCAGAAAAGAACTATTTTAATGATTATTAAAAAATAAAAAATAATATTTTGCTACTAAGACCATTTAATAGTCCAAATGTTGTTGGACTATTTAATCTTTTGACTAAAAATTTACAAACAGTTATGTTTATGTGAAGTTGATAGTTGAAAATTATTAAATAATAATTTAGTTAAATACTTAAATATATTAAATCATCTAATAGTTTCAATAATCAACTCCATAAAAAAATAACTGCATCTGAATTTTTATCTTTAAAATAATGTATTTTTTGAAGCTCCTAATAAAACTCATCGTTTTGGCAAACATAGTTATTATTTATTATCAATAGTTTGTATTTCTAATATCAACGCAGCATTTACTCATTCAGCGAGTCTTTTTCTGCACGCCAGGGAGTGATCTTCTTCCTGGCGTCGGGTTTTTCGGGTCATTGTGTACACGTTTAAATTCTTTGTTTAGCAATGAGGTGATGCTTTGTATGAGTTATTGCTGTCAGATATAGAGATTCATATATCCCTTTTTTATAGTCTTAACATACATTCATTTGTGTTAAATGAATTTTGAAAAAAGATAACGATAAAATTAAGTATATATTGAATAATTTTCGGACAAAAGTGTCATGATGATTTTTATTAGATTCTACTATATATAATAGTCAAATGGAAGAGTTGTAATAGTCATGATTGTTATGTGAATTTAACGTATGATTTAAATGATAACTATGTCTTACATTAAATTTATTTGAACTTTTATATCTGAATTTATCCTGTGTGATATTTATTTTATATCATGTGATTAATTTCCTTACAAGATATGTTATTATTATTATTATTATTAGGGTTAAGTACTAAAATCGACCCTAAGGTATAAGGGGCGAAAATCAAAATCGTCCCCTATCTTTTTTTCTTATTAAAATCATTCTCAATGTTCAAAAACGTTTTAAAATCATCATTTTTACCAATTTTATTTTTTTATTATCAAATTACTCCTAATTAAAAAAATTATAAAATAAAATAAATATAATTATAAAATAAAATAAATAAGAAAGAAAGAAAAGAGAGAAACGTCTACAGGAAACAAAAAGAAAGAAAGAAAGAAACGGTGAGGGCTTGAGAGAGAGAGTGATGGAGAGCTGAGAAGGGAAGAGAGGGAGGCCGTGTCCAGCGCCGCCGCCGCCATGCCCAGCGGCCTTGCTTGTCATCGTCGCCATCAAAGGGAAGAGGGAGAGAGAGTGCCGTCGCGAATCAGAGTTGAGCCGAGAAGAGAAACAGTGCGAGAGAGGGAGCGAGCCACCGAGGGGAGCGTCACCACCGCCAGGGCCGCCGTTGAGGGGGTGGGAGGGAAGGGAAGCCGCACCGCCGTCCTACCGCCTGTGATCCGCCACTGTTCCTCCTTCTTCTTGTGATCCGCCACTGTTCCTCCTCCTCGCCCTCACCGCACTCTTCTTCTTCTTCTTCGTCTTCTTCTTCTTTGAATTTTATTTTTGTTGTAGAATTTCTGAATTTTTAGTGAAATTTGTTATGGAATATCTATAATTTAATTTTCTATGATTTGGCTTAAATTTGGAATATTATTGTTGCTGAATTTGTTGATTATTGTTCAAAATAAATTTGTTAATTATTCTGAGTTATGATTTTCTGAGGTGGGAGTAGTGGTGGGTTCTGGTGTTGATGATGATAGTGGGGGTGGTGGTGGGTTCTGGTGTTGATGATTTTAATAACTAAAAAAGGTCGGGAACGATTTTAATTTTCACCCCAGATCTTAGAGATAATTTCAGTACTTAACCTTATTACTGTGTCTTTGCCCCACTATAATTTATATATAGTGCGATAAGAAAACTATTTATTTTTATCATGAAACTTAAAAGAAGATGAATTAACAATTAATTAGCTTAGCAAATGATTAGAAGTTTATTGGATTGTAATCATTAATATATATTATTTTGATTTGTAATTTATGGCCATAATTATATTGTTCGACACGATAGTTATTTTCAAAATATTTTCTTCATTAAATAAAACTCAATCAATATTACTGAAGTGGGAAAAATGTTAGTATTTTTTTTAGTGAAATTTTATTGATTCTTGACTTTTATTTTTATGAAATAGATTAAATGTTTAAGTATATATGAAATGATTCCATGATCGATCTACTTTAAGTTTTGAATGTTACTATGTATTATTAAACTTTAATGCTTAATAATTAATGTACATATAATAAGATAGAATAATAGTATAGGATCTTTCATGATCTATTTAAGTTTTTGATGGTTAAAATCTGATGACTATAGGACGAATGTAAAAATTTTAATATTGAGGGTAGAATTTTAGATTTTTTTTTATTTTACAAAAATAATTAGTATATAATTATTAGAGTTAATTTTTTAAAAGATTTGTCAAATATATATATATATATAATTATAAATTTTTTTAAAATTTTATTTTTTAATATTATTATAAAATATAAAATACTAATAAATTATAACGTGTTTAGTTAAAAATGATCAAATATCTTATTAATTAAAATTAATTTTTTAAAATTTTTAAAAATTTAAAAATAACTTATAAATTATTGGCTGTTTAAAAGACATATATATAAGATATCTTAATAATTTTTTTTAACAACGTAAATTTAAAAAAAATAAACGAGTATTTTTAAAAAAAAAAAATCTTAAGTACATAATGTAATTATTAAAATATAACGACATAAATTATTATTAATATAATAATATAAATGTTAAATATGTTAATATAAAAAAATAAATAATTTTTTTAAATAAATATAGAAATTATTATATAAAAATTAATTTAAAAAATATAAAAATTTAAAGATATGATATTAAATTAGTTAAATAAAAAATATTAGTAAATTAAATAATTAAGACATAAATGTATTATATAATAAAAAATAATACATATAAATTACTAAATTACATAATATTTTTTTTAAACATATTTTATATATAAGTATAGTTTTTCAAAATTTTAGAAGGAAAGCCGAGGTCACTACGTACTTATTCCTTTTAGGTCCTTCCCTGGATGACTATATATTATAATATTATAAGAAAAGAAATTCACACTTCCATCTTGACGGCTAATAAATACATCTTATGTCATTTCTAAAAAAATTAGATCAAATGTATATTTTCAAATATTATCCTCAAATCACTCTGCTTGAACTATAATTATAAACTTCAAATGTACACATTGTTATCAATTTATATTCCTATTGTGTTGGTACTCTAATTCATTTGTCACCAACTCCAAGTGATAGTGTTTTTTAACCACTTTATTAGATGTAAAAATATTCTTACTTACAAATCTTTTAATATCAAAGAAGAATCGGGATAGGGCCAAGCGCTCAGCTCAAATCTTTTAGTAGCTAGCTGTTATTGAAGGTCAATGTCTCATTATTTGCTTTTGTTTTTATTATTAATTGACATTGTACAAGAGAGAGCTTGAGGTTTAATATTTTTAGTTAAATTTATCAGCCATACCTAAAATATTTTCTGCTGATGGGTGCATATTTGGAAACTTTCCTCTACTTCTAGATGAATATTAAAGCAAAAAAATTATATGGAATTATAGATCCCATTTCACTCCTCATCCACCATTCCAACACCCCGTCCCAAAAAAAAAATGATCCAAATAAAGAGAGGAATGCAAAATGAAATAAGAAAAAGTAAATTAGAGTTTTCTGTCTGAATTGATGACTTCGCATCACACTCTCCACTGCACAACACGGAGACAAACATGAGTTTTATTAGTATAAAATTAAATTGTTAATTAAATATTAACTAATATTAATAAAAATTAAAAAAATATAGATAAATAATAAAAATACTAAATAATATAAACAATGAATATATTGGATGTTCAATTCATTAGGTGTGCGGATAATTATTCTAATATTAAGATTTTTTTTTAAGTAATCTAATATTAAGATTTAGGTAAATAATTTAGGGGGTAATGTATTTTTATTTTATTGAGTCAATTTTAAAATTTATTATTCATATTATTCACAAAATTCATTGTCTATCTAACAAAATTTTAAAAATTATTAACCCCCTAATATTTCTCTTTGTCTAATGGTTCACAAAGGAAAACAAACAAGCACATGGTTAAGGTTCCCAATAACAAGATTACATACAGTTCCTCAAAGTTAAAATCAATTAGACTTTGTTTAGTTGAAAGAAAAGGAGTGGAGAGACAAAAAAATAATAATTGAATTTTTATTTTTTTTAGATATATTTAAATGAAATAAAATTAAAAAAAATACATAATGTTATAAAAAGAAAATAAGTTTGACCTTATATATTATAAAATGTATTGAAAAAAAAAGCATAAGACAATTTTGAAATATGATAAATGGCCACTCTTTTTTTTAAAGTTTTCCATCTAATATTAAAGCAGAAAAAAATTAATAAGTCTTACCCACTTTTTTGCACTGTATATTTTATCTTTTTAACTTTTTACCTAACTAAACAATTAAAAATGATCATTTTAGTAGATTGCCTCATAAAATTATTAATATATAATTTAGATATCTACTTATCAAAATACATAATTTTTATTATTAGTAATATTCACTGATATATTATTAATTGACAATAGACATTATCTTATTGAAAATATTTTCAATACTTCACTATTTTAATTATTGATCTCAATTATGTATAGATTTGTAATTGAAATCAACAATCAAAATTATTATAATACCTGAAACACAAAAAACACTTGAATGTTTTCTATCTTATTTATCATGCTAATTAACATTACTATAATAAGAATAATACTTTTATAGTTTTATTAAAAATTATTTATTTTAATTTGCATAATTATTGTGGATGGCTACTTTGCCACTTTAAATTAATAGAAAATTTTCATCAAATTATCTACCTTATCAAGTAAATTACTATTTTTTCAAATTTCCAATAATTTGAATCTATCATGCAGAGAAAACTTAAGAAATTAATTTAATAATAATACTTTTTTATTCAAAAACTTTGTTTACAATCATTTTAATTAATTAAAAATCTAGCCTCGTGTTCACAAACGAACTTTTTTCTATCGAATATGATTTATAGGTGGTCCATTTTGCACGCCATCCACCTTGGAACACTTAGCATAACAAATAATAAGAAAAACTAATCAAAATGTGGAAAGAATAATAATGATGAGGTGCGAATTTATAGTAGCGATGAGTGCTAATGCATGTGTGTTGTAGAGATTGAGTAGAAGATTGTAACATGAAGGAGAGGTTTTGGTAGCAATAGCATTATGAAATGGAATTCGGTCATTGAAGACAAAAAGATAGTTCCAAGTCAAGTGGGATATAAAAACATTTGAAGACTATATATGACAAAAGATATATAGATGATGATGATGATCTGATGAGAGCAATGGAATTGCATTATTACCTTATTCTTTAAAATTCAAATGAAAGGAATGCCCTACAAATTTATAATCATGGGCATCATCAACTACGAGTGATGAAGAAAGTAAGAGGGCACGTCCTAAAACTTGGAAATAAAGCGGGTAAATTTTTGTATTATTATAATACAATATCCATAATTTAACAATAATATTATATAAACAACTTATTTTAACAACTACGCAAAAACAAGATAAAAACAACTCACTTTTTTTTTAAAAATTATTGAAAAATGATGTGTCTAAATAATTAACTTTTTAATGAATTAAAAAATTGAACATAACAGTTAATTAAGAATGATAGAATATATCATTAGTGGTATTGGTTATAACTATATATTGTATAGGTCTTTCTTTTTATTTTTTGTAGTTATTTATGCATAACAGTATTGTAGTACGTAGTTTATATTATCAGTATTCGATCGTTTGCGATTTAGTTCGGTTTTTAGAGGAAAAAAAATATTTAGTCTAATTATAAATAAAATATTCAGTTTGACTTGATTTTATTTTTCAATTTTTATACTAATTAAAAAATATGATAAAGTATTAAATTGGTCTTTTTACGTTTCGATCTGATTCTTTTTTTTATTTTTAAAGTTTAAAATGTCTTATTTGAATTAAAAAATTTTCATTTAGTTTTAATTTAGTATCATTGTGAGATCAAAGTAAAATAATTAACGAAATGTTTTACATGACAGTAGTACAAGATCAAGGTCGATAATTTAGAGAACAAGTACAAGTTTCAAAGGCACAAAATCAACCGTAGATACATCAATATATTTATTTATCATTCTCTTTGGTTTTATAAAAAATATTTTATTTAAATTGTAAAAAAAACATAAATAAATATATTGATATATTCATAGTTAGAATTTGTATTTATTTTCTAAATTATTGACTTTATTCTTGTACTGCTATCATATAGAATATTTAGTTAATTTTTTAATTTAAATCTTATTAGAACTAAATAAATTTTTTTTTAATTTAATAAAATATTTTAAATTTTAAAGATCAAAACAGAATTACACCTAAACGTAAGGACCAACTTAATACTTTACCCAAAAAATAATAAGATGTCCTAATTATATGTAATGTAGTACAAAAGTGTTGTAATTTTGAGAGGTGTTTTGGAGAGCGATTAGGAGTTATTAGGAGACAGTGAAGTTTTGAGTGGGTTTGTGTGCTGGTGCTGTGAGAAATGAATGATAGTGCGTTTGATGATGATGACTCACGCCGGCAGCTTTTTAGTTTTTACACTTCTCTCTCTCTCTCTCTAACCCCAATTGGCAGTTGAGCACGCCTGCTACCACTCATCAAAAACTGTAAAATTCTCTGATCTTAAGAAAAAAGAGAGAGTTACCTACTCCATGCAACAATCTATTAAGGTTAAGGGGAGTAGGGGTCTTCCACAGCTTCATCATGCTCATTGGATCGGTTCAAATCTCGAGGCACCCAATCAATAATAAAGCTCTTTTTAGTTTATTTTCACATCTTCACATCACCGGCTATAAAAACATAATTTTCCAAAATTACTAGCAAGGTTATTAAATTACTCTTTTAATTTAGATAATACAATAATAATAATTATAATAATTAAAAAATGTCTAACTTTAAAATTTTTTCTTACAAAATATACGTAAATTTCAGTTTAGTCTTCTTAATTTTTTTATTTTAATATTTTTATTGTGAAATTAAATTTTAATTTTTTACTAAAATTTATTTTAATTTCACCCTAATATATATAATATTAAATTTTTTATTTTATTAATATGTGTATCTTATCAATCTAATCATTAAATTACATATAATGAAAATCAGTTCTAACAAATTTTATCGAATCAATTATCAATAGGTATATAATTGAGAATTCCATTACTTATGTAGATTTTGAATAAATAAAATTGATTTTCATATAAAACAAATAACAAACGATTTTGGATTGATATGAAATTTTATGAAGATGATCTATAATATATAAGTTTCTAATAATCAAAGTAGAAAAATGACACAAACATAAAATTATTCAACAGTACAATATTTAATTTATTTAAATTGACATTTGTATTATTTGATCTTACTATATATGTGTTTTGTTCTCCCAAATGGAAGAGGGAATAAGGGCTTCCCCTTTTAATAGCCCTCTTTGTTCTTTTATTATTGTTTTGTGTTTATCGTGAATGGAAAAGTTTGCTCCCAAGTAAAATAACACTGATATTTTATTTTTTCCTGTGGCCAAAGTAGATATATATAAAAGATAAGTGCTGAAACATAATTTTAATTAAACTTGCAATAACTTGCTACAGGAAGTTCATGACGAACCCTAATTTCCAAGCCTCACGTTAGCCTTCACCAGTATTTATTACTTGTATTCGTATATACTATGCGTCAATGCGTGCATGTGATTTAAATAATATTTCTTATTATCAAAATTATTTACTAAGCTAGGCATGTTGGTAAGAGAAATATTATCAACGTTAACAAAATATAATAGAAATTCTCAATTTTTCCACCACATGGGGTATAAAAGTAGTCATGCCTATAATAATATATTCAATAGTTAATTTGATTCAAATAACATAAAACTAAAACAAGCAATACTATTTATAGTACTAAAATTATAAGCATTATTTTTCATTCGAAAAAGTACAATAATAATTAATGAAAAAAATTGAAAACTAATACTTTTTATTAATATTAGTCAATTTTTTATTTGAATTAACACTTTATTTAAAAACCATTAAAATTTATAATTATAATTTAATATAAAAATACTTTTGTTAACTGAATATTGTCAAAAAAAACAACAAATTTTATTGAATATGTAGTATTATTTATAATTAATTATTAATGATTTATCTATCTATCTTAAAGATCCATAATATAAATTCTTTACTAGGTAGTTGTACTCTACTATTGTTTATTTAATTAGAAATTTTCCTTTATGTACTCTTACAACACTAATAAAGTAAGAATCTGGGTCTGGGTCTGGTGAATGGCGATCACTTCCTCGTTAGCTTGTTTTTCCGTACTTTCTTGTTTCTAATCTTTTGTCAGACACAATTCTATTCCAAGCACCGCCCCTGCCTCTGAAACTCGTTTCAGTCAATCCCCTTCTCCATACCTATTTTTAATTCAAAATAAAATAAAAAGAAACCCAGCCCCACTTCCATTCCCCGCACATGAATTACACAAAAAGGAAACCATATCAAATTTTTATCCAACCTTATTTAACATACTTGTGTCTTGTGGTAACCTATCATACTTTTTGTATATAAAAAATTCGTTATTAAATTAATTATTTATATAAAATATATATTAAGGTAATTAAATTTTTTATAGATATATTTTTTGTTAAAGTATATGGAATACTGAGTTTATTAGTTAACCTCTTATATATCTATTGATATGAAATATGAATTTAATCTAAATGAGTTTCAAATTTTATTTAATAGTAAGTAATGTTTGAGCCAATAACACAAAATTTATAACTAATATTTATATCGGTAATAATATTACATGCATGATTATTATTAATGTTATTCTTGATTTATTTGAGTTGTTGTTAAGTTTATGTTGAATATTTAGTAGAAACATAAAAAATATGATTCTGTTAGATAAACAATAAAAATTATAAATAATATAAATAATAAATTATATTTCAGACCCATTAAATATGAATAAATTTAATTAATTTAAATTTTAAATTTTAAAATTAAAATTAATTTTTTAATTTATTATTTACGTTGTTAAAAAAAGTATTGTTTCTTTATACTTTTTTCTAAAAAATATGTCTTGTATTAAAATTTGTTTTGATATCTTGATAATAACTATGTGATTCAATATTAAATTAAAGTAATTAATATAAGGGTAAATCATTTTATTAAACTAAACAACAAACTATGTTACGTTATTCACCCAAAATGAAAATGGATACGTGAATCATTCAGGCCATCCTTTCTATATAAATCGAAACAGGAAGGTTAGATTTATGTTCCTTCATAAATCAAAACAAGTCTTGTCGATTTAAACGTACTACTAGTAAATCTAATGGGACTGTTTCTTATATATATATATATATATATATATATATATATATATATATATATATATATATATATATATATATATATATATATATATATATATATATATACCAGGTTTTCTACTAAATCTAGAGGTTCTGTTTCGATTTATGTAGAATGGAATGTATTCCTACTAAATCTAAACAGAGTATTTTGATTTATATGCAATGGTACGATACTAAATCTAAGTATGCTATTTCGATTTATGTACGGATAGTGTCATGGTGTAACTCGAATGGGACTGATTAGATTTAAGAGGAAGCCAACGCCTATAAATATGAAACCAAGGTCAATTCTGAATGAGACTAAACTACAATGGCTAATTAGGAGAGCTTTGTAGTATTAGTGCACTATAGAAGGTCGATTAAGAAAAAAATACGGTCAGAAATTAGTTCACTGATAAAGATCTCCTTAATCTTTTTTAGAAACCTTCAACTAGTTTCAATGAGTTCTTGAATTCTATAATCCAGAAGTTGGGGGTTGCAAGGCATGAAATGGGTTAAGAAATTGTTTTACAGAATTCCGTTATCAGTGTTTGCGGGATGATGTGAAGTACGATTCTTTAGTAATAGGTAGTGACAAAGATTTGGAAGTTCTATTCCATTGTCGCCGACAGTTCCCCGAGGTGAGGACTCCTGAGTTGTGGCCAAGCTTGTGGATGTGGTTTCCAGCTCAGGCGGTTCGACCCGGAATCCCAAGCCGTTGCAACGGCCGCCTGTTCTACTTCGAGGCCAAGTGGTGCCTTGTCATCGATGCCTGTGATTGCGCCTGAGGCAATGTTGGTTGCATCCCCATCCTTCGCAGCGGATCTAAACTGCAGTAGTGACGGAGAAGTAGGTATTGTTGATACAGCACCAGTTTCATTACATGGTTTTGCACCGAATGGTGTAGATGATGTATTGTGGGATGATGATAAGGATGACGATGTGGAGCTGTACATGATTGCCGATGAAAGTGGCGAAGATATAATAGGGAGCAATCCAGTTAGGGGTGTTGGAGGGTCTAATTCAGGGACGCATCAGTACCCCCTTCTCTTTTCCACCTTGGACTTGGATGCCATGAGACAGCAGGCGATTCCTGGCGAACCTGTTGGATTTGGTGCCAGAGGCACAAAGGAAGCCGGGGGGTAACAGAGTTTCAGGTAGGTCAGCAGTTTCAGGACAAAGAGGAGGTCGTGTTAAGTGTGAAGACCTATAGCATCCGATGCGGGGTTCAATACAAAGTGGTTGAGTCTGATTATCGCAAGTATTATGGGAAGTGTAAGGAGTTTGGCAACGGGTGCACATGGTGTATTCAGATCAGTCTTTGACAGCGCAAAGGGATTTGAGAGGTGAAACGGTTCAATGGCCCTCATACTTGTCTAGCCACCTCGATATCGAGTGACCACAGGAGTCAACTATCATGTGATCTTGGCATTCATAATGCCGATGGTTAGAGCTGATGCTGCCGTGTGTATCAAGATACTCTTGAATGCGACAGAGGCAATATACTCAGTAGCTCCTGGAACCACACCCAAGCTGGACGACCGCCCTGATGTACCGCTCGAACTCTGCCAAGCATCCACTAACGTAGTGTCCATCTATCGGCAACCCTAACTGGTATGCCACGTCCTGTAGTATAATCGTGCACTCTCCGATTGGCATTTGAAACGTGTGCGTCTCCGGATGCCACCTCTCCACGAATGCACTTACCAACGGCTCATCCAATCTAAATCAGGTCTCGTTCAGCCTCACAAGATGGTATAAATCGGCCATCTGCAAGTATGAAACGATCCTGTCATCCAATCGCATACTCTGATGTCGCCTCATGCTATCGATACATCGGTGGGGCTGCATAAACAACATAACAACTTCTCCGTCAGTACCATATGGAAACATATCTACATAACAATAAATTATTCCTAATAATCACATAAACGCAATCAAATCATACAACGGGGACGAACACAAAATCATTTCATTAATTCATGATACTAGGCATAATAAAGATAACTTTAATAATAATAAAAAATTTATCCAGGCAGCCCAACTCACGGTTTTGATATTCACTCACTAGTCTTAATAATATCTAAATGCCACCACACATCTACTTCACGGTCTTGTTTAATACTATTTTTTTAAAATTAAGGTCAATTTTTTAACAGTCTACATTACTCAAATTTTTCCTTCTTATTCGTAACCACTATTTTAAATTATAACTTTTTCGGCTACACCTCTTTACATTATTAAGCTATTAATCTACCCATTCTATCTAGCTTAATGCTATTTTTCAAAAAATAAATCAACTCAATTATTTCATAGTCTTCACTACTAACATTTTTCTTACTTATTCGTACCCACTGTATCTAGTTTAATACTACTTTTGAAAAAATAAACGTGAAATATTTAACACTAATTTAAAAAAATAGCATATACTAACATCTTCATTGATGACACCGGCAATGTGGGCAACTCCGTCTAAGCGATAAAGCCAGTCCGAATTATTCCCCATCACATTATTTTTTTGAAATACTGAGATTTTTTGGTAGGAACTTCGGTGGGGAAGGGTGGTGGGGTATGGTTCGAATGGCTCTTTTTCGAACTATATTTATAGTGATACTGGTAGTAAATCTAAAGGGTCTATTTTGAATTACAATGAGCTCAAAACAAACATAAATCGAAACCGTGGACATAGATTTACTAGGTGTCCCTTTTACACATAAATCGAATTGGCCCCACTAGATTTACTAGGATACGTACTATATATATATATATATATATATATATATATATATATATATATATATATATATATATATATATATATATATATCGAAACAGCATCTGTATATTTACATAGATACGTTGTGTATATACATATAAATCGAAATAACCCTATTAGATTTACTAGGATAACATATAATTCGACCAAGATTGTTTCGATTTATGAAGGAATAGAAATCTGGCCATTCTGTTTCGATTTATATAGAATTGCTGGTTTAGGTGATTCACGTATCGATTTTGGTTTTGGGTGAATAGCGTAACATTGTTTGTTATTTGGTTTAATAAAGTGATTTACCCTGAATATAAATAATTTTATATGAATCATATGTATTTATTTCTGCTCAAGTAATAAGCGTGTTGTCATGGTCTTAGACATATTGTTGTGCTAGTATTTAGAGTTACTTAATTTCCTGAACTAAGATCAAATTAAATCTAACCCTCAATATTTAACAAAAAAACTAAGAATATAAATGAATACAGAAGAAATGAAGTTTTGATAGAAATAACACTTCACTAACATAAGTATTTGTTATAAATGACTTACACACTTAAACTCTAACTCTCATCCCTAATTTTAGCCATTTAACTTTTTAATGGATAATTAAGATTTAATCTAATCAACAATTCAAATTGAGTGTCTATAATATAAAAGGAAAAGTCTAGGGGCCAGCAACTTTATTAAATTCTGGCCAGCATGTAACCAGCAAAAGAAAAGTAAGTAATCCCACACCATTGGATGAAATCTCGCACCATTAAAAATATCATTGATGGCTACTTGATGGCTACAAATTAGAAAAGTTGTTGTTTCCCTAGCACTCCTCAATATAAAATTCGATAAATTAATAATTAATTAACTAATTAATTAAGTATGAGCCAAGAATATTAGAAAATTATTTTTTTTATTTAGAGAAGTAAAAATAATTAAAACGCGAATTAAAATACTAATTCAAAAAAATTTTATCCAAAATTAAATCAACGATACAAATCGTTTGAACTAGGTCCAAGTGGGCCCAAACCCACTTCCACTACCTCATATATATGCAAGCTTTCAGCCATTCTTCCCTGGTTTCATAGTGAAACATGTTGCATTGATGAGAAGGGAAACAAACCCTTAAAAACACTATTCATTTTAATGTTCAATCGCCATAACTTTCAATCTAGAGCTCCGATAATCGCACTGTTTATGGCTACGCATTTTTCTCGTCAAGGTCTTCGATTCTAACTGGACAAAGTTGTAAGGATCTCAGATTTTCGTCCCCAGTTTTTCATCCCTTTATTTTTTGTATTTTTGGTTTGATATTGAGATATTTTAAAAATTTTGGTGGTTTAGGCGCAATCTAACCTTGGAGAGTTATTGGATTTTACTCCAATCATCAATGGGTAGTCCAATTTTGGTGAATTCTAGTGTTAATTATGGTGAATTGTGTGTATTAGATTGAATTTGTGTTAGATTGGAGTTGAATTGACAAACTAGAGTGATTGGGTTCAAGCTTTGGTGGCTAGAGCTCATTTGAATTGATTTGGAGACTTGGAGCTTGTGGAAGAGAGAATTTGAGGTGTTCTAGGCTTAGGGAGGAATCGACCAAGGTATGGTTTTGGTTTCTCATACTTAATGTATAATATTACGTAAAAACTTATGCTAATTGACCGTAGGATAAGTTGAATTATGTGAATTGTTTATGTTTAGTGGATATAAGAAATGAATGTGGAAGCTTGATGTGCATTGTAGTTGGAAATTGATTGTTAGATATGGTATGTATATCTAATGTGAAATGTTAATGGTTGATGTTGGATTTGGTGAGAATTTATGAATGAACTTGTTGAATAGACTGTAGGATTTTGGATGTTGGTATGCTGTAAAGTGATGAAAAGCATGTGAACTTGGTTTAGGAAAATTTGGGACTGTTTTAGTTGTGAAATCATTGGTTTGGAATTGAGAATTTTAAAAAATTAGAGATTTTGTAAACTTTGGTAAAAGTTAATTTTTGTGAAAGAGACATCAAAAGAAGTTTTTATGACTCAGTTGCGATTGACATCTAATTTCAAGATAGCTATTCAGAAAACACAAGCTCGAGATACAAAAATCTCAGCACCGTTAACACGGCTAGAAGTAGGTCAACCAGAGAAGATATACCAATATCAAGAGGGTTTGTGGAGATACAAAAGCAGAATTTGTGTGCCTGCTCAAGAAAATTTGCGACAGAGAATTTTGATGGAAGCCCAACAGAATAGATTTTCTATGCATCCCAGTGTAAGTAAGATGTACCAAGACTTGAAGCGTATGTTTTGGTGGCCAGGGTTGAAGAAGGATGCGGTTGAGTATGTTTCTAAGTACCTAGCTATTAGAAGATAAAAGTGAAATGTTAGAGACCCTCAGAAACTCTACAACCTTTAGATATACCTCAATGGAAATGGGAGAAAATTACCATGAATTTTGTAACTGGATTACCAAGAACGTCGGCAAGACATGATACTATTTGGATAATAGTGGACAGATTGACTATGTCAGCACATTTTCTTCCGATTTGAGTTGATTATACTTTGGAAAGACTTGCCCGGTTATATATACAAGAGATAATACGACAAAATGGGATACCTTCATCGATTGTTTCTGATTGAAACCCAAGATTTACATCGAGAATTTGAGGAGCCTTTCAGAAAATTTTTGGAATGGAGATTCACATGAGTACAATATATCATCTCCAAATAGATGGACAGTCCGAGCAGAAAATTCAGACCCTATAAGACATATTGAGATCTTGCATGATGGAATATCAAGGAAGTTGGAACAAGTATCTACCATTAATAGAATTTTTCTACAACAACAGCTACCAACAAAGTATTGGAATGGCATCATATGAAGCTCTCTATGGACGGAAGTGTCTATCGCCACTATGTTGGTACGAAGGAGGAGAAGTAAGTGTTCTAGGACCGTATTTGATACAGGAAACAACTAATTAGATAAAGAAGATCTGTGAGAAGATTCAAGTTGTGTAAAGCTGACAAAAGAGTTATGCCGACAATAGACAAAAATCTTTAGAGTTTAATAAGATTGACCATGTTTTTATGAAATAACCCTTACAACAGGAATAGGTCGAGCTTTTAGAGCCAAGAAACTTAACCCTCGATATGTAGGACCCTTTTAGATATTTAAAAGATTCGGTCCATTAGCTTACCAAGTAGCCCTTCCCTCTTCTTTGTCAAATCTTCATGATGTCTTTCGTATTTCGCAACTAAAGAAGTATAATTCTGACGAAATCCATGTTTTATAACCGGAATTGGTGCAATTTCAAAGCGACTTGACATATCCTGCCATACCGGTTCGAATAGTAGACAACAGTGACAAGCACCTACGAGGCAAAACAGTTTCTTTGGTCAAAGTAGCTTAGGGACGAGACGAGAAAACATAACACACCTGAGAACTAGAAGATAAGATAAGGGCCGATTATCCACACCTGTTTATAGTTAATTGAATTTTGACGGCAAAATTTTCTTTTAGGAAGGTAGAATGTAACAACCCTAATTTTTATACTAAAGCGAGTTGTTTTCAAAATAATATTTTAAAGTGATTAGTTTTATTTTGATGAGTCGACTTCGAACCCCAAAATAAAATAAATAGTAACATAATTTTATTATTATGTTATTTATTTATTTTACTTGCTCTAATTATAATAGAGTTTAGATAATAATATTATTATTATCAAGTCTGATATTTGCCGATATGAGTAATTATCGTATTTCTTGATGAGCTTAGAGTTGCTAATACTTCATCAAATAATTTTTATCCTTAATTTACTAATATAATTTATATCAGTAACTCATATATATATATATATATATATATATATATATATATATATATATATATATATATTTACCCTCATATATATTATTACTTGTGTTTTAATATATCCAATTTTCATAATTATCCGTTTAAGATATTTATAACTTGAATAGTTGACTCATCAGCTCCAGGCCTTGACACCCAACCCCCTTTATTAATGAATCATGACACCTATCCAATAATCATCCTTAATCATTATCTAATGTCATCATCCTTTGATTAGTTCCATTCATTTGGCCGAGACCCAAAAATAAAAATAAAGAAAAAAAACGTGGCTTATATACATATATATAACGATTTACTTATCAAATTTAAAACATTAATAATCATCATTTATTATCATCACCGAACTGAACTTGAGAGAGAGAGAGAGAGCTGTGAAACCTCTATGACTTCCGACTTCGATTTCTTGTGATCTGTATCTCTAATAAAAAAATCTAATTCGATTAAAGTGTTCGTATCTTTTTCCTCTACATGTTGACGTCACTTTTTTTCAGGAGAAGTTGACGATGAAATTTCTCCTCCTCCCTTGTGGTTCGGTTGAAGGTGTAACTAGGTGGAGTAGCCGATTTTTGACGTTTTCTTTTTCAATTGCTCAGTCAGAAAGCTTTTCTAGAGTTTTTGTTATTTTGGTTTCGTACGGAGGTAGGTTTTTGGTTTTATACGGAGGTAGATTTTTGGTAAATTTTCACCGATTAAATCTATATTGGATAAGTGAATTTGATTGAGTTTGATTGAA
The DNA here is from genome assembly GCF_003086295.3 of Arachis hypogaea. NCBI lineage: Eukaryota > Viridiplantae > Streptophyta > Magnoliopsida > Fabales > Fabaceae > Arachis > Arachis hypogaea. The sequence continues at coordinate 21,351,081 of NC_092036.1, forward strand.
TTTATGTTGAATTTTTATGATATATTGATTATTTGATAATGATGATGGTTCAGCCATTGTTAGTGTAGTCAACAACTGAATTATTTTGAAGAATTTGGGACTGGGATTATGTTGAAAAATCGAGTAAAATTTGTGTGGTTAAAGGACCGAGAGATTAAATTAAAAGTTGTGAAGAATTAGTAACCGTAAAACTCGAAAACAAATTAATTTTCAAGTAAATATTTTTGGAGAAAAAGGAATACGGATTTTGATTTTGGGAAAAAGGAGAGATCAGTTTTGGAGTTTTAGTTTGTAGGGTAAAATTGTATTTTAATAAAAAGATCGAGTTAAAATTTGTAATTAAATAAGTTTTCGAATTTTTGGACAATAAATAAAGTACAAGAGTAAAATGGGTATTTTATAAAAGTTTAGGGTTACTTTAAAAATATTTAAATAAGTGAGGTTTCAAATATAATTTTATGAAATATTGGGTTAAAAGTAAAATAATTAAAAGTTAAAACGTAATTGATAAAAGTTTAGAAGTAAAGTTTAAAAGAGTTAAGTTTTCAAGGAAGTTGTAAATAATATTATTTACTTATTACTTAAATGATTTTATTTGTATTAAAGAAAATTATTATTATTATTATTATTATTATTATTATTATTATTATTATTATTATTATTATTATTATTATTATTATTATTATTATTATTATTATTATTATTATTATTATTATTTAGTAGAGATATTATTATTATCGATATTATTACTGGTAAGATAGAACAGAATAAATAGAAGTACTCTTTTAAAAGAATTAGAGACACAAAGTTAATTTAGGAATCTTATAATTCCCTTTCCATAAAATACTTAGTGGAAGACGAGAGAATAGTGCAAAGATAGTTTGAGCTATTAAGGATAAATAAGTAAAAGACTAAAGAAAGAGAGAAGATAAATTGACATGTGTGATTATGGAAAGATCATGAGAGGATGACGGTAAGTATGGTTATAGTGCCAAATGATAAATGTTATCTAGTTGTGAGCTTTGTATATGAATGATTGTGCGGGAACGCCTGTAAATATGGAATGACTTTCAGAAAAAGGGGTCACATGCTTCAGCTGGAAAATCAGCGCCTGCAAGTACTTGTAGAGGTCATGTTCGACATACTTTAGCTGGAGAATCAACGCCTACAAGAAGTAGGTACTTACGAAGGTTATGTCGTTGAAATGCCTTATCTGACTTCTGAGTTGGATTCGTCGGGTGGGGTTCAAAATCGACAATTGAACTCATTACATGCGATAGGAATAGACATGCATCATCCTTGTTTGCACATTTTGCATTTGGTTTGGTATTGTGAATTGTTTGTGGTTGCTTGAGAATATTTGTGATTTTCATTAATTGTTAATCTGAATTTTTGTGACTGGTTATTGTTCTGGTTCCCTGTGTTTGGCTGCGATTGAATGAAACAGTGATAGTCCGAACTTAATTATCTACCACCAAGCCTACTAAGAACTCTTCAGTTCTTACCCCTTTCTTCTTCCCCTTCCTTCTTCCCCTTCAGATGGAGACAAGAGTTCTGTTCTATGAGCTAGAGCATCCATATATATATGAGGACCTTGTACAACATTGTTTCTATATAGTAGCCGTTGAGCCTAGGGTATGTATGTACGTGTTGCGTGATCATCCCTTCCGTCATCCAATTAACACTCAGCTCTTTAACCCCGATATGTCTTACGAGTTTTCTCTAGCAGGGCTTTACCCAGACGCTTCTCATCATCCGTTTTACGATGGACCTGGACTTCATCATCACTATGTTATGCTTGAGTGGGATCTTCCTTTAGAGCCGATTTTGTCATTCTCATCTGGACTTTCAGCAGAAGATCGGCAGACAACTTCTGTAAGTGGACCTGTGTGCAAGGATTAGAGTAGTGATACTAGTGCCAGGATTTCTCCTGAGATTATCGAGATCTTTGACAACAATGACGAGGACCCCGAGAAGTATCCTGATGTGATCGAGATTTCTTCCTCTGATGATAGCAGTTGATGATTTGATGACGGTGTGATTTTGGGAGTTTCTTATGTTAGCCTAGATTTTGTAGTTAGTCTCTCACTTTTGATTAGACTCACCAAGAGAGTAAGCCATAAATAGTTTGACTAGGCTAGTTTCGAACGCCAGCTTAGGGGCTTCCTATATGGACCAGGGCCTGGAGTATTGGTTGTGTCTATAGTAATAAGTTGTGAAGAGTTGTATGCTAACTAATATTTTGTATGACAGTATATATATGTGTGTGTGTGTGTGTGTGTGTGTGTGTGTGTGTGTGTGTGTGTGTGTGTGTGTGTGTGTGTGTGTGTGTGAATAGTATACATGGTGTATATTATGCTTATCCTTGACGTTTATCTTATTGTTTTTCGTAAAATTTTACATCATCGTTTGTCTACGCGTAATTAGTTTTCCTGTGACCCTTTTTGTGTTAGAAAGAAAAAGTTTTTCTGAAACACGAATTTGTACTAACACGATTACAGGCTTAATAATAAATATTAGTTAAGTTTTTGGGTGACAAGTTGGTGACACTCGGTTTTCAGTACGATCATGACATACTAGAAATTGGGTCGTTACACTGATTAGTGTTATTAATATATTTTCTTTGCAGATATGATCACAGGTAGCAGAGGTAGAACAAGTGGGTCTCATGGTTGTGGTAGAGGGAGGATTTTCACCAGATCCTCAGGGACTGCTCAGTCATCCCCATCTACCCCGACTACCTTGTCGACCCCTCTGACATCACGGGCGGGTCCAGCAGACCAGCAATTCATCATGGTCCTGAACCTAAACTATGTGCCTCCTTCTACTACGCCCCTTCACCCTCTACAACTCCAACGACAGAGCCCGCGGTGGGTGATTCTTCTATTGTGTCCCAGCCAGATGCCCCTCTACGACCGCCCATGATATGGACGGGGGTTTGGCCTGATGGCTTACAGGCGTGAGTGCATACTATTTTAATGTCTTTTATCCGCAATCTATTTTGAATATGTTAAGTTTTATGTGTTTTTATGTGTTTGCTAATCTTAAGTTTTTCATTAATAGGTTTGCACCAAACAACAATGCATGTACACAAGAGATCTTCAGCATGATTAAGTCCATATACGACATTGTATGTCCGAGTTACACGAAGATCCCTATTGAGACCAGGGAGCGATGGTTTCAAAAGTGGGCGATAAAAACTCAATAATGTTATTAAATTAACTATATTTCAACTATTTTTTATTTTGACTAACTAATGTTGTTGAATTAATTTGTGCAGGAGAAATTTATCTAGGATAAGGAACATGATATCTTGATTAGGAAGATCTACAACCACCGGGTAGCTAAGCAACTTCAGCAGATGATGCAGGACTTCCGTCATGGGCGCGACAGCCTAACTTTTTGGCTTCGTCCAGATCTTAAGAAGGAAGTGGACGTTCATTTTAGTACTGATGAGGGGTTCAAGTGTCACCGTTTGACGAACAGAGCTAACGGGGCTTCGCCGAGGTCGTCGAAGTATACTGGTAGGTTGGCGACCTTCATGAAGATGAAGAGCAGACTTATATGTAGTTTATTTACTAGTATTTGTTTATTATTCTAGAATTAATTATTGATTTATTATATTAGTTAGTTTTAATATATATAGTCTAAGTTGTTGGATCGTGAAGCAACATTGGCGGAGACCTTCAAGCATACCCATACGTTGAAGGGGCAACAAGGAGAGATTTGTTGATGAGCGGTTTGCGGCTCATTATGTGAGTTTTAATTAATTCTAACTTTAAATTTATTTAGTTTAAAGTCAATTAACTGTCATCATAATCACAACGTGTGTTACACAGGAGGACTACACAGAGAGATTGAAGGCCGCGACCTAGCAATCTAAGCCACCTAGTGGGGAACGACTCCGCCAACTCTGATGCCTCGGAGGTAGATCCTCATAAGGCTTGGCGCGAGACTGTCTCTGAGCTCTACATGAATTACGTCTCCGGGTTAGGGTCGTTCTTTGCCAGCAACCTTCGCACCTCCGCATTAGTAGTTTCATCTGCCTCTACCTCTGCCACCAACCCTGTCGATCCTGAGGAAGTTGTTGACTTGAGGGAGGAGGTGCAGAAGATTACACAGAAGCTTCACCAACAAGCTCAGCAGTCTGAGTAGAGGTACAACAAGCTTCTTACACGCGTGGGAGGAGCCGCTGCCATCAGCTCAAACTTGACGAAGAAGCTGGAGCGGCTAGAGCGTTTACGAGAGCAAATGGAGGTGTATAATTAACGAACCGATGCGCGCTGGTACCAACAACGTTGTTGGTACCAACGGTAACGCTGCTGGTGGGGTATGGTGTCAGCACTACCTACTCCGCCGCCTCAGCAGAGGAAGACGACGATGACGATGACTATTACTCGAATCTGTAGGATTTAAGAATTTAATTTATTTCATGTATATTTCATTGTATTCTACTTTGTTTGACTTTTTAATATATTTTGACCATTGATATTCAATAAAATCATTAGTTGATTTTTTGTAATTTTTAATTTTTGCCCTAATTTTTTTAAACAAAAATTTTAATTTGACTACTAATTTTGGGCTAATTGTGAAAAAAAACCTCAACTACTGTAGGATTTACCGACAAAAAAATTCGTTTGTACTTGGGGGCCATAAAACATAATATGGCGCCAAATTCGACAATAATCATTAACTTAGTTTCGTCGTATTAATTGAAAAAATGACGCAAAATCCGCTGGTAATTAGTATCATGCGAAATAATCCGCCGGTAAAAATTTTTCGTCGCCGTTTATACTATCAAATTCAATCCGACGATTAATCCGACGGTAAACTAATTACCAGTGGATTTACTTGATAAATCCGCCGGTAGTTTTGACAGTACTCGACGCATTTTTTGTAGTGGCACTAAATATATCTAAAAGTTGTCATAAGAACTAGTAATTTAGTGACGCTTTCAAATTGTCTCCTAAAAATTTCATGACGGTTTAAATCAGTCACGAAATATAAAAAAAAAAAACTATCACAAAATTTAGTAATTTAATGACAGTTTTTAAAATATCGTGAAATACAGCGTAAAAAATATCTTGACGAGTATTACAAATTAGTGATGGTTTTATACTTCAAAAACCATCATGAACAGTTTAACGATATTTCTTACCAACGGTGATTCAAAACCGTTACTATGTCAGTTGGCAATCCTCAAATTCATGATATTTTTTTTAATCGTCGCAAAAATATTTAGTGACAATTAAAACCATTGTCAAATAATAAAATAACGTCGTAAAAATATTGTTTTGTTATAGTGAATAAATAAAGAGTTGATTGAGTGTTTAAATTATTTTTTCAAAATCGATACCATTCTTTTGGGATTTTTTTATCTCTAAATCTAGATCTTTTAAAGTCCAAAAATAATATTTGCTCATAAAATTATTTAATCCTGTGTATAAACTGTGTTTGAACTGCGATACAATTTAAAATTATAAACAAAAAGTTTTTATGAGCAGTTTACACCAAAAAAAAAAAAAAATAGTAAAGAGTAAAATTAAATAAAGAATATTCTTTTTTATTAAATTTAAAATAAACATATGCATTCCAGATGTAAAATTTTATTGATAAATTTTTTCTATTTTAAAAAGAATAATATTAACTCTTCACCACAACTCCACCTTTTCCCTTAATATTTCCTTTTCACAAAATCATTGGCTATTTCTCACTTTAGAATAAACATATTTTTCTGTGTAACCCAACAAACAATAGGCACAACATCACAATCGCTATATAAAGAAAATTTCAAATTTCAATTAAAGATAGCGACATAACGAGGTATATGCGTCAGGGTGTATGTGGGTGTTGGGTTCGTATAGGCAGTCTTTCATATTATTTTAGGTGGATACTAAAAATAAAGATGGCAAAAATATCTTTTTATAAAGATGCTTTAATTAAAAGTGTGATTTATTTATTTAGCCACACTTTAAATAAAAATAACACTTTTATAAATATCAAAATCTAACTATACAATTTATTATCCAAAAATCAAAAAAAATATACTCATATAAAGACAATTATGCCATCTTTATTGTAGTATCCACCATTATTTTATTGGTGGAGTTGTAGTATGTATTAGCTCCAGCCCTTTGTTATTTGCTTCTTGTTTTTTTTTTTTTGCTCTAGTTACTGTTGCTTCGCAGTGTGGAGTTGTAATGATTATCCAGAAAATGAGTCCCATTGCTTATGGATATATTAGAATAAACATTATTATATAATCAATGGATAATCTGTTCCAATTTCTTTTTAACTATATGAATAGAAAATATGTAAAAGTAAGCCAAAATATTGTTATTTTAATTTCATTTTTCCGAAAAATATAAATAAAACACACAGTCATAAAAATTGACAAACCTAAAATTCTTTTTTGAAAATGTGAATAAGTTGATTACCTTTGATAATTTTTACTTTTAAACACATAATATCTAATTTCAAAAATTCTTTTGACTGCCAATGCATATGTTATTACTCATGATACACGTGTCAATAATTACTTCTACTTTTACCCCAAGTTTAATTTGACCAATACATGTAATTTTTTTACTATTTAATTTGGGTTGTATTTATTAATAAAAGCGAGATACTGAAATAGAAATATAAAAATATATAATTGTATTTGACAAATAAAATATAAATAAAAATATTATATTTAAAAATATTAAATTAATATATTTTATATTTATTTTAACATAAAAAACACAAAAATATTAATAAAAAATATTTTTTATTTTTTATTTTTTTTATTATTTTTGTTAATTTTTTAAAATTATATATTTTTATTATTATATATTTTCTTTAAATTTTTTAATTAAAAAAATAAAAATAAATTAAATTTTCATAATTTATTTTATTTTATCATAAAATTAAATACAACAATATTAAATTATATATCTCTATCTTTTATATCTTATCTGATATGTTATTCGAAACAAAAGTAGCTTTATATACTCATACTTAATTCCATGGCTTCATTTCACATTACCTTTTTTTTTGTAATTATAGTAATATTTATTTTCCTTTTTTTTTCAAATACAACATTCCACATAGATCATCATTTATACTTAAATCCTGACTTCAACTAGTCGGTCCCTTAGCTTAGTCCCCTTCCTTTGCTACTCATTGCTATTATAATTAATCAAGTTCTTTTGTATAAAGTATAGTAACTAGCTAGTATAGTAGAAGCTACCGAAATTGAAAAGCTTTTCCCACCAATCATTCACCAGTGCTACCCCATTCCACACCGTTAAAAACACGTTACACCCAATACTTTTATTGCTTGTGCACAAAATCAACCACACTCACTCTCACTAGTCACTACTAGCTACTTCACTATCATAGTGAGTATATTCTATTCATAGTGTGATAAAAATGGATACGCTGTTTAGGCTAGATCCACCGTCCCTAAACTCCACAACAACATCATCAACCAACTCTCATCAAAATTATTATTATTATTATGACCAACACCAACTAGAGGAAGAAGCTGAAGAAGAATGCTTCAACTTTTTCATGGATGAAGAAGACCTATCCTCTTCTTCTTCAAAGCAACAAGAACAATATTACCCTTATTATAACCAATTACAACCCCACTACCATTTATTATCATCCACTACCACTACTCATCATGATTTATCGTCAACATCATTCTTACCACCCACTCCACCACCATCAGATTTCAACTTTGAATTCTCATCAGGCTCGTGGGCACCCAACATCCTCCTCGACACCGCACGTGCCATCGCTGACAACAACACCACGCGACTGCATCAACTCCTATGGATGCTCAACGAGCTAAGCTCTCCATACGGCGACACAAACCAAAAACTCGCCGCGTATTTTCTTCAAGCCTTGTTCAGCCGCATAACCACCGTCGGCGAACGAACCTACCGAACCTTAACGTTAGCTTCGGACAAGACTTGCTGTTTCGAGTCCACCAGAAAGACGGTTCTCAAGTTCCAGGAGGTTAGTCCCTGGACCACGTTTGGACACGTGGCGTCCAATGGCGCCATCTTAGAGGCTCTCGATGGGGAGCTCAACTTGCACATTGTGGATTTCAGCAACACGTACTGCACACAGTGGCCAACGCTTCTTGAAGCCTTGGCCACTCGTAGCGACGACACCCCGAACCTCCGCTTAACCACCGTCGTCACCACCAGACCTGGTGACTCTGGCGACGCTGTTCAGAGGGTCATGAAGGAAATAGGTGATCAACCAAAAAGCATAATTATAAACATTCATGATTATTTTATTTTCTAGTGTTTTTCTTTCTTCTCTAAATTTGTGTCATCATCATTCACTTTTGCACGAACCAACTTATGAATCATCTTCTCTTCTTTTACTGTTCCAACCACCTTCTTTACAATAATTTGAGAAATAATTATAAACATATCGCATCCGTAAAAAAGAGTACATATATGTTAGTTAGAACTTAAAGTAGTTAGCTTTGATTGATTGATTGAAGATCTTATATTTTATATTGAAGTTTATGAATTAACAGTGTAAAAATCTTTTCTTTTGTCTGAATCTATCTAGCAGTATGGTATAATTTTTTTCAAAAGTAATAGGTACACATTAAAATGAGTAATCATGTAAATATATTTGTAATTTAACTTTATTTTTTTAATTTATATTCTATATTGATGGTTAATTTTAGGTGTACATCTAAGTATACTCGAATTCTTTTTAATTTAAAGTAAATCAAAACTAAATCCATATTATTATTGCTATCTAAATCATGATTATGATTGCTTTATGAATAGGTACAAGGATGGAGAAATTTGCGAGGCTAATGGGAGTTCCGTTCAAATTCAACGTCGTTTGCCACGTCGGCGATCTCTCCAATCTCAACTTCGGCGATTTGGACATCAAGAACGAGGAGGCCTTAGCCATCAACTGCGTGAACACGCTCCACGCGATCACACCCGTCGGGAACCACCGTGACACGTTGATATCATCGCTGGCGAGGCTAAACCCTCGGATCGTGACGGTGGTGGAAGAAGAAGCGGATCTGGACGTTGGCGTCGAAGGCCAGGAGTTCCTTAAAGGGTTCGAGGAATGCGTGAAGTGGTTTAGGGTTTACATGGAGGCGCTGGATGAGAGCTTTACGAGGACGAGTGGGGAGAGGCTGATGCTGGAAAGGGCGGCGGGGAGGGCGATTGTGGACCTGGTGGCGTGTACGGCGGCGGAATCGGTGGAGCGGAGGGAGACGGCCGTGAAATGGTCGCAGAAAATGAGGGAAGGTGGAGGGTTGAATAGGATGCCGTTTAGCGAGGAGGTGTGTGATGACGTCAGAGCATTGCTGAGAAGGTATAGGGAAGGGTGGTCGATGGCAGAGTGTTCCGATGACGGAGTATTTCTTTGTTGGAAGGACCAGCCGGTGGTGTGGGCCAGTGCATGGAAGCCGTAGAAGCAAGGAGAGAACGAACGTAAGAGAGAGAGAGAGAGAAAGAGATCTTTGTTGTGTTTTTGGCACGTGCGTATGAATTTTTTTTTCCTCCATCAGTATTGGTTTTTAATCTTTTTATCATTATATGTTTAATAATAATAGGAGTTCGGCTTGTGTTACAAAGGGACTAAGTAAGTAAAAACAATCTTTGTTGACATATTTTGTGATTGACTTTGGCTGTTTTTTATTTTTATATTTTAACCAAGGAATAGATGTGGTTTTTGGATATTATTTGTAATAACTGTATGTATAAAGTTATTGATTAATTAATTGATTGCTTATGTATTTTAAATTGAGTTTAATTTTAATGTAACCATAATATAAAAAGTTTTACAAAATTATTTAATTATGTTTATTTTTTGGGATGATATTTATATTATAAAAGTTATTTACATATATTTAAAATATCTTTTTCTAAAGATATTTTTTAGTAATTTAAATTTAACATATTTAATCGATTAAATCTTATATTATTTTTGTCAAATTTAGACGAGATAAATCGGTTTGACTAAAAAATTGGTAAATTAAACTTTGAATTAGTCTAAATTAATATTTTTTTTAAAAAATGACCACAATACCTCTATTACAGAAAAAATTAAAATATATCTATTATATATATTAATTTTGAGAATTCGAAATCATAATCCTTCTCTTCTCTTTATGCCATTATAGGGTCAGGATTTAAGATTTTTAAAATTAATATATATATATATATATATAATAGAAATATTTTAGTAATTTTTTATAATAAGTGTAACCATTTTTATAAAAAAAAATATTAATTTAGATCGATTCAAAGTTTAGTTTACTGGTTATTCAATCAAACCGATTTATTTAGTCTAATTTTGACAAAAATAATATAATTTAATTAATTATATATATTAAATTTTAATTATTAAAAAAATCTTTAAAAAAATCATTTTAAATATATTTATCTAAACAACTCCCTTATATTATTAATATAAAAGTTAACATATAATTATATAATTGAATGTATATTTAAAATTACTTTTCATTGATAAGCAGTATAAAATTAAATTCCTTTTTAAGTTTGTGGCCATTTTTTAAGTTTAGACAGATTGATCTCTTTGTTATTTTAAAAAAAGAATTTATTTTATTTATACGAATTTTTTATTAAACTATATTATAATAAAATTCTATAAAAACTTATTTATTCAACACATATTAAAAATTTGAGTTGAAAACAATAGAAAAATTGGATCACTAATAAAAATAACTCTCAACATCTTTTAGGAATAAAAATTTATTAAAAAACTAAAATATCCTATCTAAAATTCCTTTATGACTAATCTGAATGTTTGTTCAAAAGTATACATACAAGTGCAAAATCTCCCCCTACTTGCTCCATTTCCAAAGCAAGGAAAAAGTGAGAATAATTAAAAGCAAGTGGAGAAAGAACAATATCATAGAAGGGATGTGGTGTCACATGTGTATATATATATATATATATATAATTAGCAGGGTTTAAAGTGTTGTAAAATAAATAAATAAATAAATAATAAAATATAAATATTAAAATATAAATAAAAAAAATTTAATATTAGTATTTATTAATATTATTATTCTATTATAATAAAGATAATTTATATATTAATATTATATATGTTACGGGAGAAGTATATGAAGAGAAAAAGAGAAAGAAGTGTTTTATATTTATATTGTTGTATTTGTTGTATTTATTGTCAGAAGTTTAAACTTTTATTTATACACGCATTAAGTTTTGATTTTTCAAATTTCATTAATAAAAAATTAAACCCTCTTTCATTGAGAAATCGAGTCATCTAAGTATTAATGGTATCTAACTCATTCCTCATCTTTATCACAATATTTTTATTAGATGGCCATTTAGGATTATACCTCGTTAAAACCTTACTAAAGAAAAATTTAATAGAAAAAATTTTAGTGAAAGAAAAAGAATACCATATTGTATCCTTCGCAATGGGAACTGTCTCATTAAACACCTTGTCAAGAAAAATCAAATAGGAAAAAAATCCGACCAAGAAAAAAAAGTACAGTCTCCCCCCTCTTGCCAACATTATTTTATATCTCAAAATCGACGTATCCCAATTTGATGTACTAATTTTTCAAAGGAGGATTTTAGAAGTGATTTTGTAAATAAATCTACCAGATTATCACTTGAGCGGATTTATTAGACATCAATTGTTTCTTGATTTTGAAGGTCATGAGTGAAGAAGAATTTGATAGAAATATGTTTTATTCTATCACCTTTGATGTATCTACCTTTAAGTTGAGCAATGCATATTGTATTATCTTCAAACAGAATAGTTAAAGCTATCTTATGATCAATCAGTCCACATGATGACAGAATGTATTGGATCAAACTTCTGAGCCAAAAATACTCACGACTAGTTTCATGTATCGCTAATATTTTAGTATGATTAGAGGATGTTGCTGCAATCGTCTGTCTCATGGACCTCTATGATATAGCAATGCATATTGTATTATCTTCAAACAGAACAGTTGAAGCTATCTTATGATCAATCAGTCCACATGATGACAGAATGTATTGGATCAAACTCTTGAGTCAAAAACACTCACGACTAGTTTCATGTATCGTTAGTATTTTAGTATGATTAGAGGATGTTGCTGCAATCGTCTGTCTCGTGGACCTCTATGATATAGTTGTACCACCATATGTGATTGTTTGAGATCTCCTTTTATGTGGATCAAATAAGTATCCTGTATTTGCATAGTCAACTAGTTGTGACTTGGATCCATATGGATAAAACAATCTCATATCAACCGTTCCATGAAGATATCAAAAGATTTGTTTGATTCTATTCCAATGTCTGATCTTCGGGTTGGAGAGAAACTATACCTTGCAAATGAATTCATAACAAATGATATATCGAGTCGTGTATTATTATCAAGATACATTAGTGCCCCAATGACACTAAGATATGATACTTTAAGACCAAGGATATCTTCATTTTCTTCTTTAGGATGGAATTGATCATTTTCCACATCCAAAAATCTTATGATCATTAAGCTACTTAATAGATGTGATTTATTTATATAAAATCTCTTCAAGATCTTTTCTATGTATGTTATTTGATGAATAAAGATTCTATTTTTTGTATGCTCAATCTGCAGGTCAAGACAAAATTTAGTCTTTTCAAGATCTTTTATCTCAAACTCTTCTTTTAGAGCTTTTATAATTGTTGGAATTTTTTCAGGGATTCTAATGATATTTAAATCATCAACGTACATAGCAATTATAATGAATCTAAATGCATATTTCTTTATAAAAACACATGTGCAGATATCATCATTCTTAGATATGTTTTTGGCCAGATACTCAGTAAGACGATTATACCACATTCGTCCAGATTACCTTAAATCATATAAAGATCTTTACAATTTGATTGAGTATAACACCTGCGAATATTTATTAGATGGTTTAGATATCTTTAATCTTTCAAGGACTTTCATATAGATCTCACGATTCAATGATCCATATAATAAGTTGTTATCACATCCATTTGTTGCATATATGTAGTTTATAATATGTGGATAAACTGACCAAATAACACAAGTGGAGAAAGAACAATATCATAGAAGGGATATAGTGTCACATGGATATATATTGGGTTCAAAGTGTTGTAAAATAAATAAATAAAAAAGAGATAATAAAATAAAAATAACAAAATGTAAATAGAAGTTTCTAATATTAGTATTCACCAGTATTATTATCTCACTATAATAAAAATAATTCATATATTGATATTGTATATATTACATCATAAGTATATGAAAAGAGAAAAAAACAAGTGTTTTATATTCGTATTGTTGTGTTTATTATTAAAAGTATTTATACACACACTAACTTTTGATTTTTTAAACTTCACTAATAAAAAATTAAACCATTTTTTATTAAAAAACTAAACCGTCCGAATATTAACGAGCATCCAATTCATTCCTCCTCCTTATCACAGTTTAAAGATCGTTTCTGTTTATTAAATTATGGTTCATAATTTTTTATGGTTGAATAAATAAACATTTTTATTATTATAATTTATTTTATATATACAGATGATGTAAAAGAATTTTACATATCTACTTAATTATATATTATCACGTTAATAAAAATAATTTTTTAAAAATATTCTCACATAAATTTTCATAAAAAATTAATGTTATTTAGATATCGTGTAAAATGAATTATAATGTATTAAAATTAAATTGTTATTTTATTATATATAAAAGATTATTCCAGTATTCCTACTAGCAACGAATTAATTACCTAGCTTATACAATTTCCTTTATTTATTTAGCTTTTGGCGTAATGATGAAGCTTAATATCAGCATTCATATGTAAACGGATGATCATATTCCCTCAAATTTAAGTTTTGGTTAGCGTGGTTTAATCTTTTATACAAATAAGCATATCGTTTACCAGTCACAAAAAATGATAAGCATAATGACTTAATTAGTTAAGAGATGCATGCCACTTTGCGCGGTTGACTATTAGGAAGTAAATAAAATTGTCATACTGTCCCAACTAATTCTCATGTGTTTTCTCAATATTAAATATATTTTTTAATATTATTAGTAGTAGTTAATTAGTCTTGGCCTACCATAATTGACTTAATAACTTCTTTTTACTAATGGGTTCAGAATCCAATTAAGTTGGGATTGATTTTGGTTTGTGAATAACTAATAACAAACATGACATCATCGTGCATAATACAAATTCAACAAACAATTTTCATTTGGAGATCGTAAGCCACACGACAACCAGCGGCTTATATATATTAGGTTAAACTAACATGTATGACCGCCAAAATGAATATCTAATTTTTTTTTTTTTTGTTTAAACTGAATTTCTAACTTTAAAGGCTGGTAGAAAATTTTTAATTGTTTAAAATATTAATAATTTTTTTATTCGGCAAAGTGATAAAAATTAAATGTTCTTTAAAACATTAACATTTGGCATATATGAAAAACAGATTTGTTACACATCCAAGCAACATTATTATCTAAATCTAATCAAATAAATTCAACACCAACAAAAACTACTCTCATTAAAAAGAGCGTGATTACACATGCATACCAAGTCATTTACGTTCGCACGCTAAGTTATCGTCATCGTCGTCGTCTTCTTCTTCTTCGCGTTCCTCCTCTTCCTCCTCTTTTTCTTTCTCTTTTTCTTTCTCTTTCTCCTTCTCCTTTTCCTTCTTCATCTCCTTCATAATGATTGAGACATATAAACTCAATTCGAAAATAAGCACACAAATAAGATTAAATTGTGAATAGAAATACATTCAAAATCAATTTTAGATCGGATAACATCATCAACATGGAAAAAATTCAATAATAACAATAAGAATAATGACAATAACGATAACGACGATATGTATAAAAAGAAGACGACAATGACGATAATGATGATGATTGTGATGATGATGGAGGAGAAGGATGAAAAGGAAGGAAGAGAAAAAATTCCAATAAAAAAAAAGAAGAAAAAAGAGGAGGAGATAGTGGTATTGTTGACGACAATAATAAAGAAGAAGATAACGTAGCATCAAAGGTAGTGAAAAAAAAAAGAAAAAACATGATGTAAATTATTTGGATGAACTTAAATATTAAAATTATTTGAATGTAAACAACAATTCTATAAAAAATTTACTTGTTGACTGATTCTTAAAAACTTTCTCGATTTGTCTTTATATATCATTAGTGTATCAATAGATATGATATCTATTTTTTTAATGTGGATGTAAATAATAAATTTAGAATTAATTAACTTCATAAGATTATACAAATTCCGACACTTTTTAACTGCAGTTTTTAACAACCGCTTCTAAATGACAGTCTAAAAGAAGTTAGCACAACGGACATGACATGTTATAAAAAGAGAGAGAAAAGAGAGAGAAAACCTTAATAAGAAAAAAACGTTGTTATTAGTTTATTACTTTACCTACTAAAATTAATTTATAGTAAACAATAATTATTTGTAACATTTTTTCCCATAGTTACATGTAATTGATATAACTTTACTATTTATTTATACTTTAGTCAAAAAATATAGTCAAATTCAACATAATAAAAATTCACTTAATAAAAATGGTTTCATTTATTTTTATCCGATCTCATAAAAATTGGGCACAATAACAACCAACTTAACTCTACTTATCTGAATAAGATGAATCTTAACTAACTCATACTTATGTAGAAAAGATATTTTAACAACTTTCTTAACAAAAAGGAATTGTTATCAACTATAAAAAATGAAATTACTCTAAAAGGTGATTATCAATTTTACTACAAAAACATTAACATCCTCGGATATATTGAGAATCCAATTTATTAAAAATTTGTCTAAAATTTTTGCTAACTTAAGTATCGGAGTCTTTTACAGGTACCACCTCTCACCTCCTCACGAGAATTTCGAATGACGGCACCTCGGCACCAACACAAATCGGACATTACTTCAGAAAGAATTTGGACCTCACGTTCAAGCCAAAATCACTGTTTCAAGTAACATTCGAAACACTATTTTTTTTGGGTAATGGATTATATGGATAGCATGATGCATTTAAATTTCAAATACCTATTTTGCCCAAAAAGAAAAACACTAAAAAAATATTAATAACCATTTCAGTTTTACAAATATTAATGATAATAATATTTCTATAAAAAAAAATCATTTTGATTTCTCGTATTTGTTTCGACTAGTAAGTAATAAAAGATCAGAGAACATGAATTTCTTATACGCATTATAAATATATTTTGGTTCATGAGAGCATTTAATTTTTTTTCTTACTAGATAGGATTTAATTATTCTTTTCTTAATAGAAAATGACAAAAAGAAAAAATATTAATTCCCCAATTAAAAGTAGCTTGATCATTAACGATTGGAGAAGAATTATCCAAATTATTGTATGTTTTAGGTTTTGTTAGTGTTCACAAGTGGTTACCTGAGCAAAATGTTGAGTGAAAGGGATGGTAAAGCTTTTTAAATCTGTGTGGAAAAATATTTACAAGAAACTTTAACGCCGTCGACGAAGTAAATGTTTTAAATGTTTGAGTAAAGTATCGTTTTTGTCTCTAACATTTGGGGTAAATTCTATTTGTGCCTCTAACGTTTAAATCGTCCTATTTGTATCTGTAACGTTTATAAAAGTGATTCAATATTATCCTACTATCAATTATACTAACAAATCAGATTATATTTTTCAATTATTCTCACTTGGATATATTCATTCTCAATAGGTCTTACTTGGATGTGTTCGATTTTAATATTATACCCACTCTTTGTGTTTAGATTCAATTATGTTCCCTAGAAAAGTAAATTATATAAATGTTGTAGGAATTAATTTCAACTTTCGATGAGCTATTTTTCGGAGTGGATCATCGATTCTATCCTAAACATTTGTATTCTAACTTTAAGAAGAGATTTTTAAAACTATACTAAAGCGATCATGATGTGTAATTGACGACAGGATAACATTGAATCACTTTTACAAATATTAGGAATACAAATAGGACGATTTAAACGTTAGGGACACAAATAAAATTTACCTCAAACATTAAAGACAAAAACGATATTTTACTCTAAATGTTTTTAGGATTAGATTGCACCTTGAGCGTGCATTGAGCGTTCTATTTATAATATTTGGTGAAAATTGGGAAGAAATTTTGCGGAATTCGTGCCAGATCTTCCAAGGATTGGCATGCCCCAGGCAGGACATTCTTGAATTGATTTCAACTTGTAAACCCATCTCAAGAGTTAGAGGGTAACAGGTAACCAAGAATAATTTTTATAAATCATTTTCAGTTGTTAGTTGTTAAGCCACTATCAGTTGTTGAAATAACATTTTTAAAAGAGAGCAACGGATTTTTTCCTTTAATTATTTGCAATTGCTTTTTATAATGTAATTTTTTCATATTCATTTAGTTTCAAAAAGTTTCCTTTTACCTTGGTTTGTTTCTCCTACATTTATGTGCTATGGGAATCAATCAATAGAAATGGCTAAACGATCATAAGATGATTAATGGCCTTAGTGCACAGCACACCATGTTTGAAATTGTCTTCTATAATTCTATTTTAATGACCCAAAAAGCGTTTCCCTTTTTCTTTTTAATTTTTTTAAAATTCTTCCCATTCCCTTAGTCTAAAGTCTATCGTCTTTATATATGTCACAGATTTTAGCTTTTACCGTTTCTATGCCCCCCCACAAAACACACAACTTTTTCATGAAGGAAAGTGCTTCATCAAGAGGCAGCTTTTGCCCATGAATTGAAAGCCAATCAATTTGAAAGTACACAAAACAATCAAAAGGGGAAAAAATAATTAATAGTGGGTTCATCTTTTTATGGTTGCACATCTCAAACTTCTCATGGGGTGCTTGCCCCTTCTATTTGACATATCATTACTCTTCCCTTTTTGCAAAAATTTTCCTCTTCGAGTTAAAAACAATTATGATGAGTGGCTATTGGTTTTTTCTTTTATGTCAAACGATTCAATTTCGCTGATAGATAGAAACAAATATAATTTAAAAAATATTACATGAATACTCAAATTAGCTATCTGTATAAAAATAAAAAATATCATAGTTATATTTATGATTAAAATTAATAGAAAATATAATCAACCTATAGTTACATTTATAATAACACTTAATATAAAAATAGTAAAACTCGATTCACATTAATAATCTAATTAGAATCAAATTTATAATCAAAATACAAATAAAAATATAAAAATACCTACGGCGGCAAGTCGGCAACTTATATGTTTGCACGCATTGTTCAAAAGTTTAATTATTCTAAAAAAATTTGATTATTCTAATAGGAACTTACTCTATTGAAAAAACTTGTGAAACATGCATAAATATACATAATTATAAATACATATACATGATGGCTAAATAAGAAGCTATGCTTTGTTAATTAATAATGTACTTTATGAATCTTAATTTGGCCGATGATCATCTTTCGGATCCTATCAACATTAGGCAGCAGCAATCGTAAATTAATTTTCCAGCATGATCAATAATGGACAGCCACTGGTCGGTTGCTTTGTGTATTAGGGTTCTTTAAGGAGAGATTGATCATTCATGCATGCATGTTGGCCCATACCACCTTTCTTCTTTTCTTCTATATGCATATTTTAAAGCTTGATGCTTATTCCCACACATATTGTAAGCGTGCAAAGATATAGAGAGAGAAAGAGAGAAATTAACAGTGAGTCTCCCTTTTTTTTTTTCGATGAGTGCCCACTGTATTCCGTGTACTATTTTAATCGACGAACACTCCCATGCAATTTCTTTATATAAAGTTGATAACTGAAAATTATTAAATAATAATTTAGTGAAATTTATCAAATTATTTAGCAATTCTTAAATATCAATTTCATATGAAGACAATTGTAAATGAATTTTCACCCTTTTAATTTGTACGAATGTTTTTCTTAAAACTTTAGTATTTTTTTTTTTACATTTTATTTTATAGATAAGATAGCAATGACAACGACCAGCTTATGTCTTTTATGTTTTCTATGGGTACAGTTTCTGTAGAAAAGATGAACTCAGGTGTTAAATCATTTCCAACTCAATGAATAGTAGGTTCTTCAGGGATCTTTGTCTCTGTGTCTCTGTTTTCCATCTTTAAACAAACCCCGAGTTTCTAGATACAAAAAACAATATAAATTTTTAATTTATGAACAATGAAGTATATAAAGCTAAGCCACAGTACAGCACGAGAAAAGAAAGCCTTGCTAGTTGCAACTAAAACAAAACTAAATTGTCGGATCCTGCAAGCCTGCAACTTGGCTAAAATTAAATTCATTCAGACTTGAAGCTTTACGCAATGGAGGAGCCCACAGTAGAACTCAGCAGAAAAAAGGCTTCGGCCCAGAAATAAACTAAGCAACACAAAGTTCGGCCCATATTTCTTTTTTCAAGAGGTTTTTCTTTTTTTTGGTAATATTTTTCAAGACGTATTTATAACTACTACCCCGTGCCTCCTTCTCCGAAACCCAAAATAATAAGAGGACCAAATTAAGGAAAACAACATCACCAACAAAAAAGAAGATTCAATGTGTTGATGTCCTTTTTTTTCCCTCAATAATAATAAGAATATTGTACTATAAATAAATGAAATGAAGAGATATTTTAATGTGAATCTTTTATATATATATATATATATGCTACAAATATTAAGGCTAAATCTATTAACATTTATTAAGAAAATAAAGTATTTATCATCTTAATTTATCTCATATTTTTGTTATTATTTATGTGTAAATAATAATAATAATAATAATAATAA
Organism: Arachis hypogaea; assembly: GCF_003086295.3. Lineage (NCBI taxonomy): Eukaryota > Viridiplantae > Streptophyta > Magnoliopsida > Fabales > Fabaceae > Arachis > Arachis hypogaea. The sequence goes on from NC_092036.1 coordinate 21,370,888, forward strand.
TAATAATAATAATAATAATAATAATAATAATATGTTGAGCTGAGAGTGGATTTGCAAGTTTAATTTTAAAATCAAACTATGTTGTATTTCATCACTAGTTATAAATATTGAATGTGAATTTATCAAAATTTCTAAGAGTATGTTTGCTATATATGTATCTCAAGAAAGTAAAAAAGAAATGAAGGAGAAGAGAGAGGAAGGAAGTGAAGACAAAGCTAAAGCATAGATGGGAGGATATAGATGCAGAAACTTAAATTAAAAGTAGAAAAATAAATTAAAAATTATTTATTACAGAAAGCTTGAAAAAGAAAGCTCGAAAAAGAAAGATCAGAGTAAAAGGCTTACAAAGGATTCTCAGAGCCTCTCTCTAATTTCTCTCTCTATTCTTTTTCTTCTAAAAACTATGCTCCAAAATGTTGCTGAAGCGCATTTTTTATAGGCTTAGATTCTACTGTTTCTACAGTACAGGTAATGTTGACCTACATTATAGCTACAGTATTGAAGAATGAACTTTTGTGTGGTCTAGAATTCACAAATATATTCGCGTTGCTAGTATATTTTCTAAACCAACAAAGAATCATTTCATACAAAAATTTGTTTGTCACAAGTAACAAACCCCTTAAAAGTAATAACCGAAGTATTCAAACCTTGGGTCGTCTCTCAAGGAATTGCAGGGAAGTGTGCTTATAATTGGTTATGGAAAAGTATGTTTTGGGATTTTGAATGAGAAACAAGAAATGTAAATGGTAATGAAAATCAATGATAAAGAGGTCTTGGCAAGGGTTGGTGGTCAAGGATCTCTATCCTTATCACTAACCACAACATGAGAATTGACAAGGATCAACCTCATTAATTCATCCTCTAACTAGTAAAGGAAAGTCAAATGAGTTATATCAATCCAAGTCCATAAGTCCTAACTCTCCACCAATTCAATTAGTGAGAACTAGAGTCAATGGCTACCAATCATCAATTGCTTGGACATTAGTAACTCAAGAGTTCCTAAGTTACCATCCCAAGCCAAGAACATAAAAGTCTAAGCTAAAATTTTCTCAAGCATTTCATCAAACACTTGGAGGGCATAAAATGAAAACATAGAAAATTAATGGGAGAATATTAAATCTAAGCAACTAATTGCAAACATCAATGAAAACAAATGAAGGGAGAAGCAATAAACATAAAATACCTCAAATTGCATTAATAGAAAAATTGAATCTAGCATGAGAGTTCATAAACTAAATTGGCAACATAAAGTAATCAATGAGGTAAACAAATAAACTAGAATGCTAGAACAACTAAGAGTAGAAGAGAAACTAAATTGAAACAAGATAGAATTCAGAAATCAAAAGAGGAATAAAACTAAGACCTAAAACCTAGAGAGAGGAGAGAGCATCTCTCTTTAGAAAACTACATCTAAACCTAAATTGTGAATAATGAGAAGTGTATGATTGATTGATGCCTTCCCCCTTTAGTCCTTGGTCTCTTTAGCCTTTTTCCGTCAAGGATTCGCCTCAAAACTGGGCTAGAAGCCCTCCTGAAATCACTGGGTGCGATTTCATTAAAGGTGTCAGCGTGGGCATCGACGCGTACGCGTCCTTGGAGTAGTGAGCGATCCGCGCGTACGAGTCCGGTACGCGCGCGCGTCCATGGGCGTGTCTCTAATCTTTTGTTTTTCATGATTTTTCCACTTTGCATGCTTTCTCTTCGCTCCTTTGATCCATTCCTAGCCCTTTCCAATCTGAAATCATTAACAAACACATCAAGGCATCTAGTGGGATCAAAAGGGGGATTAAAATTATCAAATTAAGGGTCTAAAAGCATGTTTTCACACTTAAGCATAAATTAGGAGATAATCACAAAACTATGCTATTTCGTTGAGTAAATGTGAGAAAAGGTTGATAAAATACTCTAGATTCAACACAAGATAAGCTCTACAAATGAGGTTTATCAACCTCCCCACACTTAAACCTTAGCATGTCCTCATGCTAAGCCAAGAGGGAAACAAGGGGTATGACATTTATTCAATGCAACTAAATTATATGCAAGCTATCTAAATGCAACTACTTATTATGAGTGTAAATGCTTAAGCCAAAACAAATCGATCTTCTAAGAGAACATATGTAAGCATAAGGGCTAAAACAATAGAAATTAGATCCAACCCACAATTGTACTGAATTATCAAAAGGATTTACAAACTTGCAAGAATATAAACGATAGTGGTGAAGACATGCGATTGAGCAATCGAACCCTCATCGGATGGGTATCCGCTCTAGTCACTCAAGTGTTTAGGGGTTGATTCACTCTAGTCTCCTCTAGTCATGCTTTCTAAAATCTTGCTCTTCATCTAACTAATCAACAAACATCTAGTGTACAAATGCAAACATCATGAGGTCTTTTCAAGGTTGTAATAGGGCTAAGGTAAGGGTGAAGACATATGTATGGTCAAGTGAGCTATAATTGAATCTTTGACTAACCTAGGTTCTCAGCTAACACACACACACACACTCTATGTACTTCTAAAATCATGCCTAGCTACCCATAATCTCACTTTTGTATGTTTCACATACTCATGTATTTAAATGTTCTTTTATTTCATCTCATATGCATTGATCTTTTTATTGAATTTAATTTTGGGGTGTTTTTTTTATGCATAGTAAATCCATGCATATGGTTTTCATAATTCAAATGAGTAGCACCCAAATTCTCAGTATTTGTTAATAGAACAATACACACTCTCATCAACCAAAGTTTTCACATTTTCCCACACTTAATTGACACACAATCTCTATCTTAAGCTAGCCAAAGATCCAATTGGGGTAATTACCTATTTTTTTGCTTAAGGCTAGTGATGTGGTAACATAAAGAATAATTGGGGGTTAAAAAAGGCTCAAAGTGGCAAACAAGGATAAATGAAAGGGTAGGCTATTTGGGATAAGTGAGCTAATAACAAATGATGGCCTCAATCATATGTATGCATGAATATACACTAAATAATGGACATATAGAATGAAGCAAAGCAGAGATTATAATCATAGAGAAGAAAGCACACAAGAAAAAAATTATGGTTAAATAGTGTAACCATATAATTAAGTTCAAAATCTCACAGGATGTGTGTTCTTAGCTTAAAACATGCTTCACACGAAATAAAATTCAAGCAAGTTCATCAAAAGTTTCCAATCAATTGGGGTGATGCCCTGCAGATAAATTCCTTGAAAAATCTTATTGTTTGACTAAGCTTATTCTAAATGCAATGTGGTGATTGAGAAATTCTAAAAATTCTTTAGTTTATCCCCTTTTTCAATCAACACAAACTTTATATGCAGAAGGGTAAACTAAACTCAATAATCCAAAATACCAAAAGGCTAAAGCAACTATATAAATCAAAAGTGCAGATCCAACAGGCTAAACAGAAGTATCCACAATACTAGTATATACAATAATCCAAAAAGTACAAAATAAGACAAAGTAACATAAACTAAGAGATAAGTGTCTGAAAAGAAAGGAAAAAAATGTTCACCACAAAGAGCTATCCACCGACGGCGATGACGGTGACCTCCCCACACTTAGAATGAAGCATCGTCCTTGATACTACTGCTCGGGCTCAGCATGTGGGTCAACGGCCGTATCTGGTTGCTGGGGCTGAGGCTGTGGCTCCTCAGGGGGCTGCTGAGCCTCTCGGAGGGCCTGTGTCTCTAGAGGTGCCTTTGGCTGAGCTGGCCCCTTCTCGTGCTGCTCCTCCTCAGAAGCAGAAGAGTCAGGGAG